>NC_092711.1:323030426-323367968 GCF_047496885.1 Scyliorhinus torazame
AGTGCAGCACTCCCTCAGTACTGACCCTCTGACAGTGCAGCACTCCCACAGCACTGACCCTCTGACAGTGCAGCACTCCCTCAGTACTGACCCTCTGACAGTGCAGCACTCCCTCAGCACTGACCCGCTGACAGTGCAGCACTCCCTCAGTCCTGACCCTCTGACAGTGCGGCACTCCCTCAGTACTGACGCTCTGACAGTGCAGCACTCCCTCAGCACTGACCCTCTGACAGTGCAGCACTCCCTCAGCACTGACCGTCTGACAGTGCAGCGCTCCCTCAGTACTGACCCTCTGACAGTGCGGCACTCCGTCAGTACTGACCCTCTGACAGTGCAGCAGTCCCTCAGCACTGACCCTCTGACAGTGCAGCACTCCCACAGTACTGACCCTCTGACAGTGCAGCACTCCCACAGTACTGACCCTCTGACAGTGCGGCACACCCTCAGTACTGACCCTCTGACAGTGCAGCACTCCCTCAGTACAGACCCTCTGACAGTGCGGCACTCCCTCAGTACTGACCCTCTGACGATGCAGCCCTCCCTCAGGACTCACCCTCTGACAGTGCAGCACTCCCTCAGTACTGACCCTCTGAAAGTGCGGCACTACCTCAGTACTGACCATCTGACAGTGCAGCGCTCCCTCAGGACTGACTCTCTGACAGTGCGGCACTCCCTCAGTACTGACCCTCTGACAGTGCAGCAATCCCTCAGTACTGACCCTCTGACAGTGCAGCGCTCCCTCAGTACTGACCCTCTGAGAGTGCAGCATTCACTCAGTACTCACCCTCTGACAGTGCGGCACTCCCACATTACTGACCCTCTGACAGTGCAGCATTCACTCAGTACTGACCCTCTGACAGGGCAGCACAACCTCAGTACTGACCTTCGACAGTGCAGCACTCATTCAGTACTGTCCCTCTGACAGTGCAGCACTCCCTCAGTATTGACCCTCTGACAGTGCGGCAATCCCTCAGTACTGAGCGACTGACAGTGCAGCACTCCCTCAGTACTGATCCTCTGACAGTGCAGCACTCCCTCAGTACTGACCCTCTGACAGTACGGCACTCACTCAGTACTGACGCTCTGACAGTGCAGCACTCCCTCAGTACTGACCCTGTGACAGTGCAGCACTCCCTCAGTACTGACCCTCTGACAGTGCAGCATTCACTCAGTACTGACCCTCTGACAGTGCAGCACTCGCTCAGTACTGACCCTCTGTCAGTGCGGCACTCCCACAGTACTGACCCTCTGACAGTGCAGCATTCACTCAGTACTGACCCTCTGACAGTGCGGCAATCCCTCAGTACTGACTCTCTGACAGTGCGGCACTCCCTCAGTACTGACCCTCTGACAGTGCGGCACTCCCTCAGTCCTGACCCTCTGACAGTGCAGCACTCCCTCAGTACTGACCCTCTGACAGTGCAGCACTCCCTCAGTACTGACCCTCTGACAGTGCGGCACTCCCTCAGTACTGATCCTCCGACAGTGCAGAACTCCCTCAGTACTGACCCTCGGACAGAGCAGCACTCCCTCAATACTGACCTTCTGACAGTGCAGCACTCCCTCAGTACTGACCCTCTGACTGTGCAGCACTCCCTCAGTACTGACCCTCTGACAGTGCGGCACTCCCTCAGTACTGACCCTCTGACAGTGCGGCACTCACTCAGTACTGACGCTCTGACAGTGCAGCACTCCCTCAGTACTGACCCTGTGACAGTGCAGTACTCCCTCTGTACTGACCCTCTGACAGTGCAGCACTCCCTCAGTACTGACCCTCTGACAGTGCGGCACTCCTTCAGTACTGACCCTCTGACAGTGCAGCACTCCCTCAGTACTGACCCTCTGACAGTGCGGCACTCCCTCAGTACTGACCCTCTGACAGTGCAGCACTCCCTCAGTACTGACACTCTGACAGTGCAGCACTCCCTCAGTACTGATCCTCTGACAGTGCGGCACTCCCTCAATACTGACCCTCTGACAGTGCAGCACTCCCTCAGTACTGACCCTCTGACAGTGCGGCACTCCCTCAGTACTGACCCTCTGACAGTGCAGCACTCCCTCAGTACTGACGCTCTGACAGTGCAGCACTCCCTCAGTACAGACCCTCTGACAGTGCAGAACTCCCTCAGCACTGACCCTCTGACAGTGCAGCACTCCCTCAGTACTGACCATCTGACAGTGCAGCACTCCCTCAGTACTGACCCTCTGACTGTGCGGCACTCCCTCAATACTGACCCTCTGACAGTGCAGCACTCCCTCAGTACTGACACTCTGACAGGGCAGCACAACCACAGTACTGACCTTCGACAGTGCAGCACTCATTCAGTACTGTCCTTCTGACAGTGCAGCACTCCCTCAGTATTGACCCTCTGACAGTGCAGCACTCCCTCAACACTGACCCTCTGACAGTGCAGCACTCCCTCAGCACCAATCCTCTGACAGTGCAGCACTCCCTCAGTACTGACCCTCTGACAGTGCAGCACTCCCACAGCACTGACCCTCTGACAGTGCAGCACTCCCTCAGTACTGACCCTCTGACAGTGCAGCACTCACTCAGCACTGACCCTCTGACAGTGCAGCACTCCCACAGCACTGACCGTCTGACAGTGCGGCACTCCCTCAGTACTGACCCTCTGTCAGTGCAGCACTCCCTCAGTACAGACCCTCTGACAGTGAAGCACTCCCTCAGTGCTGACCCTCTGACAGTGCAGCACTCCCTCAGTACTGACGCTCTGACAGTGCAGCACTCCCTCAGTACAGACCCTCTGACAGTGCAGCACTCCCTCAGTACTGACCCTTTAATTGTGCGGCACTCCCTCAATACTGACCCTCTGACAGTGCAGCACTCCCTCAGTACTGACCCTCTGACAGTGCAGCACTCCCTCACTACTGACCCTCTGACAGTGCAGCACTCCCTCAGTACTGAGCGTCTGACAGTGCGGCGCTCCCTCAGTACTGACCTGTGACAGTGCAGCACTCCCTCAGTACTGACCCTCTGACAGTGCAGCACTCCCTCAGTACAGACCCTCTGATAGTGCAGCACCCCCTCAGTACTGACACTCTGACTGTGCGGCACTCCCTCAATACTGACCCTCTGACAGTGCAGCACTCCCTCAGTACTGACACTCTGTCAGGGCAGCACAACATCAGTACTGACGTTCGACAGTGCAGCACTCATTCAGTACTGTCCTTCTGACAGTGCAGCACTCCCTCAGTATTGACCCTCTGACAGTGCGGCACTCCCTCAGTACTGAGCCTCTGACAGTGCAGCACTCCCTCAATACTGACCCTCTGACAGTGCAGCACTCCCTCAGTACTGACCATCTGACTGTGCAGCACTCCCTCAGTACTGATCCTCTGACAGTGCAGCACTCCCTCAGTACTGGCCCTCTGACAGTACGGCACTCACTCAGTACTGACGCTCTGACAGTGCAGCACTCCCTCAGTACTGACCCTGTGACAGTGCAGCACTCCCTCAGTACTGACCCTCTGACAGTGCAGCATTCACTCAGTACTGACCCTCTGACAGTGCAGCACTCGCTCAGTACTGACCCTCTGTCAGTGCGGCACTCCCACAGTACTGACCCTCTGACAGTGCAGCATTCACTCAGTACTGACCCTCTGACAGTGCGGCAATCCCTCAGTACTGACTCTCTGACAGTGCGGCACTCCCTCAGTACTGACCCTCTGACAGTGCGGCACTCCCTCAGTCCTGACCCTCTGACAGAAAGCACTCCCTCAGTACTGACCCTCTGACAGTGCAGCACTCCCTCAGTACTGACCCTCTGACAGTGCGGCACTCCCTCAGTACTGATCCTCCGACAGTGCAGAATTCCCTCAGTACTGACCCTCGGACAGAGCAGCACTCCCTCAATACTGACCTTCTGACAGTGCAGCACTCCCTCAGTACTGACCCTCTGACTGTGCAGCACTCCCTCAGTACTGACCCTCTGACAGTGCGGCACTCCCTCAGTACTGACCCTCTGACAGTGCGGCACTCACTCAGTACTGACGCTCTGACAGTGCAGCACTCCCTCAGTACTGACCCTGTGACAGTGCAGTACTCCCTCTGTACTGACCCTCTGACAGTGCAGCACTCCCTCAGTACTGACCCTCTGACAGTGCGGCACTCCTTCAGTACTGACCCTCTGACAGTGCAGCACTCCCTCAGTACTGACCCTCTGACAGTGCGGCACTCCCTCAGTACTGACCCTCTGACAGTGCAGCACTCCCTCAGTACTGACGCTCTGACAGTGCAGCACTCCCTCAGTACTGATCCTCTGACAGTGCGGCACTCCCTCAATACTGACCCTCTGACAGTGCAGCACTCCCTCAGTACTGACCCTCTGACAGTGCGGCACTCCCTCAGTACTGACCCTCTGACAGTGCAGCACTCCCTCAGTACTGACGCTCTGACAGTGCAGCACTCCCTCAGTACAGACCCTCTGACAGTGCAGAACTCCCTCAGCACTGACCCTCTGACAGTGCAGCGCTCCCTCAGTACTGACCATCTGACAGTGCAGCACTCCCTCAGTACTGACCCTCCGACTGTGCGGCACTCCCTCAATACTGACCCTCTGACAGTGCAGCACTCCCGCAGCACTGACACTCTGACAGGGCAGCACAACCTCAGTACTGACCTTCGACAGTGCAGCACTCATTCAGTACTGTCCTTCTGACAGTGCAGCACTCCCTCAGTATTGACCCTCTGACAGTGCAGCACTCCCTCAACACTGACCCTCTGACAGTGCAGCACTCCCTCAGCACTGATCCTCTGACAGTGCAGCACTCCCTCAGTACTGACCCTCTGACAGTGCAGCACTCCCACAGCACTGACCCTCTGACAGTGCAGCACTCCCTCAGTACTGACCCTCTGACAGTGCAGCACTCCCTCAGCACTGACCCGCTGACAGTGCAGCACTCCCTCAGTCCTGACCCTCTGACAGTGCGGCACTCCCTCAGTACTGACGCTCTGACAGTGCAGCACTCCCTCAGCACTGACCCTCTGACAGTGCAGCACTCCCTCAGCACTGACCGTCTGACAGTGCAGCGCTCCCTCAGTACTGACCCTCTGACAGTGCGGCACTCCGTCAGTACTGACCCTCTGACAGTGCAGCACTCCCTCAGCACTGACCCTCTGACAGTGCAGCACTCCCACAGTACTGACCCTCTGACAGTGCAGCACTCCCACAGTACTGACCCTCTGACAGTGCGGCACACCCTCAGTACTGACCCTCTGACAGTGCAGCACTCCCTCAGTACAGACCCTTTGACAGTGCGGCACTCCCTCAGTACTGACCCTCTGACGATGCAGCCCTCCCTCAGGACTCACCCTCTGACAGTGCAGCACTCCCTCAGTACTGACCCTCTGAAAGTGCGGCACTACCTCAGTACTGACCATCTGACAGTGCAGCACTCCCTCAGGACTGACTCTCTGACAGTGCGGCACTCCCTCAGTACTGACCCTCGGACAGTGCAGCAATCCCTCAGTACTGACCCTCTGACAGTGCGGCACTCCCTCAGCACTGACCCTCTGACAGTGCAGCAATCCCTCAGTACTGACCCTCTGACAGTGCGGCACTCTCTCATTACTGCCCCTCTGACATTGCAGTACTCCCTCAGTACAGACCCTCTGACAGTGCAGCACTCCCTCAGTACTGACCCTCTGACAGTGCAGCAATCCCTCAGTACTGACCCTCTGACAGTGCAGCGCTCCCTCAGTACTGACCCTCTGAGAGTGCAGCATTCACTCAGTACTCACCCTCTGACAGTGCGGCACTCCCACATTACTGACCCTCTGACAGTGCAGCATTCACTCAGTACTGACCCTCTGACAGGGCAGCACAACCTCAGTACTGACCTTCGACAGTGCAGCACTCATTCAGTACTGTCCCTCTGACAGTGCAGCACTCCCTCAGTATTGACCCTCTGACAGTGCGGCAATCCCTCAGTACTGAGCGACTGACAGTGCAGCACTCCCTCAGTACTGATCCTCTGACAGTGCAGCACTCCCTCAGTACTGACCCTCTGACAGTACGGCACTCACTCAGTACTGACGCTCTGACAGTGCAGCACTCCCTCAGTACTGACCCTGTGACAGTGCAGCACTCCCTCAGTACTGACCCTCTGACAGTGCAGCATTCACTCAGTACTGACCCTCTGACAGTGCAGCACTCGCTCAGTACTGACCCTCTGTCAGTGCGGCACTCCCACAGTACTGACCCTCTGACAGTGCAGCATTCACTCAGTACTGACCCTCTGACAGTGCGGCAATCCCTCAGTACTGACTCTCTGACAGTGCGGCACTCCCTCAGTACTGACCCTCTGACAGTGCGGCACTCCCTCAGTCCTGACCCTCTGACAGTGCAGCACTCCCTCAGTACTGACCCTCTGACAGTGCAGCACTCCCTCAGTACTGACCCTCTGACAGTGCGGCACTCCCTCAGTACTGATCCTCCGACAGTGCAGAACTCCCTCAGTACTGACCCTCGGACAGAGCAGCACTCCCTCAATACTGACCTTCTGACAGTGCAGCACTCCCTCAGTACTGACCCTCTGACTGTGCAGCACTCCCTCAGTACTGACCCTCTGACAGTGCGGCACTCCCTCAGTACTGACCCTCTGACAGTGCGGCACTCACTCAGTACTGACGCTCTGACAGTGCAGCACTCCCTCAGTACTGACCCTGTGACAGTGCAGTACTCCCTCTGTACTGACCCTCTGACAGTGCAGCACTCCCTCAGTACTGACCCTCTGACAGTGCGGCACTCCTTCAGTACTGACCCTCTGACAGTGCAGCACTCCCTCAGTACTGACCCTCTGACAGTGCGGCACTCCCTCAGTACTGACCCTCTGACAGTGCAGCACTCCCTCAGTACTGACACTCTGACAGTGCAGCACTCCCTCAGTACTGATCCTCTGACAGTGCGGCACTCCCTCAATACTGACCCTCTGACAGTGCAGCACTCCCTCAGTAATGACCCTCTGACAGTGCGGCACTCCCTCAGTACTGACCCTCTGACAGTGCAGCACTCCCTCAGTACTGACGCTCTGACAGTGCAGCACTCCCTCAGTACAGACCCTCTGACAGTGCAGAACTCCCTCAGCACTGACCCTCTGACAGTGCAGCACTCCCTCAGTACTGACCATCTGACAGTGCAGCACTCCCTCAGTACTGACCCTCTGACTGTGCGGCACTCCCTCAATACTGACCCTCTGACAGTGCAGCACTCCCTCAGTACTGACACTCTGACAGGGCAGCACAACCACAGTACTGACCTTCGACAGTGCAGCACTCATTCAGTACTGTCCTTCTGACAGTGCAGCACTCCCTCAGTATTGACCCTCTGACAGTGCAGCACTCCCTCAACACTGACCCTCTGACAGTGCAGCACTCCCTCAGCACCAATCCTCTGACAGTGCAGCACTCCCTCAGTACTGACCCTCTGACAGTGCAGCACTCCCACAGCACTGACCCTCTGACAGTGCAGCACTCCCTCAGTACTGACCCTCTGACAGTGCAGCACTCACTCAGCACTGACCCTCTGACAGTGCAGCACTCCCACAGCACTGACCGTCTGACAGTGCGGCACTCCCTCAGTACTGACCCTCTGTCAGTGCAGCACTCCCTCAGTACAGACCCTCTGACAGTGAAGCACTCCCTCAGTGCTGACCCTCTGACAGTGCAGCACTCCCTCAGTACTGACGCTCTGACAGTGCAGCACTCCCTCAGTACAGACCCTCTGACAGTGCAGAACTCCCTCAGTACAAACCCTCTGACAGTGCGGCACTCCCACATTACTGACCTTCTGACAGTGCGGCAATCCCTCAGCACTGACCCTCTGACAGTGCGGCACTCCCTCAGTACTGACCCTCTGACAGTGCGGCACTCCCTCAGTCCCGACCCTCTGACAGTGCAGCACTCCCTCAGTACTGACCCTCTGACAGTGCAGCTCTCCCTCAGTATTGATGCTCTGACAGTGCGGCACTCCCTCAGTACTGACCCTCCGACAGTGCAGAACTCCCTCAGTACTGACCCTCTGACAGAGCAGCACTCCTTCAATACTGACCCTCTGACAGTGCAGCACTCCCTCAGTACTGACCCTGTGACAGTGCATCACTCCCTCAGTACTGACCCTCTGACAGTGCAGCACTCCCTCATTACTGACCCTCTGACAGTGCGGCACTCCCTCAGTTCTGACCCTCTGACAGTGCAGCACTCCCTCAGTACTGACCCTCTGACAGTGCGACACTCCCTCAGTACTGACCCTCTGACAGTGCAGCACTCCCTCAGTACTGACGCTCTGACAGTGCAGCACTCCCTCAGTACTGACCCTCTGACAGTGCGGCACTCCCTCAATACTGACCCTCTGACAGTGCAGCACTCCCTCAGTACTGACCCCTTGACAGTGCGGCACTCGCTCAGTACTGACCCTCTGACAGTGCAGCACTCCCTCAGTACTGACGCTCTGACAGTGCAGCACTCCCTCAGTACAGACCCTCTGACAGTGCAGCACTCCCTCAGCACTGACCCTCTGACAGTGCTGCACTCCCACAGTACTGACCCTCTGACAGTGCAGCACTTCCTCAGTACTGACCCTCTGACTGTGCGGCACTCCCTCAATACTGACCCTCTGACAGTGCAGCACTCCCTCAGTACTGACCCTCTGACAGTGCAGCACTCCCTCAGTACTGACGCTCTGACAGTGCAGCACTCCCTCAGCACTGACCCTCTGAGAGTGCAGCACTCCCTCAGCACTGACCGTCTGACAGTGCAGCGCTCCCTCAGAACTGACCCTCTGACAGTGCGGCACTCCCTCAGTTCTGACGCTCTGACAGTGCAGCACTCCCTCAGCACTGAACCTCTGAGAGTGCAGCACTCCCTCAGCACTGACCGTCTGACAGTGCAGCGCTCCCTCAGTACTGACCCTCTGACAGTGCGGCACTCCCTCAGTACTGACCCTCTGACGATGCAGCCCTCCCTCAGTACTGACCCTCTGACAGTGCAGCACTCCCTCAGTACAGGGCCATTGTCAGTGCAGTACACTCTCATTACTGTCCCTCTGACATTGCAGCACTCCCTCAGTACAGACCCTCTGACAGTGCAGCATTCCCTCAGTACTGACCTTATGACAGTGCGGCACTCCCTCAGTACTGACCCTCTGTCAGTGCAGCACTCCCTCAGTACAGACCCTCTGACAGTGCAGCACTCCCTCAGTACTGACCCTCTGACAGTGCAGCACTCCCTCAGTACTGACCCTCTGACAGTGCAGCACTCCCTCAGTACTGACCCTCTGACAGAGAAGCATTCACTCAGCACTGACCCTCTGACAGTGCAGCACTCCCTCAGTACTGACCCTCTGTCAGTGCGGCACTCCCACAGTACTGACCCTCTGACAGTGCAGCATTCACTCAGTACTGACCCTCTGACAGTGCGGCACTCCCACAGTACTGACCCTATGACAGTGCGGCAATCCCTCAGTACTGACTCTCTGACAGTGCGGCACTCCCTCAGTACTGACGCTCTGACAGTGCGGCACTCCCTCAGTACTGACCCTCTGACAGTGCAGCACTCCCTCATACTGACCCTCTGACAGTGCAGCACTCCCTCAGTATTGATGCTCTGACAGTGCAGCACTCCCTCAGTACTGACCCTCTGTCAGTGCGGCACTCCCTCAGTACTGACGCTCTGACAGTGCAGCACTCCCTCAACACTGACCCTCTGACAGTGCAGCATTCTCTCAGCACTGACCGTCTGACAGTGCAGCGCTCCCTCAGTACTGACCCTCTAACAGTGCAGCACTCCCTCAGCACTGACCCTCTGACTGTGCAGCACTCCCTCAGTACTGACCCTCTGACGATGCAGCCCTCCCTCAGTACTGACCTTCTGACAGTGTAGCACTCCATCAGTACTGACCTTCTGACAGTGCGGCAATCCCTCAGTACTGACCATCTGACAGTGCAGCACTCCCTCAGTACTGACCCTCTGACAGTGCGGCACTCCCTCAGTACTGACCCTCTGACAGTGCAGCACTCCCTCAGTACAGACCCTTTGTCAGTGCAGTACTCTCTCATTACTACCCTCTGACATTGCAGCACTCCCTCAGTACAGACACTCTGACAGTGCAGCACTCCCTCAGTACTGACCCTCTGTCAGTGCGGCACTCCCTCAGTACTGACGCTCTGACAGTGCAGCATTCTCTCAGCACTGACCGTCTGACAGTGCAGCGCTCCCTCAGTACTGACCCTCTGACAGTGCAGCACTCCCTCAGCACTGACCCTCTGACTGTGCAGCACTCCCTCAGTACTGACCCTCTGACGATGCAGCCCTCCCTCAGTACTGACCTTCTGACAGTGTAGCACTCCATCAGTACTGACCTTCTGACAATGCGGCAATCCCTCAGTACTGACCATCTGACAGTGCAGCACTCCCTCAGTACTGACCCTCTGACAGTGCGGCACTCCCTCAGTACTGACCCTCTGACAGTGCAGCACTCCCTCAGTACAGACCCATTGTCAGTGCAGTACTCTCTCATTAATACCCTCTGACATTGCAGCACTCCCTCAGTACAGACACTCTGACAGTGCAGCACTCCCTCAGTACTGACCCTCTGACAGTGCGGCACTCCCTCAATACTGACCCTCTGTCAGTGCAGCACTCCCTCAGTACAGACCCTCTGACAGTGCAGCACTCCCTCAGTACTGACCCTCTGACAGTGCAGCACTCCCTCAGTACTGACCCTCTGACAGTGCGGCACTCTCTCATTACTGCCCATCTGACATTGCAGCACTCCCTCAGTACAGACCCTCTGACAGTGCAGCACTCCCTCACTACTGACCCTCGCACAGTGCAGCAATCCCTCAGTACTGACCCTCTGTCAGTGCGGCACTCCCACAGTACTGACCCTCTGACAGTGCAGCATTCACTCAGTACTGACCCTCTGACAGTGCGGCACTCCCACATTACTGACCCTCTGACAGTGCAGCATTCACTCAGTACTGACCCTCTGACAGGGCAGCACAACCTCAGTACTGACCTTCGACAGTGCAGCACTCATTCAGTACTGTCCCTCTGACAGTGCAGCACTCCCTCAGTATTGACCCTCTGACAGTGCGGCAGTCCCTCAGTACTGAGCCTCTGACAGTGCAGCACTCCCTCAATACTGACCCTCTGACAGTGCAGCACTCCCTCAGTAC
Organism: Scyliorhinus torazame; assembly: GCF_047496885.1. NCBI lineage: Eukaryota > Metazoa > Chordata > Chondrichthyes > Carcharhiniformes > Scyliorhinidae > Scyliorhinus > Scyliorhinus torazame. Next base: position 323,041,623 of record NC_092711.1, read on the forward strand.
TGTCCCTCTGACTGTGCAGCTCTCCCTCAGTACTGACCCACTGACAGTGCGGCACTCCGTCAGTACTGACCATCTGACAGTGCGGCACTCACTCAGTACTGACGCTCTGACAGTGCAGCACTCCCTCAGTACTGACCTGGTGACAGTGCGGCACTCCCTCAGTACTGACGCTCTGACAGTTCTGCACTCCCTCAGCACTGATCCTCTGACAGTGCAGCACTCCCTCAGTACTGACACTCTGACAGTGCAGCACTCCCTCAGCACTGACCCTCTGACAGTGCAGCACTCCCTCAGTACTGACCCTCTGACAGTGCAGCACTCCCTCAGCACTGACCCTCTGACAGTGCAGCACTCCCTCAGTACTGACCCTCTGACAGTGCGGCACTCCCTCAGTACTGACGCTCTGACAGTGCAGCACTCCCTCAGCACTGACCCTCTGACAGTGCAGCACTCCCTCAGCACTGACCGTCTAACAGTGCAGCACTCCCTCAGTACTGACCCTCTGACGGTGCGGCACTCCGTCAGTACTGACCGTCTGACAGTGCAGCACTCCCTCAGCACTGACCCTCTGACAGTGCAGCACTCCCTCAGTACTGACCCTCTGACAGTGCGGCAATCCCTCAGTACTGACCCTCTGACGATGCAGCCCTCCCTCAGGACTGACCCTCTGACAGTGCAGCACTCCCTCAGTACTGACCCTCTGACAGTGCAGCACTCCCTCAGTACTGACCCTCTGACAGTGCGGCACTCCCTCAGTACTGACCCTCTGTCAGTGCGGCACTCCCACACTACTGACCCTCTGACAGTGCAGCATTCGCTCAGTACTGACCCTCTGACAGTGCGGCACTCCCACAGTACTGACCCTCTGACAGTGCAGCACTCCCTTAGTACTGACCCTCTGACAGTGCAGCACTCCCTCAGTACTGATCCTCTGACAGTGCGGCACTCCCACATTACTGACCTTCTGACAGTGCGGCAATCCCTCAGCACTGACCCTCTGACAGTGCGGCACTCCCTCAGTACTGACCCTCTGACAGTGCGGCACTCCCTCAGTCCTGACCCTCTGACAGTGCAGCACTCCCTCAGTACTGACCCTCTGACAGTGCAGCACTCCCTCAGTATGGATGCTCTGACAGTGCGGCACTCCCTCAGTACTGACCCTCTGACAGTGCAGAACTCCCTCAGTACTGACCCTCTGACAGAGCAGCACTCCCTCAATACTGACCCTCTGACAGTGCAGCACTCCCTCAGTACTGACCCTCTGACAGTGCGGCACTCACTCAGTACTGACGCTCTGACAGTGCAGCACTCCCTCAGTACTGACCCTGTGACAGTGCAGCACTCCCTCAGTACTGACCCTCTGACAGTGCAGCACTCCCTCAGTACTGACCCTCTGACAGTGCGGCACTCCCTCAGTTCTGACCCTCTGACAGTGCAGCACTCCCTCACTACTGACCCTCTGACAGTGCGGCACTACCTCAGTACTGACCCCCTGACAGTGCAGCACTCCCTCAGTACAGACCCTTTGTCAGTGCAGTACTCTCTCATTACTGCTCTCTGACATTGCAGCACTCCCTCAGTACAGACACTCTGACAGTGCAGCACTCCCTCAGTACTGACCCTCTGACAGTGCGGCACTCCCTCAGTACTGACCCTCTGTCAGTGCAGCACTCCCTCAGTACAGACCCTCTGACAGTGCAGCACTCCCTCAGTACTGACCCTCTGACAGTGCGGCACTCCCTCAGTACTGACCCTCTGACAGTGCAGCACTCCCTCAGTACTGACCCTCTGACAGTGCAGCACTCCCTCAGTACTGACCCTCTGACAGTGCAGCACTCCCTCAGTACTGACCCTCTGACAGTGCAGCATTCACTCAGCACTGACCCTCTGACAGTGCAGCACTCCCTCAGTACTTACCCTCTGTCAGTGCGGCACTCCCTCAGTACTGACCCTCTGACAGTGCGTCATTCACTCAGTACTGACCCTCTGACAGTGCGGCACTCCCACAGTACTGACCCTATGACAGTGCGGCAATCCCTCAGTACTGACTCTCTGACAGTGCGGCACTCCCTCAGTACTGACGCTCTGACAGTGCGGCACTCCCTCAGTACTGACCCTCTGACAGTGCAGCACTCCCTCATACTGACCCTCTGACAGTGCAGCACTCCCTCAGTATTGATGCTCTGACAGTGCAGCACTCCCTCAGTACTGACCCTCTGTCAGTGCGGCACTCCCTCAGTACTGACGCTCTGACAGTGCAGCACTCCCTCAGCACTGACCCTCTGACAGTGCAGCATTCTCTCAGCACTGACCGTCTGACAGTGCAGCACTCCCTCAGTACTGACCCTCTGACGATGCAGCCCTCCCTCAGTACTGACCCTCTGACAGTGTAGCACTCCATCAGTACTGACCTTCTGACAGTGCGGCAATCCCTCAGTACTGACCATCTGACAGTGCAGCACTCCCTCAGTACTGACCCTCTGACAGTGCGGCACTCCCTCAGTACTGACCCTCTGACAGTGCAGCACTCCCTCAGTACAGACCCTTTGTCAGTGCAGTACTCTCTCATTACTACCCTCTGACATTGCAGCACTCCCTCAGTACAGACACTCTGACAGTGCAGCACTCCCTCAGTACTGACCCTCTGACAGTCCGGCACTCCCTCAGTACTGACCCTCTGTCAGTGCAGCACTCCCTCAGTACAGACCCTCTGACAGTGCAGCACTCCCTCAGTACTGACCCTCTGACAGTGCAGCACTCCCTCAGTACTGTCCCTCTGACAGTGCGGCACTCTCTCATTACTGCCCATCTGACATTGCAGCACTCCCTCAGTACTGACCCTCGCACAGTGCAGCAATCCCTCAGTACTGACCCTCTGACAGTGCAGCACTCCCTCAGTACTGACCCTCTGAGAGTGCAGCATTGACTCAGTACTGACCCTCTGTCAGTGCAGCACTCCCTCAGTACTGACCCTCTGTCAGTGCGGCACTCCCACAGTACTGACCCTCTGACAGTGCAGCATTCACTCAGTACTGACCCTCTGACAGTGCAGCACTCCCTCAGTACTGACCCTCTGACAGTGCGGCACTCCCACAGTACTGACCCTCTGACAGTGCAGCATTCACTCAGTACTGACCCTCTGACAGTGCAGCACTCCCTCAGTACTGACCCTCTGACAGTGCAGCACCACCTCAGTACTGACCTTCGACAGTGCAGCACTCCCTCAGTACTGACCCTCTGACAGTGTGGCACTCCCACAGTACTGACCCTCTGACAGTGCGGCACTCCCTCAGTACTGACCTGTGACAGTGCAGCACTCCCTCAGTACTGACCCTCTGACAGTGCGGCACTCCCTCAGTACTGACCCTCTGACAGTGCGGCAGTCACTCAGTACTAACCCTCTGACTGTGCAGCACTCCCTCAGTACTGACCCTCTGACAGTGCAGCTCTCCCTAAGTACTGACCCACTGACAGTGCGGCAGTCACTCAGTACTGACGCTCTGACAGTGCAGCACTCCCTCAGTACTGACCTGGTGACAGTGCGGCACTCCCTCAGTACTGACGCTCTGACAGTGCTGCACTCCCTCAGCACTGATCCTCTGACAGTGCAGCACTCCCTCAGTACTGACCCTCTGACAGTGCGGCACTCCCTCAGTACTGACCCTCTGACAGTGCAGCACTCCCTCAGCACTGACCGTCTGACAGTGCAGCACTCCCTCAGCACTGACCCTCTGACAGTGCAGCACTCCCTCAGTACTGACCCTCTGACAGTGCAGCACTCCCTCAGCACTGACCCTCTGACAGTGCAGCACTCCCTCAGTACTGACCCTCTGACAGTGCGGCACTTCCTCAGTACTGACGCTCTGACAGTGCAGCACTCCCTCAGCACTGACCCTCTGACAGTGCAGCACTCCCTCAGCACTGACCGTCTAACAGTGCAGCACTCCCTCAGTACTGACCCTCTGACGGTGCGGCGCTCCGTCAGTACTGACCGTCTGACAGTGCAGCACTCCCTCAGCACTGACCCTCTGACAGTGCAGCACTCCCACAGTACTGACCCTCTGACAGTGCAGCACTCCCTCAGTACTCACCCTCTTACAGTGCAGCACTCCCTCACTACTGACCCTCTGACAGTGCAGCAATCCCTCAGTACTGACCCTCTGACAGTGCGGCACTCCCTCAGTACTGACCCTCTGACAGTGCAGCACTCCCTCAGTACAGGGCCATTGTCAGTGCAGTACACTCTCATTACTGTCCCTCTGACATTGCAGCACTCCCTCAGTACAGACCCTCTGACAGTGCAGCATTCCCTCAGTACTGACCTTCTGACAGTGCGGCACTCCCTCAGTACTGACCCTCTGTCAGTGCAGCACTCCCTCAGTACAGACCCTCTGACAGTGCAGCACTCCCTCAGTACTGACCCTCTGACAGTGCAGCACTCCCTCAGTACTGACCCTCTGACAGTGCAGCACTCCCTCAGTACTGACCCTCTGACAGAGAAGCATTCACTCAGCACTGACCCTCTGACAGTGCAGCACTCCCTCAGTACTGACCCTCTGTCAGTGCGGCACTCCCACAGTACTGACCCTCTGACAGTGCAGCATTCACTCAGTACTGACCCTCTGACAGTGCGGCACTCCCACAGTACTGACCCTATGACAGTGCGGCAATCCCTCAGTACTGACTCTCTGACAGTGCGGCACTCCCTCAGTACTGACGCTCTGACAGTGCGGCACTCCCTCAGTACTGACCCTCTGACAGTGCAGCACTCCCTCATACTGACCCTCTGACAGTGCAGCACTCCCTCAGTATTGATGCTCTGACAGTGCAGCACTCCCTCAGTACTGACGCTCTGACAGTGCAGCACTCCCTCAACACTGACCCTCTGACAGTGCAGCATTCTCTCAGCACTGACCGTCTGACAGTGCAGCGCTCCCTCAGTACTGACCCTCTAACAGTGCAGCACTCCCTCAGCACTGACCCTCTGACTGTGCAGCACTCCCTCAGTACTGACCCTCTGACGATGCAGCCCTCCCTCAGTACTGACCCTCTAACAGTGCAGCACTCCCTCAGCACTGACCCTCTAACAGTGCAGCACTCCCTCAGCACTGACCCTCTGACTGTGCAGCACTCCCTCAGTACTGACCCTCTGACGATGCAGCCCTCCCTCAGTACTGACCTTCTGACAGTGTAGCACTCCATCAGTACTGACCTTCTGACAGTGCGGCAATCACTCAGTACTGACCATCTGACAGTGCAGCACTCCCTCAGTACTGACCCTCTGACAGTGCGGCACTCCCTCAGTACTGACCCTCTGACAGTGCAGCACTCCCTCAGTACAGACCCTTTGTCAGTGCAGTACTCTCTCATTACTACCCTCTGACATTGCAGCACTCCCTCAGTACAGACACTCTGACAGTGCAGCACTCCCTCAGTACTGACCCTCTGTCAGTGCGGCACTCCCTCATTACTGACGCTCTGACAGTGCAGCACTCCCTCAGCACTGACCCTCTGACAGTGCAGCATTCTCTCAGCACTGACCGTCTGACAGTGCAGCGCTCCCTCAGTACTGACCCTCTGACAGTGCAGCACTCCCTCAGCACTGACCCTCTGACTGTGCAGCACTACCTCAGTACTGACCCTCTGACGATGCAGCCCTCCCTCAGTACTGACCTTCTGACAGTGTAGCACTCCATCAGTACTGACCTTCTGACAATGCGGCAATCCCTCAGTACTGACGATCTGACAGTGCAGCACTCCCTCAGTACTGACCCTCTGACAGTGCGGCACTCCCTCAGTACTGACCCTCTGACAGTGCAGCACTCCCTCAGTACAGACCCATTGTCAGTGCAGTACTCTCTCATTACTACCCTCTGACATTGCAGCACTCCCTCAGTACAGACACTCTGACAGTGCAGCACTCCCTCAGTACTGACCCTCTGACAGTGCGGCACTCCCTCAGTACTGACCCTCTGTCAGTGCAGCACTCCCTCAGTACAGACCCTCTGACAGTGCAGCACTCCCTCAGTACTGACCCTCTGACAGTGCAGCACTCCCTCAGTACTGACCCTCTGACAGTGCGGCACTCTCTCATTACTGCCCATCTGACATTGCAGCACTCCCTCAGTACAGACCCTCTGACAGTGCAGCACTCCCTCAGTACTGACCCTCGCACAGTGCAGCAATCCCTCAGTACTGACCCTCTGACAGTGCAACACTCCCTCAGTACTGACCCTCTGAGAGTGCAGCATTGACTCAGTACTGACCCTCTGACAGTGCAGCACTCCCTCAGTACTGACCCTCTGTCAGTGCGGCACTCCCACAGTACTGACCCTCTGACAGTGCAGCATTCACTCAGTACTGACCCTCTGACAGTGCGGCACTCCCACATTACTGACCCTCTGACAGTGCAGCATTCACTCAGAACTGACCCTCTGACAGGGCAGCACAACCTCAATACTGACCTTCGACAGTGCAGCACTCATTCAGTACTGTCCCTCTGACAGTGCAGCACTCCCTCAGTATTGACCCTCTGACAGTGCGGCAGTCCCTCAGTACTGAGCCTCTGACAGTGCAGCACTCCCTCAATACTGACCCTCTGACAGTGCAGCACTCCCTCAGTACTGTCCCTCTGACTGTGCAGCTCTCCCTCAGTACTGACCCACTGACAGTGCGGCACTCCGTCAGTACTGACCATCTGACAGTGCGGCACTCACTCAGTACTGACGCTCTGACAGTGCAGCACTCCCTCAGTACTGACCTGGTGACAGTGCGGCACTCCCTCAGTACTGACGCTCTGACAGTTCTGCACTCCCTCAGCACTGATCCTCTGACAGTGCAGCACTCCCTCAGGACTGACACTCTGACAGTGCAGCACTCCCTCAGCACTGACCCTCTGACAGTGCAGCACTCCCTCAGTACTGACCCTCTGACAGTGCAGCACTCCCTCAGCACTGACCCTCTGACAGTGCAGCACTCCCTCAGTACTGACCCTCTGACAGTGCGGCACTCCCTCAGTACTGACGCTCTGACAGTGCAGCACTCCCTCAGCACTGACCCTCTGACAGTGCAGCACTCCCTCAGCACTGACCGTCTAACAGTGCAGCACTCCCTCAGTACTGACCCTCTGACGGTGCGGCACTCCGTCAGTACTGACCGTCTGACAGTGCAGCACTCCCTCAGCACTGACCCTCTGACAGTGCAGCACTCCCTCAGTACTGACCCTCTGACAGTGCGGCAATCCCTCAGTACTGACCCTCTGACGATGCAGCCCTCCCTCAGGACTGACCCTCTGACAGTGCAGCACTCCCTCAGTACTGACCCTCTGACAGTGCAGCACTCCCTCAGTACTGACCCTCTGACAGTGCGGCACTCCCTCAGTCCTGACCCTCTGACAGTGCAGCACTCCCTCAGTACTGACCCTCTGACAGTGCAGCACTCCCTCAGTATGGATGCTCTGACAGTGCGGCACTCCCTCAGTACTGACCCTCTGACAGTGCAGAACTCCCTCAGTACTGACCCTCTGACAGAGCAGCACTCCCTCAATACTGACCCTCTGACAGTGCAGCACTCCCTCAATACTGACCCTCTGACAGTGCGGCACTCACTCAGTACTGACGCTCTGACAGTGCAGCACTCCCTCAGTACTGACCCTGTGACAGTGCAGCGCTCCCTCAGTACTGACCCTCTGACAGTGCAGCACTCCCTCAGTACTGACCCTCTGACAGTGCGGCACTCCCTCAGTTCTGACCCTCTGACAGTGCAGCACTCCCTCACTACTGACCCTCTGACAGTGCGGCACTACCTCAGTACTGACCCCCTGACAGTGCAGCACTCCCTCAGTACAGACCCTTTGTCAGTGCAGTACTCTCTCATTACTGCTCTCTGACATTGCAGCACTCCCTCAGTACAGACACTCTGACAGTGCAGCACTCCCTCAGTACTGACCCTCTGACAGTGCGGCACTCCCTCAGTACTGACCCTCTGTCAGCGCAGCACTTTATTCAGTACAGACCCTCTGACAGTGCAGCACTCCCTCAGTACTGACCCTCTGACAGTGCGGCACTCCCTCAGTACTGACCCTCTGACAGTGCAGCACTCCCTCAGTACAGGGCCTTTGTCAGTGCAGTACACTCTCATTACTATCCCTCTGACATTGCAGCACTCCCTCAGTACAGACCCTCTGACAGTGCAGCACTCCCTCAGTACTGACCTTCTGACAGTGCGGCACTCCCTCAGTACTGACCCTCTGTCAGTGCAGCACTCCCTCAGTACAGACCTTCTGACAGTGCAGCACTCCCTCAGTACTGACCCTCTGACAGTGCAGCACTCCCTCAGCACTGACCCTCTGACAGTGCAGCACTCCCTCAGTACTGACCCTCTGACAGTGCAGCATTCACTCAGCACTGACCCTCTGATAGTGCAGCACTCCCTCAGTACTTACCCTCTGTCAGTGCGGCACTCCCACAGTACTGACCCTCTGACAGTGCATCATTCACTCAGTACTGACCCTCTGACAGTGCGGCACTCCCACAGTACTGACCCTATGACAGTGCGGCAATCCCTCAGTACTGACTCTCTGACAGTGCGGCACTCCCTCAGTACTGACGCTCTGACAGTGCGGCACTCCCTCAGTACTGACCCTCTGACAGTGCAGCACTCCCTCATACTGACCCTCTGACAGTGCAGCACTCCCTCAGTATTGATGCTCTGACAGTGCAGCACTCCCTCAGTACTGACCCTCTGTCAGTGCGGCACTCCCTCAGTACTGACGCTCTGACAGTGCAGCATTCTCTCAGCACTGACCGTCTGACAGTGCAGCGCTCCCTCAGTACTGACCCTCTGACAGTGCAGCACTCCCTCAGCACTGACCCTCTGACAGTGCAGCACTCCCTCAGTACTGACCCTCTGACGATGCAGCCCTCCCTCAGTACTGACCCTCTGACAGTGTAGCACTCCATCAGTACTGACCTTCTGACAGTGCGGCAATCCCTCAGTACTGACCATCTGACAGTGCAGCACTCCATCAGTACTGACCCTCTGACAGTGCGGCACTCCCTCAGTACTGACCCTCTGACAGTGCAGCACTCCCTCAGTACAGACCCTTTGTCAGTGCAGTACTCTCTCATTACTACCCTCTGACATTGCAGCACTCCCTCAGTACAGACACTCTGACAGTGCAGCACTCCCTCAGTACTGACCCTCTGACAGTCCGGCACTCCCTCAGTACTGACCCTCTGTCAGTGCAGCACTCCCTCAGTACAGACCCTCTGACAGTGCAGCACTCCCTCAGTACTGACCCTCTGACAGTGCAGCACTCCCTCAGTACTGTCCCTCTGACAGTGCGGCACTCTCTCATTACTGCCCATCTGACATTGCAGCACTCCCTCAGCACTGACCCTCGCACAGTGCAGCAATCCCTCAGTACTGACCCTCTGACAGTGCAGCACTCCCTCAGTACTGACCCTCTGAGAGTGCAGCATTGACTCAGTACTGACCCTCTGTCAGTGCAGCACTCCCTCAGTACTGACCCTCTGTCAGTGCGGCACTCCCACAGTACTGACCCTCTGACAGTGCAGCATTCACTCAGTACTGACCCTCTGACAGTGCAGCACTCCCTCAGTACTGACCCTCTGACAGTGCGGCACTCCCACAGTACTGACCCTCTGACAGTGCAGCATTCACTCAGTACTGACCCTCTGACAGTGCAGCACTCCCTCAGTACTGACCCTCTGACAGTGCAGCACCACCTCAGTACTGACCTTCGACAGTGCAGCACTCCCTCAGTACTGACCCTCTGACAGTGTGGCACTCCCACAGTACTGACCCTCTGACAGTGCGGCACTCCCTCAGTACTGACCTGTGACAGTGCAGCACTCCCTCAGTACTGACCCTCTGACAGTGCGGCACTCCCTCAGTACTGACCCTCTGACAGTGCGGCAGTCACTCAGTACTGACCCTCTGACTGTGCAGCACTCCCTCAGTACTGACCCTCTGACAGTGCAGCTCTCCCTAAGTACTGACCCACTGACAGTGCGGCAGTCACTCAGTACTGACGCTCTGACAGTGCAGCACTCCCTCAGTACTGACCTGGTGACAGTGCGGCACTCCCTCAGTACTGACGCTCTGACAGTGCTGCACTCCCTCAGCACTGATCCTCTGACAGTGCAGCACTCCCTCAGTACTGACCCTCTGACAGTGCGGCACTCCCTCAGTACTGACCCTCTGACAGTGCAGCACTCCCTCAGCACTGACCGTCTGACAGTGCAGCACTCCCTCAGCACTGACCCTCTGACAGTGCAGCACTCCCTCAGTACTGACCCTCTGACAGTGCAGCACTCCCTCAGCACTGACCCTCTGACAGTGCAGCACTCCCTCAGTACTGACCCTCTGACAGTGCGGCACTTCCTCAGTACTGACGCTCTGACAGTGCAGCACTCCCTCAGCACTGACCCTCTGACAGTGCAGCACTCCCTCAGCACTGACCGTCTAACAGTGCAGCACTCCCTCAGTACTGACCCTCTGACGGTGCGGCGCTCCGTCAGTACTGACCGTCTGACAGTGCAGCACTCCCTCAGCACTGACCCTCTGACAGTGCAGCACTCCCACAGTACTGACCCTCTGACAGTGCGGCAATCCCTCAGTACTGACCCTCTGACGATGCAGCCCTCCCTCAGGACTGACCCTCTGACAGTGCAGCACTCCCACAGTACTGACCCTCTGACAGTGCAGCACTCCCTCAGTACTGACCCTCTGACAGTGCGGCACTCCCTCAGTACTGACCCTCTGTCAGTGCGGCACTCCCACACTACTGACCCTCTGACAGTGCAGCATTCGCTCAGTACTGACCCTCTGACAGTGCGGCACTCCCACAGTACTGACCCTCTGACAGTGCAGCACTCCCTCAGTACTGACCCTCTGACAGTGCAGCACTCCCTCAGTACTGATCCTCTGACAGTGCGGCACTCCCACATTACTGACCTTCTGACAGTGCGGCAATCCCTCAGCACTGACCCTCTGACAGTGCGGCACTCCCTCAGTCCTGACCCTCTGACAGTGCAGCACTCCCTCAGTACTGACCCTCTGACAGTGCAGCACTACCTCAGTATTGATGCTCTGACAGTGCGGCAATCCCTCAGTACTGACCCTCTGACAGTGCAGAACTCCCTCAGTACTGACCCTCTGACAGAGCAGCACTCCCTCAATACTGACCCTCTGACAGTGCAGCACTCCCTCAGTACTGACCCTCTGACAGTGCGGCACTCACTCAGTACTGACGCTCTGACAGTGCAGCACTCCCTCAGTACTGACCCTGTGACAGTGCAACACTCCCTCAGTACTGACCCTCTGACAGTGCAGCACTCCCTCAGTACTGACACTCTGACAGTGCGGCACTCCCTCAGTACTGACCCCCTGACAGTGCAGCACTCCCTCAGTACAGACCCTTTGTCAGTGCAGTACTCTCTCATTACTGCTCTCTGACATTGCAGCACTCCCTCAGTACAGACACTCTGACAGTGCAGCACTCCCTCAGTACTGACCCTCTGACAGTGCGGCACTCCCTCAGTACTGAGCCTCTGTCAGTGCAGCACTCCCTCAGTACAGACCCTCTGACAGTGCAGCACTCCCTCAGTACTGACCCTCTGACAGTGCAGCACTCCCTCAGTACTGACCCTCTGACAGTGCGGCACTCTCTCATTACTGCCCATCTGACATTGCAGCACTCCCTCAGTACAGACCCTCTGACAGTGCAGCACTCCCTCAGTACTGACCCTCTGACAGTGCAGCAATCCCTCAGCACTGACCCTCTGACAGTGCGGCACTCTCTCATTACTGCCCCTCTGACATTGTAGCACTCCCTCAGTACAGACCCTCTGACAGTGCAGCACTCCCTCAGTACTGACCCTCTGACAGTGCAGCACTCCCTCAGTACTGACCCTCTGACAGTGCAGCACTCCCTCAGTACTGACCCTCTGAGAGTGCAGCATTCACTCAGTACTGACCCTCTGTCAGTGCAGCACTCCCTTAGTACTGACCCTCTGTCAGTGCGGCACTCCCACAGTACTAACCCTCTGACAGTGCAGCATTCACTCAGTACTGACCCTCTGTCAGTGCAGCACTCCCTCAGTACTGACCCTCTGTCAGTGCGGCACTCCCACATTACTGACCCTCTGACAGTGCAGCATTCACTCAGTCCTGACCCTCTGACAGGGCAGCACAACCTCAGTACTGACCTTCGTCAGTGCAGCACTCATTCAGTACTGTCCCTCTGACAGTGCAGCACTCCCTCAGTATTGACCCTCTGACAGTGCGGCACTCCCTCAGTACTGAGCCTCTGACAGTGCAGCACTCCCTCAATACTGACCCTCTGACAGTGCAGCACTCCCTCAGTACTGTCCCTCTGACTGTGCAGCACTCCCAAAGTGCTGACCCACTGACAGTGCGGCACTCCGTCAGTACTGACCATCTGACAGTGCGGCACTCACTCAGTACTGACGCTCCGACAGTGCAGCACTCCCTCAGTACTGACCTGGTGACAGTGCGGCACTCCCTCAGTACTGACCCTCTGACAGTGCAGCACTCCCTCAGTACTGACCCTCTGACAGTGCGGCACTCCCTCAGTACTGACGCTCTGACAGTGCTGCACTCCCTCAGCACTGATCCTCTGACAGTGCAGCACTCCCTCAGTACTGACCCTCTGACAGTGCAGCACTCCCTCAGCACTGACCCTCTGACAGTGCGGCACTCACTCAGTACCGATGCTCTCACAGTGCAGCACTCCCTCAGTACTGACCCTGTGACAGTGCATCACTCCCTCAGTACTGACCCTCTGACAGTGCAGCACTCCCTCAGTACTGACCCTCTGACAGTGCGGCACTCCCTCAGTTCTGACCCTCTGACAGTGCAGCACTCCCTCAGTACTGACCCTCTGACAGTGCGGCACTCCCTCAGTACTGTCCCTCTGACAGTGCAGCACTCCCTCAGTATTGACCCTCTGACAGTGCGGCACTCCCTCAGTACTGAGCCTCTGACAGTGCAGCACTCCCTCAATACTGACCCTCTGACAGTGCAACACTCCCTCAGTACTGTCCCTCTGACTGTGCAGCACTCCCTCAGTACTGACCCACTGACAGTGCGGCACTCCGTCAGTACTGACCATCTGACAGTGCGGCACTCACTCAGTACTGACGCTCCGACAGTGCAGCACTCCCTCAGTACTGACCTGGTGACAGTGCGGCACTCCCTCAGTACTGACCCTCTGACAGTGCAGCACTCAGTACTGACCCTCTGACAGTGCGGCACTCCCTCAGTACTGACGCTCTGACAGTGCTGCACTCCCTCAGCACTGATCCTCTGACAGTGCAGCACTCCCTCAGTACTGACCCTCTGACAGTGCAGCACTCCCTCAGCACTGACCCTCTGACAGTGCAGCACTCCCTCAGTACTGACCCTCTGACAGTGCAGCACTCCCTCAGCACTGACCCTCTGACAGTGCAGCACTCCCTCAGTACTGACCCTCTGACAGTGCGGCACTCCCGCAGTACTGACGCTCTGACAGTGCAGCACTCCCTCAGCACTGACCCTCTGACAGTGCAGCACTCCCTACGCACTGACCGTCTAACAGTGCAGCACTCCCTCAGTACTGACCCTCTGACAGTGCGGCACTCCGTCAGTACTGACCGTCTGACAGTGCAGCACTCCCTCAGCACTGACCCTCTGACAGTGCAGCACTCCCTCAGTACTGACCCTCTGACAGTGCGGCAATCCCTCAGTACTGACCCTATGACGACGCAGCCCTCCCTCAGGACAGACCCTCTGACAGTGCAGCACTCCCTCAGTACTGACCCTCTGACAGTGCGGCACTCCCTCAGTACTGACCCTCTGTCAGTGCGGCACTCCCACAGTACTGACCCTCTGACAGTGCAGCATTCGCTCAGTACTGACCCTCTGACAGTGCGGCACTCCCACAGTACTGACCCTCTGACAGTGCAGCACTCCCTCAGTACTGACCCTCTGACAGTGCAGCACTCCCTCAGTACTGATCCTCTGACAGTGCGGCACTCCCTCAGTACTGACCCTCTGACAGTGCGGCACTCCCTCAGTCCTGACCCTCTGACAGTGCAGCACTCCCTCAGTACTGACCCTCTGGCAGTGCAGCACTCCCTCAGTATTGATGCTCTGACAGTGCGGCACTCCCTCAGTACTGACCCTCCGACAGTGCAGAACTCCCTCAGTACTGACCCTCTGACAGAGCAGCACTCCCTCAATACTGACCCTCTGACAGTGCAGCACACCCTCAGTACTGACCCTGTGACAGTGCAGCACTCCCTCAGTACTGACCCTCTGACAGTGCAGCACTCCCTCAGTACTGACCCTCTGACAGTGCGGCACTCCCTCAGTTCTGACCCTCTGACAGTGCAGCACTCCCTCACTACTGACCCTCTGACAGTGCGGCACTCCCTCAGTACTGACCCCCTGACAGTGCAGCACTCCCTCAGTACTGACGCTCTGACAGTGCAGCACTCCCTCAGTACTGACCCTCGGACAGTGCAGCACTCCCTCAGTACTGACCCTCTGACAGTGCGGCACTCCCTCAGTACTGACCCTCTGTCAGTGCAGCACTCCCTCAGTACAGACCCTCTGACAGTGAAGCACTCCCTCAGTACTGACCCTCTGACAGAGCAGCACTCCCTCAGTACTGACCCTCTGACAGTGCAGCACTCCCTCAGTACTGACCCTCTGACAGTGCAGCATTCACTCAGTACTGACCCTCTGACAGTGCAGCACTCCCTCAGTACTGACCCTCTGACAGTGCAGCATTCACTCAGTACTGACCCTCTGACAGTGCGGCACTCCCTCAGTACTGACCCTCTGTCAGTGCGGCACTCCCACAGTACTGACCCTCTGACAGTGCAGCATTCGCTCAGTACTGACCCTCTGACAGTGCGGCACTCCTACAGTACTGACCCTCTGACAGTGCAGCACTCCCTCACTACTGACCCTCTGACAGTGCAGCACTCCCTCAGTACTGATCCTCTGACAGTGCGGCACTCCCACATTACTGACCTTCTGACAGTGCGGCAATCCCTCAGCACTGACCCTCTGACAGTGCGGCACTCCCTCAGTACTGACCCTCTGACAGTGCGGCACTCCCTCAGTCCCGACCCTCTGACAGTGCAGCACTCCCTCAGTACTGACCCTCTGACAGTGCAGCACTCCCTCAGTACTGACCCTCTGACAGTGCAGCACTCCCTCAGTACTGATCCTCTGACAGTGCGGCACTCCCAAATTACTGACCTTCTGACAGTGCGGCAATCCCTCAGCACTGACCCTCTGACAGTGCGGCACTCCCTCAGTACTGACCCTCCGACAGTGCAGAACTCCCTCAGTACTGACCCTCTGACAGAGCAGCACTCCCTCAATACTGACCCTCTGACAGTGCAGCACTCCCTCAGTACTGACCCTCTGACAGTGCGGCACTCACTCAGTACCGATGCTCTCACAGTGCAGCACTCCCTCAGTACTGACCCTGTGACAGTGCATCACTCCCTCAGTACTGACCCTCTGACAGTGCAGCACTCCCTCAGTACTGACCCTCTGACAGTGCGGCACTCCCTCAGTTCTGACCCTCTGACAGTGCAGCACTCCCTCAGTACTGACCCTCTGACAGTGCGGCACTCCCTCAGTACTGTCCCTCTGACAGTGCAGCACTCCCTCAGTATTGACCCTCTGACAGTGCGGCACTCCCTCAGTACTGAGCCTCTGACAGTGCAGCACTCCCTCAATACTGACCCTCTGACAGTGCAGCACTCCCTCAGTACTGTCCCTCTGACTGTGCAGCACTCCCTCAGTACTGACCCACTGACAGTGCGGCACTCCGTCAGTAGTGACCATCTGACAGTGCGGCACTCACTCAGTACTGACGCTCCGACAGTGCAGCACTCCCTCAGTACTGACCTGGTGACAGTGCGGCACTCCCTCAGTACTGACCCTCTGACAGTGCAGCACTCAGTACTGACCCTCTGACAGTGCGGCACTCCCTCAGTACTGACGCTCTGACAGTGCTGCACTCCCTCAGCACTGATCCTCTGACAGTGCAGCACTCCCTCAGTACTGACCCTCTGACAGTGCAGCACTCCCTCAGCACTGACCCTCTGACAGTGCAGCACTCCCTCAGTACTGACCCTCTGACAGTGCAGCACTCCCTCAGCACTGACCCTCTGACAGTGCAGCACTCCCTCAGTACTGACCCTCTGACAGTGCGGCACTCCCTCAGTACTGACGCTCTGACAGTGCAGCACTCCCTCAGAACTGACCCTCTGACAGTGCAGCACTCCCTCAGCACTGACCGTCTAACAGTGCAGCACTCCCTCAGTACTGACCCTCTAACATTGCGGCACTCCGTCAGTACTGACCGTCTGACAGTGCAGCACTCCCTCAGCACTGACCCTCTGACAGTGCAGCACTCCCTCAGTACTGACCCTCTGACAGTGCGGCAATCCCTCAGTACTGACCCTCTGACGATGCAGCCCTCCCTCAGGACAGACCCTCTGACAGTGCAGCACTCCCTCAGTACTGACCCTCTGACAGTGCAGCACTCCCTCAGTACTGACCCTCTGACAGTGCGGCACTCCCTCAGTACTGACCCTCTGTCAGTGTGGCACTCACACAGTACTGACCCTCTGACAGTGCAGCATTCGCTCAGTACTGACCCTCTGACAGTGCGGCACTCCCACAGTACTGACCCTCTGACAGTGCAGCACTCCCTCAGTACTGACCCTCTGACAGTGCAGCACTCCCTCAGTACTGATCCTCTGACAGTGCGGCACTCCCTCAGTACTGACCCTCTGACAGTGCGGCACTCCCTCAGTCCTGACCCTCTGACAGTGCAGCACTCCCTCAGTACTGACCCTCTGACAGTGCAGCACTCCCTCAGTATTGACGCTCTGACAGTGCGGCACTCCCTCAGTACTGACCCTCCGACAGTGCAGAACTCCCTCAGTACTGACCCTCTGACAGAGCAGCACTCCCTCAATACTGACCGTCTGACAGTGCAGCACTCCCTCAGTACTGACCCTCTGACAGTGCGGCACTCACTCAGTACTGACGCTCTGACAGTGCAGCACTCCCTCAGTACTGACCCTGTGACAGTGCAGCACTCCCTCAGTACTGACCCTCTGACAGTGCAGCACTCCCTCAGTACTGACCCTCTGACAGTGCGGCACTCCCTCAGTACTGACCCTCTGACAGTGCGGCACTCCCTCAATCCTGACCCTCTGACAGTGCAGCACTCCCTCAGTACTGACCCTCTGACAGTGCAGCACTCCCTCAGTATTGACGCTCTGACAGTGCGGCACTCCCTCAGTACTGACCCTCCGACAGTGCAGAACTCCCTCAGTACTGACCCTCTGACAGATCAGCACTCCCTCAATACTGACCGTCTGACAGTGCAGCACTCCCTCAGTACTGACCCTCTGACAGTGCGGCACTCACTCAGTACTGACGCTCTGACAGTGCAGCACTCCCTCAGTACTGACCCTGTGACAGTGCAGCACTCCCTCAGTACTGACCCTCTGACAGTGCAGCACTCCCTCAGCACTGACCCTCTGACAGTGCAGCATTCCCTCAGTACTGACCCTCTGACAGTGCGGCACTCCCGCAGTACTGACGCTCTGACAGTGCAGCACTCCCTCAGCACTGACCCTCTGACAGAGCAGCACTCCCTACGCACTGACCGTCTAACAGTGCAGCACTCCCTCAGTACTGACCCTCTGACAGTGCGGCACTCCGTCAGTACTGACCGTCTGACAGTGCAGCACTCCCTCAGCACTGACCCTCTGACAGTGCAGCACTCCCTCAGTACTGACCCTCTGACAGTGCGGCAATCCCTCAGTACTGACCCTATGACGACGCAGCCCTCCCTCAGGACAGACCCTCTGACAGTGCAGCACTCCCTCAGTACTGACCCTCTGACAGTGCGGCACTCCCTCAGTACTGACCCTCTGTCAGTGCGGCACTCCCACAGTACTGACCCTCTGACAGTGCAGCATTCGCTCAGTACTGACCCTCTGACAGTGCGGCACTCCCACAGTACTGACCCTCTGACAGTGCAGCACTCCCTCAGTACTGACCCTCTGACAGTGCAGCACTCCCTCAGTACTGATCCTCTGACAGTGCGGCACTCCCTCAGTACTGACCCTCTGACAGTGCGGCACTCCCTCAGTCCTGACCCTCTGACAGTGCAGCACTCCCTCAGTACTGACCCTCTGGCAGTGCAGCACTCCCTCAGTATTGATGCTCTGACAGTGCGGCACTCCCTCAGTACTGACCCTCCGACAGTGCAGAACTCCCTCAGTACTGACCCTCTGACAGAGCAGCACTCCCTCAATACTGACCCTCTGACAGTGCAGCACACCCTCAGTACTGACCCTGTGACAGTGCAGCACTCCCTCAGTACTGACCCTCTGACAGTGCAGCACTCCCTCAGTACTGACCCTCTGACAGTGCGGCACTCCCTCAGTTCTGACCCTCTGACAGTGCAGCACTCCCTCACTACTGACCCTCTGACAGTGCGGCACTCCCTCAGTACTGACCCCCTGACAGTGCAGCACTCCCTCAGTACTGACGCTCTGACAGTGCAGCACTCCCTCAGTACTGACCCTCGGACAGTGCAGCACTCC
The DNA here is from genome assembly GCF_047496885.1 of Scyliorhinus torazame. Taxonomy (NCBI): domain Eukaryota; kingdom Metazoa; phylum Chordata; class Chondrichthyes; order Carcharhiniformes; family Scyliorhinidae; genus Scyliorhinus; species Scyliorhinus torazame. Next base: position 323,060,303 of record NC_092711.1, read on the forward strand.
CTCAGTACTGACCCTCTGACAGTGCGGCACTCCCTCAGTACTGACCCTCTGTCAGTGCAGCACTCCCTCAGTACAGACCCTCTGACAGTGAAGCACTCCCTCAGTACTGACCCTCTGACAGAGCAGCACTCCCTCAGTACTGACCCTCTGACAGTGCAGCACTCCCTCAGTACTGACCCTCTGACAGTGCAGCATTCACTCAGTACTGACCCTCTGACAGTGCGGCACTCCCTCAGTACTGACCCTCTGTCAGTGCGGCACTCCCACAGTACTGACCCTCTGACAGTGCAGCATTCGCTCAGTACTGACCCTCTGACAGTGCGGCACTCCCACAGTACTGACCCTCTGACAGTGCAGCACTCCCTCACTACTGACCCTCTGACAGTGCAGCACTCCCTCAGTACTGATCCTCTGACAGTGCGGCACTCCCACATTACTGACCTTCTGACAGTGCGGCAATCCCTCAGCACTGACCCTCTGACAGTGCGGCACTCCCTCAGTACTGACCCTCTGACAGTGCGGCACTCCCTCAGTCCCGACCCTCTGACAGTGCAGCACTCCCTCAGTACTGACCCTCTGACAGTGCAGCACTCCCTCAGTACTGACCCTCTGACAGTGCAGCACTCCCTCAGTACTGATCCTCTGACAGTGCGGCACTCCCACATTACTGACCTTCTGACAGTGCGGCAATCCCTCAGCACTGACCCTCTGACAGTGCGGCACTCCCTCAGTACTGACCCTCCGACAGTGCAGAACTCCCTCAGTACTGACCCTCTGACAGAGCAGCACTCCCTCAATACTGACCCTCTGACAGTGCAGCACTCCCTCAGTACTGACCCTCTGACAGTGCGGCACTCACTCAGTACCGATGCTCTCACAGTGCAGCACTCCCTCAGTACTGACCCTGTGACAGTGCATCACTCCCTCAGTACTGACCCTCTGACAGTGCAGCACTCCCTCAGTACTGACCCTCTGACAGTGCGGCACTCCCTCAGTTCTGACCCTCTGACAGTGCAGCACTCCCTCAGTACTGACCCTCTGACAGTGCGGCACTCCCTCAGTACTGTCCCTCTGACAGTGCAGCACTCCCTCAGTATTGACCCTCTGACAGTGCGGCACTCCCTCAGTACTGAGCCTCTGACAGTGCAGCACTCCCTCAATACTGACCCTCTGACAGTGCAGCACTCCCTCAGTCCTGTCCCTCTGACTGTGCAGCACTCCCTCAGTACTGACCCACTGACAGTGCGGCACTCCGTCAGTAGTGACCATCTGACAGTGCGGCACTCACTCAGTACTGACGCTCCGACAGTGCAGCACTCCCTCAGTACTGACCTGGTGACAGTGCGGCACTCCCTCAGTACTGACCCTCTGACAGTGCAGCACTCAGTACTGACCCTCTGACAGTGCGGCACTCCCTCAGTACTGACGCTCTGACAGTGCTGCACTCCCTCAGCACTGATCCTCTGACAGTGCAGCACTCCCTCAGTACTGACCCTCTGACAGTGCAGCACTCCCTCAGCACTGACCCTCTGACAGTGCAGCACTCCCTCAGTACTGACCCTCTGACAGTGCAGCACTCCCTCAGCACTGACCCTCTGACAGTGCAGCACTCCCTCAGTACTGACCCTCTGACAGTGCGGCACTCCCTCAGTACTGACGCTCTGACAGTGCAGCACTCCCTCAGAACTGACCCTCTGACAGTGCAGCACTCCCTCAGCACTGACCGTCTAACAGTGCAGCACTCCCTCAGTACTGACCCTCTAACATTGCGGCACTCCGTCAGTACTGACCGTCTGACAGTGCAGCACTCCCTCAGCACTGACCCTCTGACAGTGCAGCACTCCCTCAGTACTGACCCTCTGACAGTGCGGCAATCCCTCAGTACTGACCCTCTGACGATGCAGCCCTCCCTCAGGACAGACCCTCTGACAGTGCAGCACTCCCTCAGTACTGACCCTCTGACAGTGCAGCACTCCCTCAGTACTGACCCTCTGACAGTGCGGCACTCCCTCAGTACTGACCCTCTGTCAGTGTGGCACTCACACAGTACTGACCCTCTGACAGTGCAGCATTCGCTCAGTACTGACCCTCTGACAGTGCGGCACTCCCACAGTACTGACCCTCTGACAGTGCAGCACTCCCTCAGTACTGACCCTCTGACAGTGCAGCACTCCCTCAGTACTGATCCTCTGACAGTGCGGCACTCCCTCAGTACTGACCCTCTGACAGTGCGGCACTCCCTCAGTCCTGACCCTCTGACAGTGCAGCACTCCCTCAGTACTGACCCTCTGACAGTGCAGCACTCCCTCAGTATTGACGCTCTGACAGTGCGGCACTCCCTCAGTACTGACCCTCCGACAGTGCAGAACTCCCTCAGTACTGACCCTCTGACAGAGCAGCACTCCCTCAATACTGACCGTCTGACAGTGCAGCACTCCCTCAGTACTGACCCTCTGACAGTGCGGCACTCACTCAGTACTGACGCTCTGACAGTGCAGCACTCCCTCAGTACTGACCCTGTGACAGTGCAGCACTCCCTCAGTACTGACCCTCTGACAGTGCAGCACTCCCTCAGTACTGACCCTCTGACAGTGCGGCACTCCCTCAGTACTGACCCTCTGACAGTGCGGCACTCCCTCAATCCTGACCCTCTGACAGTGCAGCACTCCCTCAGTACTGACCCTCTGACAGTGCAGCACTCCCTCAGTATTGACGCTCTGACAGTGCGGCACTCCCTCAGTACTGACCCTCCGACAGTGCAGAACTCCCTCAGTACTGACCCTCTGACAGAGCAGCACTCCCTCAATACTGACCGTCTGACAGTGCAGCACTCCCTCAGTACTGACCCTCTGACAGTGCGGCACTCACTCAGTACTGATGCTCTGACAGTGCAGCACTCCCTCAGTACTGACCCTGTGACAGTGCAGCACTCCCTCAGTACTGACCCTCTGACAGTGCAGCACTCCCCCAGTACTGACCCTCTGACAGTGCGGCACTCCCTCAGTTCTGACCCTCTGACAGTGCAGCACTCTCTCACTACTGACCCTCTGACAGTGCGGCACTCCCTCAGTACTGACCCCCTGACAGTGCAGCACTCCCTCAGTACTGACGCTCTGACAGTGCAGCACTCCCTCAGTACTGATCCTCGGACAGTGCAGCACTCCCTCAGTACTGACCCTCTGACAGTGCGGCACTCCCTCAGTACTGACCATCTGTCAGTGCAGCACTCCCTCAGTACAGACCCTCTGACAGTGAAGCACTCCCTCAGTACTGACCCTCTGACAGAGCAGCACTCCCTCAGTACTGACCCTCTGACAGTGCAGCACTCCCTCAGTACTGACCCTCTGACAATGCAGCACTCCCACAGTACTGACCCTCTGACAGTGTAGCACTTCCTCAGTACTGACCCTCTGACTGTGCGGCACTCCCTCAATACTGACCCTCTGACAGTGCAGCACTCCCTCAGTACTGACACTCTGACAGGGCAGCACAAACTCAGTACTGTCCTTCTGACAGTGCAGCACTCCCTCAGCATTGACCCTCAGACAGTGCGGTACTCCCTCAGTTCTGAGCCTCTGACAGTGCAGCACTCCCTCAATACTGACGCTCTGACAGTGCAGCACACCCTCAGTACTGACCCTCTGACTGTGCAGCACTCCCTCAGTACTGACCCTCTGAAAGTGCGGCACTCCCTCAGTACTGACCCTCAGACAGTACGGCACTCACTCAGAACTGACGCTCTGACAGTGCAGCACACCCTCAGTACTGACCCTGTGACAGTGCAGCACTCCCACAATACTGAGCCTCTGACAGTGCTGCACTCCCTCAGTACTGACCCTCTGACAGTGCGGCACTCCCTCAGTACTGTCCCTCTGACAGTGCAGCACTCCCTCAGTATTGACCCTCTGACAGTGCGGCACTCCCTCAGTACTGAGCCTCTGACAGTGCAGCACTCCCTCAATACTGACCCTCTGACAGGGCAGCACTCCCTCAGTACTCACACTCTGACAGTGCGGCACTCCCTCAGTACTGACCCTCTGACAGTGCGGCACTCACTCAGTACTGACGCTCTGACAGTGCAGCACTCACTCAGTACTGACCCTGTGACAGTGCAGCACTCCCTCAGTACTGACCCTCTGACAGTGCAGCACTCCCTCAGTACTGAACCTCTGACAGAGCGGCACTCCTTCAGTACTGACCCTCTGACAGAGCAGCACTCCCTCAGTACTGACCCTCTGACAGTGCGGCACTCCCTCAGTACTGACCCTCTGACAGTGCAGCACTCCCTCAGTACTGACACTCTGACAGTGCTGCACTCCCTCAGCACTGACCCTCTGACAGTGCAGAACTCCCTCACTACTGACCCTCTGACAGTGCAGCACTCCCTCTGCACTGACCCTCTGACAGTGCAGCACTCCCTCAGTACTGACCCTCTGACAGTGCAGCACTCCCTCAGCACTGACCCTCTGACAGTGCAGCACTCCCTCAGTACTGACCCTCTGACAGTGCGGCACTCCCTCAATACTGACCCTCTGACAGTGCAGCACTCCCTCAGTACTGACCCTCTGACAGTGCGGCACTCACTCAGTACTGACGCTCTCACAGTGCAGCACTCCCTCAGTACTGACCCTGTGACAGTGCATCACTCCCTCAGTACTGACCCTCTGACAGTGCCGCACTCCCTCAGTACTGACCCTCAGACAGTGCGGCACTCCCTCAGTTCTGACCCTCTGACAGTGCAGCACTCCCTCAGTACTGACCCTCTGACAGTGCGGCACTCCCTCAGTACTGACCATCTGACAGTGCAGCACTCCCTCAGTACTGACGCTCTGACAGTGCAGCACTCCCTCAGTACTGACCCTCTGACAGTGCAGCACTCCCTCAGTATTGACGCTCTGACAGTGCGGCACTCCCTCAGTACTGACCCTCCGACAGTGCAGAACTCCCTCAGTACTGACCCTCTGACAGAGCTGCACTCCCTCAATACTGACCGTCTGACAGTGCAGCAATCCCTCAGTACTGACCCTCTGACAGTGCGGCACTCACTCAGTACTGACGCTCTGACAGTTCAGCACTCCCTCAGTACTGACCCTGTGACAGTGCAGCACTCCCTCAGTACTGACCCTCTGACAGTGCAGCACTCCCTCAGTACTGACCCTCTGACAGTGCGGCACTCCCTCAGTACTGACCCTCTGACAGTGCGGCACTCCCTCAATCCTGACCCTCTGACAGTGCAGCACTCCCTCAGTACTGACCCTCTGACAGTGCAGCACTCCCTCAGTATTGACGCTCTGACAGTGCGGCACTCCCTCAGTACTGACCCTCCGACAGTGCAGAACTCCCTCAGTACTGACCCTCTGACAGAGCAGCACTCCCTCAATACTGACCGTCTGACAGTGCAGCACTCCCTCAGTACTGACCCTCTGACAGTGCGGCACTCACTCAGTACTGACGCTCTGACAGTGCAGCACTCCCTCAGTACTGACCCTGTGACAGTGCAGCACTCCCTCAGTACTGACCCTCTGACAGTGCAGCACTCCCCCAGTACTGACCCTCTGACAGTGCGGCACTCCCTCAGTTCTGACCCTCTGACAGTGCAGCACTCTCTCACTACTGACCCTCTGACAGTGCGGCACTCCCTCAGTACTGACCCCCTGACAGTGCAGCACTCCCTCAGTACTGACGCTCTGACAGTGCAGCACTCCCTCAGTACTGATCCTCGGACAGTGCAGCACTCCCTCAGTACTGACCCTCTGACAGTGCGGCACTCCCTCAGTACTGACCATCTGTCAGTGCAGCACTCCCTCAGTACAGACCCTCTGACAGTGAAGCACTCCCTCAGTACTGACCCTCTGACAGAGCAGCACTCCCTCAGTACTGACCCTCTGACAGTGCAGCACTCCCTCAGTACTGACCCTCTGACAATGCAGCACTCCCACAGTACTGACCCTCTGACAGTGTAGCACTTCCTCAGTACTGACCCTCTGACTGTGCGGCACTCCCTCAATACTGACCCTCTGACAGTGCAGCACTCCCTCAGTACTGACACTCTGACAGGGCAGCACAAACTCAGTACTGTCCTTCTGACAGTGCAGCACTCCCTCAGCATTGACCCTCAGACAGTGCGGTACTCCCTCAGTTCTGAGCCTCTGACAGTGCAGCACTCCCTCAATACTGACGCTCTGACAGTGCAGCACACCCTCAGTACTGACCCTCTGACTGTGCAGCACTCCCTCAGTACTGACCCTCTGACAGTGCGGCACTCCCTCAGTACTGACCCTCAGACAGTACGGCACTCACTCAGAACTGACGCTCTGACAGTGCAGCACACCCTCAGTACTGACCCTGTGACAGTGCAGCACTCCCACAATACTGAGCCTCTGACAGTGCTGCACTCCCTCAGTACTGACCCTCTGACAGTGCGGCACTCCCTCAGTACTGTCCCTCTGACAGTGCAGCACTCCCTCAGTATTGACCCTCTGACAGTGCGGCACTCCCTCAGTACTGAGCCTCTGACAGTGCAGCACTCCCTCAATACTGACCCTCTGACAGGGCAGCACTCCCTCAGTACTCACACTCTGACAGTGCGGCACTCCCTCAGTACTGACCCTCTGACAGTGCGGCACTCACTCAGTACTGACGCTCTGACAGTGCAGCACTCACTCAGTACTGACCCTGTGACAGTGCAGCACTCCCTCAGTACTGACCCTCTGACAGTGCAGCACTCCCTCAGTACTGAACCTCTGACAGAGCGGCACTTCTTCAGTACTGACCCTCTGACAGAGCAGCACTCCCTCAGTACTGACCTTCTGACATTGCGGCACTCCCTCAGTACTGACCCTCTGACAGTGCAGCACTCCCTCAGTTCTGACACTCTGACAGTGCTGCACTCCCTCAGCACTGACCCTCTGACAGTGCAGCACTCCCTCACTACTGACCCTCTGACAGTGCAGCACTCCCTCTGCACTGACCCTCTGACAGTGCAGCACTCCCTCAGTACTGACCCTCTGACAGTGCAGCACTCCCTCAGCACTGACCCTCTGACAGTGCAGCACTCCCTCAGTACTGACCCTCTGACAGTGCGGCACTCCCTCAATACTGACCCTCTGACAGTGCAGCACTCCCTCAGTACTGACCCTCTGACAGTGCGGCACTCACTCAGTACTGACGCTCTCACAGTGCAGCACTCCCTCAGTACTGACCCTGTGACAGTGCATCACTCCCTCAGTACTGACCCTCTGACAGTGCCGCACTCCCTCAGTACTGACCCTCTGACAGTGCGGCACTCCCTCAGTTCTGACCCTCTGACAGTGCAGCACTCCCTCAGTACTGACCCTCTGACAGTGCGGCACTCCCTCAGTACTGACCATCTGACAGTGCAGCACTCCCTCAGTACTGACGCTCTGACAGTGCAGCACTCCCTCAGTACAGACCCTCTGACAGTGCAGCACTCCCTCAGCACTGACCCTCTGACAGTGCAGCACTCCCACAGTACTGACCCTCTGACAGTGTAGCACTTCCTCAGTACTGACCCTCTGACTGTGCGGCACTCCCTCAATACTGACCCTCTGACAGTGCAGCACTCCCTCAGTACTGACACTCTGACAGGGCAGCACAAACTCAGTACTGTCCTTCTGACAGTGCAGCACTCCCTCAGCATTGACCCTCAGACAGTGCGGCACTCCCTCAGTTCTGAGCCTCTGACAGTGCAGCACTCCCTCAATACTGACCCTCTGACAGTGCAGCACACCCTCAGTACTGACCCTCTGACAGTGCGGCACTCCCTCAGTACTGACCCTCAGACAGTACGGCACTCACTCAGAACTGACGCTCTGACAGTGCAGCACACCCTCAGTACTGACCCTGTGACAGTGTAGCACTCCCACAATACTGAGCCTCTGACAGTGCTGCACTCCCTCAGTACTGACCCTCTGACAGTGCGGCACTCCCTCAGTACTGTCCCTCTGACAGTGCAGCACTCCCTCAGTATTGACCCTCTGACAGTGCGGCACTCCCTCAGTACTGACGCTCTGACAGTGCAGCACTCACTCAGTACTGACCCCGTGACAGTGCAGCACTCCCTCAGTACTGACCCTCTGACAGTGCAGCACTCCCTCAGTACTGAACCTCTGACAGAGCGGCACTCCTTCAGTACTGACCCTCTGACAGAGCAGCACTCCCTCAGTACTGACCCTCTGACAGTGCGGCACTCCCTCAGTACTGACCCTCTGACAGTGCAGCACTCCCTCAGCACTGACCCTCTGACAGTGCAGCACTCCCTCAGTACTGACACTCTGACAGTGCAGCACTCCCTCAGTCCTGGCCCTCTGACAGTGCAGCACTCCCTCAGCACTGACCCTCTGACAGTGCAGCACTCCCTCAGTACTGACCCTCTGACAGTGCGGCACTCCCTCAGTACTGGCGCTCTGACAGTGCAGCACTCCCTCAGCACTGACCCTCTGACAGTGCAGCACTCCCTCAGCACTGACCGTCTGACAGTGCAGCGCTCCCTCAGTACTGACCCTCTGACAGTGCGGCACTCCCTCAGTACTGACCCTCTGACGATGCAGCACTCCCTCAGTATTGACCCTCTGACAGTGCGGCACTCCCTCAGTACTGACCCTCTGACAGTGCAGCAATCCCTCAGTCCTGACCATCTGACAGTGCAGCACTCCCTCAGTACTCACCCTCTTACAGTGCAGCACTCCCTCAGTCCTGACCCTCTGACAGTGCAGCACTCCCTCAGTACTGACCCTCTGACAGTGCGGCACTCCCTCAGTACTGACCCTCTGACAGTGCAGCACTCCCTCAGTACAGGCCCTTTGTCAGTGCTGGACACTCTCATTACTGTCCCTCTGACATTGCAGCACTCCCTCAGTACAGACCCTCTGACAGTGCAGCACTCCCTCAGTACTGACATTCTGACAGTGCGGCACTCCCTCAGTACTGACCCTCTGTCAGTGCAGCACTCGTTCAGTACAGACCCTCTGACAGTGCAGCACTCCCTCAGTACTGACCATCTGACAGTGCAGCACTCACTCAGTACTGACCCTCTGACAGTGCAGCACTCCCTCAGTGCTGACCCTCTGACAGTGCAGCATTCACTCAGCACTGACCCTCTGACAGTGCAGCACTCCCTCAGTACTGACACTCTGTCAGTGCGGCACTCCCACAGTACTGACCCTCTGACAGTGCAGCATTCACTCAGTACTGACCATCTGACAGTGCGGCACTCCCACAGTACTGACCCTCTGACAGTGCGGCAATCCCCCAGTACTGACTCTCTGACAGTGCGGCACTCCCTCAGTACTGACCCTCTGACAGTGCGGCACTCCCTCAGTACTGACCCTCTGACAGTGCAGCACTCCCTCATACTGACGCTCTGACAGTGCAGCACTCCCTCAGTATTGATGCTCTGACAGTGCAGCACTCCCTCAGTACTGACCCTCTGTCAGTGCGGCACTCCCTCAGTACTGACGCTCTGACAGTGCAGCACTCCCTCAGCACTGACCCTCTGACAGTGCAGCATTCTCTCAGCACTGACCGTCTGACAGTGCAGCGCTCCCTCAGTACTGACCCTCTGACAGTGCAGCACTCCCTCAGCACTGACCCTCTGACAGTGCAGCACTCCCTCAGTACTGACCCTCTGACGATGCAGCCCTCCCTCAGTACTGACCCTCTGACAGTGCAGCACTCCCTCAGTACTGGCCCTCTGACAGTGCGGCAATCCCTCAGTACTGACCATCTGACAGTGCAGCACTCCCTCAGTACTTACCCTCTGACAGTGCGGCACTCCCTCAGTACTGACCCTCTCACAGTGCAGCACTACCTCAGTACAGACCCTTTGTCAGTGCAGTACTCTCTCATTACTGCCCTCTGACATTGCAGCACTCCCTCAGTACAGACCCTCTGACAGTGCAGCACTCACTCAGTAGTGACCCTCTGACAGTGCGGCACTCCCTCAGTACTGACCCTCTGTCAGTGCAGCACTCCCTCAGTACAGACCCTCTGACAGTGCAGCACTCCCTCAGTACTGACCCTCTGACAGTGCAGCACTCCCTCAGTACTGACCCTCTGGCAGTGCAGCACTCCCTCAGTACTGACCCTCTGACAGTGCAGCATTAACTCAGTACTGATCCTCTGACAGTGCAGCACTCCCTCAGTATTGACCCTCTGACAGTGCAGCACTCCCTCAGTACTGTCTCTCTGACAGTGCGGCACTCCCTCAGTACTGACGCTCTGACAGTGCGGCACTCCCTCAGTGCTGACCCTCTGACAGTGCAGCACTCCCTCAGTACTGACCCTCTGACAGTGCAGCACTCCCTCAGTACTGATGCTCTGACAGTGCGGCACTCCCTCAGTACTGACCCTCCGACAGTGCGGCACTCCCTCAGTACTGACCCTCTGACAGTGCGGCACTCCCTCAGTACAGACCCTCTTACAGTGCAGCACTCCCTCAGTACTGACCCTTTGACAGTGCAGCAATCCCTCAGTACTGACCCTCTGGCAGTGCAGCACCCTCTCAGTACACACCCTCTGACAGTGCAGCATTCACTCAGTACTGACCCTCTGACAGTGCAGCACTCCCTCAGTACTGACCATCTGTCAGTGCGGCACTCCCACAGTACTGTCCCTCTGACAGTGCAGCATTAACTCAGTACTGACCCTCTGACAGTGCGGCACTCCCACAGTACTGACCCTCTGACAGTGCGGCAATCCCTCAGTACTGACTCTCTGACAGTGCGGCACTCCCTCAGTACTGACCCTCTGACAGTGCGGCACTCCCTCAGTCCTGACCCTCTGACAGTGCAGCACTCCCTCAGTACTGAACCTCTGACAGTGCGGCACTCCTTCAGTACTGACCCTCTGACAGAGCAGCGCTCCCTCAGGACTGACCCTCTGACAGTGCGGCACTCACTCAGTACTGACCCTGTGACAGTGCAGCACTCCCTCAGTACTGACACTCTGACAGTGCTGCACTCCCTCAGCACTGACCCTCTGACAGTGCAGCACTCCCTCAGTACTGACCCTCTGACAGTGCAGCACTCCCTCAGCACTGACCCTCTGACAGTGCAGCACTCCCTCAGTACTGACCCTCTGACAGTGCAGCACTCCCTCAGCACTGACCCTCTGACAGGGCAGCACTCCCTCAGTACTGACCCTCTGACAGTGCGGCACTCCCTCAGTACTGACGCTCTGACAGTGCAGCACTCCCTCAGCACTGACCCTCTGACAGTGCAGCACTCCCTCAGCACTGACCGTCTGACAGTGCAGCGCTCCCTCAGTACTGACCCTCTGACAGTGCGGCACTCCCTCAGTACTGACCCTCTGACAGTGCAGCACTCCTTCAGCACTGACCCTCTGTCAGTGCAGCACTCGCTCAGGACTGACCCTCTGACAGTGCGGCACTCCCTCAGTACTGACCCTCTGACGATGCAGCCCTCCCTCAGTACTGACCCTCTGACAGTGCGGCAATCCCTCAGTCCTGACCATCTGACAGTGCAGCACTCCCTCAGTACTGACCCTCTGACAGTGCAGCACTCCCTCAGTACTGACCCTCTGTCAGTGCAGCACTCCCTCAGTACAGACCCTCTGACAGTGCAGCACTCCCTCAGTACTGACCCTCTGACAGTGCAGCACTCCCTCAGTACTGACCCTCTGGCAGTGCAGCACTCCCTCAGTACTGACCCTCTGACAGTGCAGCATTAACTCAGTACTGATCCTCTGACAGTGCAGCACTCCCTCAGTATTGACCCTCTGACAGTGCAGCACTCCCTCAGTACTGACGCTCTGACAGTGCAGCACTCCCTCAGTACTGACCCTCTGACAGTGCAGCACTCCCTCAGTACAGACCCTTTGTCAGTGCAGTACTCTCTCATTACTGCCCTCTGACATTGCAGCACTCCCTCAGTACAGACCCTCTGACAGTGCAGCACTCCCTCAGTAGTGACCCTCTGACAGTGCAGTACTCTCTCATTACTGCCCTCTGACATTGCAGCACTCCCTCAGTACAGACCCTCTGACAGTGCAGCACTCCCTCAGTAGTGACCCTCTGACAGTGCGGCACTCCCTCAGTACTGACCCTCTGTCAGTGCAGCACTCCCTCAGTACAGACCCTCTGACAGTGCAGCACTCCCTCAGTACTGACCCTCTGACAGTGCAGCACTCCCTCAGTACTGACCCTCTGGCAGTGCAGCACTCCCTCAGTACTGACCCTCTGACAGTGCAGCATTAACTCAGTACTGATCCTCTGACAGTGCAGCACTCCCTCAGTATTGACCCTCTGACAGTGCAGCACTCCCTCAGTACTGACGCTCTGACAGTGCAGCACTCCCTCAGTACTGACCCTCTGACAGTGCGGCACTCCCTCAATACTGACCCTCTGACAGTGCAGCACTCCCTCAGTACTGACCCTCTGACAGTGCGGCACTCCCTCAGTACTGACCATCTGACAGTGCAGCACTCCCTCAGTACTGACGCTCTGACAGTGCAGCACTCCCTCAGTACAGACCCTCTGACAGTGCAGCACTCCCTCAGCACTGACCCTCTGACAGTTTGGCACTCCCTCAGTACTGACCCTCTGACAGTGCAGCACTCCCTCAGTACAGACCCTTTGTCAGTGCAGTACTCTCTCATTACTGCCCTCTGACATTGCAGCACTCCCTCAGTACAGACCCTCTGACAGTGCAGCACTCCCTCAGTAGTGACCCTCTGACAGTGCGGCACTCCCTCAGTACTGACTCTCTGTCAGTGCAGCACTCCCTCAGTACAGACCCTCTGACAGTGCAGCACTCCCTCAGTACTGACCCTCTGACAGTGCAGCACTCCCTCAGTACTGACCCTCTGGCAGTGCAGCACTCCCTCAGTACTGACCCTCTGACAGTGCAGCATTAACTCAGTACTGATCCTCTGACAGTGCAGCACTCCCTCAGTATTGACTCTCTGACAGTGCAGCACTCCCTCAGTACTGACTCTCTGACAGTGCGGCACTCCCTCAGTACTGACCCTCTGACAGTGCGGCACTCCCTCAGTCCTGACCCTCTGACAGTGCAACACTCCCTCAGTACTGACCCTCTGACAGTGCAGCACTCCCTCAGTATTGATGCTCTGACAGTGCGGCACTCCCTCAGTACTGACCCTCCGACAGTGCGGCACTCCCTCAGTACTGACCCTCTGACAGTGCGGCACTCCCTCAGTACTGACGCTCTTACAGTGCAGCACTCCCTCAGCACTGACCCTCTGACAGTGCAGCACTCCCTCAGCACTGACCGTCTGACAGTGCAGCGCTCCCTCAGTACTGACCCTCTGACAGTGCGGCACTCCCTCAGTACTGACCCTCTGACAGTGCAGCACTCCTTCAGCACTGACCCTCTGTCAGTGCAGCACTCCCTCAGGACTGACCCTCTGACAGTGCGGCACTCCCTCAGTACTGACCCTCTGACGATGCAGCCCTCCCTCAGTACTGACCCTCTGACAGTGCGGCACTCACTCAGTACTGACCCTCTGACAGTGCAGCACTCCCTCAGTACTGACCCTCTGACAGTGCAGCACTCCCTCAGTCCTGACCATCTGACAGTGCAGCACTCCCTCAGTACTCACCCTCTTACAGTGCAGCACTCCCTCAATACTGACCCTCTGACAGTGCAGCACTCCCTCAGTACTGACCCTCTGACAGTGCGGCACTCCTTCAGTACTGACCCACTGACAGTGCAGCACTCCCTCAGTACAGGCCCTTTGTCAGTGCAGTACACTCTCATTACTGTCCCTCTGCCATTGCAGCACTCCCTCAGTACAGACCCTCTGACAGTGCAGCACTCCCTCAGTACTGACCTTCTGACAGTGCGGCACTCCCTCAGTACTGACCCTCTGTCAGTGCAGCACTCCCTCAGTACAGACCCTCTGACAGTGCAGCACTCCCTCAGTACTGACCCTCTGACAGTGCAGCACTCCCTCAGTACTGACCCTCTGACAGTGCAGCACTCCCTCAGTACTGACCCTCTGACAGTGCAGCATTTACTCAGCACTGACCCTCTGACAGTGCAGCACTCCCTCAGTACTGACCCTCTGTCAGTGCGGCACTCCCACAGTACTGACCCTCTGACAGTGCAGCATTCACTCAATACTGACCATCTGACAGTGCGGCACTCCCACAGTACTGACCCTCTGACAGTGCGGCAATCCCCCAGTACTGACTCTCTGACAGTGCGGCACTACCTCAGTACTGACCCTCTGACAGTGCAGCACTCCCTCATACTGACCCTCTGACGGTGCAGCACTCCCTCAGTATTGATGCTCTGACAGTGCAGCACTCCCTCAGTACTGACCCTCTGTCAGTGCGGCACTCCTTCAGTACTGACGCTCTGACAGTGCAGCACTCCCTCAGCACTGACCCTCTGACAGTGCAGCATTCTCTCAGCACTGACCGTCTGACAGTGCAGCGCTCCCTCAGTACTGACCCTCTGACAGTGCAGCACTCCCTCAGCACTGACCCTCTGACAGTGCAGCACTCCCTCAGTACTGACCCTCTGATGATGCAGCCCTCCCTCAGTACTGACCCTCTGACAGTGCAGCACTCCCTCAGTACTGACCCTCTGACAGTGCGACAATCCCTCAGTACTGACCATCTGACAGTGCAGCACTCCCTCAGTACTTACCCTCTGACAGTGCGGCACTCCCTCAGTACTGACCCTCTGACAGTGCAGCACTCCCTCAGTACAGACCCTTTGTCAGTGCAGTACTCTCTCATTACTGCCCTCTGACATTGCAGCACCCCCTCAGTACAGACCCTCTGACAGTGCAGCACCCCCTCAGTAGTGACCCTCTGACAGTGCGGCACTCCCTCAGTACTGACCCTCTGTCAGTGCAGCACTCCCTCAGTACAGACCCTCTGACAGTGCAGCACTCCCTCAGTACTGACCCTCTGACAGTGCAGCACTCCCTCAGTACTGACCCTCTGGCAGTGCAGCACTCCCTCAGTACTGACCCTCTGACAGTGCAGCATTAACTCAGTACTGATCCTCTGACAGTGCAGCACTCCCTCAGTATTGACTCTCTGACAGTGCAGCACTCCCTCAGTACTGACTCTCTGACAGTGCGGCACTCCCTCAGTACAGACCCTCTGACAGTGCAGCACTCCCTCAGTACTGACCCTCTGACAGTGCAGCACTCCCTCAGTACTGACTCTCTGACAGTGCGGCACTCCCTCAGTACTGACCCTCTGACAGTGCGGCACTCCCTCAGCACTGACCCTCTGACAGTGCAGCACTCCCTCAGTACTGACCCTCTGACAGTGCGGCACTCCCTCAGTACTGACGCTCTGACAGTGCAGCATTAACTCAGTACTGATCCTCTGACAGTGCAGCACTCCCTCAGTATTGACTCTCTGACAGTGCAGCACTCCCTCAGTACTGACTCTCTGACAGTGCACCACTCCCTCAGTACTGACCCTCTGACAGTGCAGCACTCCCTCAGCACTGACCCTCTGACAGTGCAGCACTCCCTCAGTACTGACCCTCTTACAGTGCGGCACTCCCTCAGTACTGACGCTCTGACAGTGCAGCACTTCCTCAGCACTGACCCTCTGACAGTGCAGCACTCCCTCAGCACTGACCGTCTGACAGTGCAGCGCTCCCTCAGTACTGACCCTCTGACAGTGCGGCACTCCCTCAGTACTGACCCTCTGACGATGCAGCCCTCCCTCAGTACTGACCCTCTGACAGTGCGGCAATCCCTCAGTCCTGACCATCTGACAGTGCAGCACTCCCTCAGTACTCACCCTCTTACAGTGCAGCACTCCCTCAGTACTGACCCTCTGACAGTGCAGCACTCCCTCAGTACTGACCCTCTGACAGTGCGGCACTCCCTCAGTACTGACCCTCTGACAGTGCAGCACTCCCTCAGTACAGGCCCTTTGTCAGTGCAGGACACTCTCATTACTGTCCCTCTGACATTGCAGCACTCCCTCAGTACAGACCCTCTGACAGTGCAGCACTCCCTCAGTACTGACCTTCTGACAGTGCGGCACTCCCTCAGTACTGACCCTCTGTCAGTGCAGCACTCCCTCAGTACAGACCCTCTGACAGTGCAGCACTCCCTCAGTACTGACCCTCTGACAGTGCAGCACTCCCTCAGTACTGAACCTCTGACAGTGCAGCACTCCCTCAGTGCTGACCCTCTGACAGTGCAGCATTCACTCAGCACTGACCCTCTGACAATGCAGCACTCCCTCAGTACTGACCCTCTGACAGTGCGGCACTCCCTCAGTCCTGACCCTCTGACAGTGCAGCACTCCCTCAGTACTGACCCTCTGACAGTGCAGCACTCCCTCAGTATTGATGCTCTGACAGTGCGGCACTCCCTCAGTACTGACCCTCCGACAGTGCGGCACTCCCTCAGTACTGACCCTCTGACCGTGCGGCACTCCCTCAGTACTGACGCTCTTACAGTGCAGCACTCCCTCAGCACTGACCCTCTGACAGTGCAGCACTCCCTCAGCACTGACCGTCTGACAGTGCAGCGCTCCCTCAGTACTGACCCTCTGACAGTGCGGCACTCCCTCAGTACTGACCCTCTGACAGTGCAGCACTCCTTCAGCACTGACCCTCTGTCAGTGCAGCACTCCCTCAGGACTGACCCTCTGACAGTGCGGCACTCCCTCAGTACTGACCCTCTGACGATGCAGCCCTCCCTCAGTACTGACCCTCTGACAGTGCGGCAATCCCTCAGTCCTGACCATCTGACAGTGCAGCACTCCCTCAGTACTCACCCTCTTACAGTGCAGCACTCCCTCAATACTGACCCTCTGACAGTGCAGCACTCCCTCAGTACTGACCCTCTGACAGTGCGGCACTCCTTCAGTACTGACCCACTGACAGTGCAGCACTCCCTCAGTACAGGCCCTTTGTCAGTGCAGTACACTCTCATTACTGTCCCTCTGACATTGCAGCACTCCCTCAGTACAGACCCTCTGACAGTGCAGCACTCCCTCAGTACTGACCTTCTGACAGTGCGGCACTCCCTCAGTACTGACCCTCTGTCAGTGCAGCACTCCCTCAGTACAGACCCTCTGACAGTGCAGCACTCCCTCAGTACTGACCCTCTGACAGTGCAGCACTCCCTCAGTACTGACCCTCTGACAGTGCAGCACTCCCTCAGTACTGACACTCTGACAGTGCAGCATTCACTCAGCACTGACCCTCTGACAGTGCAGCACTCCCTCAGTACTGACCCTCTGTCAGTGCGGCACTCCCACAGTACTGACCCTCTGACAGTGCAGCATTCACTCAATACTGACCATCTGACAGTGCGGCACTCCCACAGTACTGACCCTCTGACAGTGCGGCAATCCCCCAGTACTGACTCTCTGACAGTGCGGCACTACCTCAGTACTGACCCTCTGACAGTGCAGCACTCCCTCATACTGACCCTCTGACGGTGCAGCACTCCCTCAGTATTGATGCTCTGACAGTGCAGCACTCCCTCAGTACTGACCCTCTGTCAGTGCGGCACTCCTTCAGTACTGACGCTCTGACAGTGCAGCACTCCCTCAGCACTGACCCTCTGACAGTGCAGCATTCTCTCAGCACTGACCGTCTGACAGTGCAGCGCTCCCTCAGTACTGACCCTCTGACAGTGCAGCACTCCCTCAGCACTGACCCTCTGACAGTGCAGCACTCCCTCAGTACTGACCCTCTGATGATGCAGCCCTCCCTCAGTACTGACCCTCTGACAGTGCAGCACTCCCTCAGTACTGACCCTCTGACAGTGCGGCACTCCCACAGTACTGACCCTCTGACAGTGCGGCAATCCCTCAGTACTGACTCTCTGACAGTGCGGCACTCCCTCAGTACTGACCCTCTGACAGTGCGGCACTCCCTCAGTCCTGACCCTCTGACAGTGCAGCACTCCCTCAGTACTGAACCTCTGACAGTGCGGCACTCCTTCAGTACTGACCCTCTGACAGAGCAGCGCTCCCTCAGGACTGACCCTCTGACAGTGCGGCACTCACTCAGTACTGACCCTGTGACAGTGCAGCACTCCCTCAGTACTGACACTCTGACAGTGCTGCACTCCCTCAGCACTGACCCTCTGACAGTGCAGCACTCCCTCAGTACTGACCCTCTGACAGTGCAGCACTCCCTCAGCACTGACCCTCTGACAGTGCAGCACTCCCTCAGTACTGACCCTCTGACAGTGCAGCACTCCCTCAGCACTGACCCTCTGACAGGGCAGCACTCCCTCAGTACTGACCCTCTGACAGTGCGGCACTCCCTCAGTACTGACGCTCTGACAGTGCAGCACTCCCTCAGCACTGACCCTCTGACAGTGCAGCACTCCCTCAGCACTGACCGTCTGACAGTGCAGCGCTCCCTCAGTACTGACCCTCTGACAGTGCGGCACTCCCTCAGTACTGACCCTCTGACAGTGCAGCACTCCTTCAGCACTGACCCTCTGTCAGTGCAGCACTCGCTCAGGACTGACCCTCTGACAGTGCGGCACTCCCTCAGTACTGACCCTCTGACGATGCAGCCCTCCCTCAGTACTGACCCTCTGACAGTGCGGCAATCCCTCAGTCCTGACCATCTGACAGTGCAGCACTCCCTCAGTACTGACCCTCTGACAGTGCAGCACTCCCTCAGTACTGACCCTCTGTCAGTGCAGCACTCCCTCAGTACAGACCCTCTGACAGTGCAGCACTCCCTCAGTACTGACCCTCTGACAGTGCAGCACTCCCTCAGTACTGACCCTCTGGCAGTGCAGCACTCCCTCAGTACTGACCCTCTGACAGTGCAGCATTAACTCAGTACTGATCCTCTGACAGTGCAGCACTCCCTCAGTATTGACCCTCTGACAGTGCAGCACTCCCTCAGTACTGACGCTCTGACAGTGCAGCACTCCCTCAGTACTGACCCTCTGACAGTGCAGCACTCCCTCAGTACAGACCCTTTGTCAGTGCAGTACTCTCTCATTACTGCCCTCTGACATTGCAGCACTCCCTCAGTACAGACCCTCTGACAGTGCAGCACTCCCTCAGTAGTGACCCTCTGACAGTGCAGTACTCTCTCATTACTGCCCTCTGACATTGCAGCACTCCCTCAGTACAGACCCTCTGACAGTGCAGCACTCCCTCAGTAGTGACCCTCTGACAGTGCGGCACTCCCTCAGTACTGACCCTCTGTCAGTGCAGCACTCCCTCAGTACAGACCCTCTGACAGTGCAGCACTCCCTCAGTACTGACCCTCTGACAGTGCAGCACTCCCTCAGTACTGACCCTCTGGCAGTGCAGCACTCCCTCAGTACTGACCCTCTGACAGTGCAGCATTAACTCAGTACTGATCCTCTGACAGTGCAGCACTCCCTCAGTATTGACCCTCTGACAGTGCAGCACTCCCTCAGTACTGACGCTCTGACAGTGCAGCACTCCCTCAGTACTGACCCTCTGACAGTGCGGCACTCCCTCAATACTGACCCTCTGACAGTGCAGCACTCCCTCAGTACTGACCCTCTGACAGTGCGGCACTCCCTCAGTACTGACCATCTGACAGTGCAGCACTCCCTCAGTACTGACGCTCTGACAGTGCAGCACTCCCTCAGTACAGACCCTCTGACAGTGCAGCACTCCCTCAGCACTGACCCTCTGACAGTTTGGCACTCCCTCAGTACTGACCCTCTGACAGTGCAGCACTCCCTCAGTACAGACCCTTTGTCAGTGCAGTACTCTCTCATTACTGCCCTCTGACATTGCAGCACTCCCTCAGTACAGACCCTCTGACAGTGCAGCACTCCCTCAGTAGTGACCCTCTGACAGTGCGGCACTCCCTCAGTACTGACTCTCTGTCAGTGCAGCACTCCCTCAGTACAGACCCTCTGACAGTGCAGCACTCCCTCAGTACTGACCCTCTGACAGTGCAGCACTCCCTCAGTACTGACCCTCTGGCAGTGCAGCACTCCCTCAGTACTGACCCTCTGACAGTGCAGCATTAACTCAGTACTGATCCTCTGACAGTGCAGCACTCCCTCAGTATTGACTCTCTGACAGTGCAGCACTCCCTCAGTACTGACTCTCTGACAGTGCGGCACTCCCTCAGTACTGACCCTCTGACAGTGCGGCACTCCCTCAGTCCTGACCCTCTGACAGTGCAACACTCCCTCAGTACTGACCCTCTGACAGTGCAGCACTCCCTCAGTATTGATGCTCTGACAGTGCGGCACTCCCTCAGTACTGACCCTCCGACAGTGCGGCACTCCCTCAGTACTGACCCTCTGACAGTGCGGCACTCCCTCAGTACTGACGCTCTTACAGTGCAGCACTCCCTCAGCACTGACCCTCTGACAGTGCAGCACTCCCTCAGCACTGACCGTCTGACAGTGCAGCGCTCCCTCAGTACTGACCCTCTGACAGTGCGGCACTCCCTCAGTACTGACCCTCTGACAGTGCAGCACTCCTTCAGCACTGACCCTCTGTCAGTGCAGCACTCCCTCAGGACTGACCCTCTGACAGTGCGGCACTCCCTCAGTACTGACCCTCTGACGATGCAGCCCTCCCTCAGTACTGACCCTCTGACAGTGCGGCACTCACTCAGTACTGACCCTCTGACAGTGCAGCACTCCCTCAGTACTGACCCTCTGACAGTGCAGCACTCCCTCAGTCCTGACCATCTGACAGTGCAGCACTCCCTCAGTACTCACCCTCTTACAGTGCAGCACTCCCTCAATACTGACCCTCTGACAGTGCAGCACTCCCTCAGTACTGACCCTCTGACAGTGCGGCACTCCTTCAGTACTGACCCACTGACAGTGCAGCACTCCCTCAGTACAGGCCCTTTGTCAGTGCAGTACACTCTCATTACTGTCCCTCTGCCATTGCAGCACTCCCTCAGTACAGACCCTCTGACAGTGCAGCACTCCCTCAGTACTGACCTTCTGACAGTGCGGCACTCCCTCAGTACTGACCCTCTGTCAGTGCAGCACTCCCTCAGTACAGACCCTCTGACAGTGCAGCACTCCCTCAGTACTGACCCTCTGACAGTGCAGCACTCCCTCAGTACTGACCCTCTGACAGTGCAGCACTCCCTCAGTACTGACCCTCTGACAGTGCAGCATTTACTCAGCACTGACCCTCTGACAGTGCAGCACTCCCTCAGTACTGACCCTCTGTCAGTGCGGCACTCCCACAGTACTGACCCTCTGACAGTGCAGCATTCACTCAATACTGACCATCTGACAGTGCGGCACTCCCACAGTACTGACCCTCTGACAGTGCGGCAATCCCCCAGTACTGACTCTCTGACAGTGCGGCACTACCTCAGTACTGACCCTCTGACAGTGCAGCACTCCCTCATACTGACCCTCTGACGGTGCAGCACTCCCTCAGTATTGATGCTCTGACAGTGCAGCACTCCCTCAGTACTGACCCTCTGTCAGTGCGGCACTCCTTCAGTACTGACGCTCTGACAGTGCAGCACTCCCTCAGCACTGACCCTCTGACAGTGCAGCATTCTCTCAGCACTGACCGTCTGACAGTGCAGCGCTCCCTCAGTACTGACCCTCTGACAGTGCAGCACTCCCTCAGCACTGACCCTCTGACAGTGCAGCACTCCCTCAGTACTGACCCTCTGATGATGCAGCCCTCCCTCAGTACTGACCCTCTGACAGTGCAGCACTCCCTCAGTACTGACCCTCTGACAGTGCGACAATCCCTCAGTACTGACCATCTGACAGTGCAGCACTCCCTCAGTACTTACCCTCTGACAGTGCGGCACTCCCTCAGTACTGACCCTCTGACAGTGCAGCACTCCCTCAGTACAGACCCTTTGTCAGTGCAGTACTCTCTCATTACTGCCCTCTGACATTGCAGCACCCCCTCAGTACAGACCCTCTGACAGTGCAGCACCCCCTCAGTAGTGACCCTCTGACAGTGCGGCACTCCCTCAGTACTGACCCTCTGTCAGTGCAGCACTCCCTCAGTACAGACCCTCTGACAGTGCAGCACTCCCTCAGTACTGACCCTCTGACAGTGCAGCACTCCCTCAGTACTGACCCTCTGGCAGTGCAGCACTCCCTCAGTACTGACCCTCTGACAGTGCAGCATTAACTCAGTACTGATCCTCTGACAGTGCAGCACTCCCTCAGTATTGACTCTCTGACAGTGCAGCACTCCCTCAGTACTGACTCTCTGACAGTGCGGCACTCCCTCAGTACAGACCCTCTGACAGTGCAGCACTCCCTCAGTACTGACCCTCTGACAGTGCAGCACTCCCTCAGTACTGACTCTCTGACAGTGCGGCACTCCCTCAGTACTGACCCTCTGACAGTGCGGCACTCCCTCAGCACTGACCCTCTGACAGTGCAGCACTCCCTCAGTACTGACCCTCTGACAGTGCGGCACTCCCTCAGTACTGACGCTCTGACAGTGCAGCATTAACTCAGTACTGATCCTCTGACAGTGCAGCACTCCCTCAGTATTGACTCTCTGACAGTGCAGCACTCCCTCAGTACTGACTCTCTGACAGTGCACCACTCCCTCAGTACTGACCCTCTGACAGTGCAGCACTCCCTCAGCACTGACCCTCTGACAGTGCAGCACTCCCTCAGTACTGACCCTCTTACAGTGCGGCACTCCCTCAGTACTGACGCTCTGACAGTGCAGCACTTCCTCAGCACTGACCCTCTGACAGTGCAGCACTCCCTCAGCACTGACCGTCTGACAGTGCAGCGCTCCCTCAGTACTGACCCTCTGACAGTGCGGCACTCCCTCAGTACTGACCCTCTGACGATGCAGCCCTCCCTCAGTACTGACCCTCTGACAGTGCGGCAATCCCTCAGTCCTGACCATCTGACAGTGCAGCACTCCCTCAGTACTCACCCTCTTACAGTGCAGCACTCCCTCAGTACTGACCCTCTGACAGTGCAGCACTCCCTCAGTACTGACCCTCTGACAGTGCGGCACTCCCTCAGTACTGACCCTCTGACAGTGCAGCACTCCCTCAGTACAGGCCCTTTGTCAGTGCAGGACACTCTCATTACTGTCCCTCTGACATTGCAGCACTCCCTCAGTACAGACCCTCTGACAGTGCAGCACTCCCTCAGTACTGACCTTCTGACAGTGCGGCACTCCCTCAGTACTGACCCTCTGTCAGTGCAGCACTCCCTCAGTACAGACCCTCTGACAGTGCAGCACTCCCTCAGTACTGACCCTCTGACAGTGCAGCACTCCCTCAGTACTGAACCTCTGACAGTGCAGCACTCCCTCAGTGCTGCCCCTCTGACAGTGCAGCATTCACTCAGCACTGACCCTCTGACAATGCAGCACTCCCTCAGTACTGACCCTCTGACAGTGCGGCACTCCCTCAGTCCTGACCCTCTGACAGTGCAGCACTCCCTCAGTACTGACCCTCTGACAGTGCAGCACTCCCTCAGTATTGATGCTCTGACAGTGCGGCACTCCCTCAGTACTGACCCTCCGACAGTGCGGCACTCCCTCAGTACTGACCCTCTGACCGTGCGGCACTCCCTCAGTACTGACGCTCTTACAGTGCAGCACTCCCTCAGCACTGACCCTCTGACAGTGCAGCACTCCCTCAGCACTGACCGTCTGACAGTGCAGCGCTCCCTCAGTACTGACCCTCTGACAGTGCGGCACTCCCTCAGTACTGACCCTCTGACAGTGCAGCACTCCTTCAGCACTGACCCTCTGTCAGTGCAGCACTCCCTCAGGACTGACCCTCTGACAGTGCGGCACTCCCTCAGTACTGACCCTCTGACGATGCAGCCCTCCCTCAGTACTGACCCTCTGACAGTGCGGCAATCCCTCAGTCCTGACCATCTGACAGTGCAGCACTCCCTCAGTACTCACCCTCTTACAGTGCAGCACTCCCTCAATACTGACCCTCTGACAGTGCAGCACTCCCTCAGTACTGACCCTCTGACAGTGCGGCACTCCTTCAGTACTGACCCACTGACAGTGCAGCACTCCCTCAGTACAGGCCCTTTGTCAGTGCAGTACACTCTCATTACTGTCCCTCTGACATTGCAGCACTCCCTCAGTACAGACCCTCTGACAGTGCAGCACTCCCTCAGTACTGACCTTCTGACAGTGCGGCACTCCCTCAGTACTGACCCTCTGTCAGTGCAGCACTCCCTCAGTACAGACCCTCTGACAGTGCAGCACTCCCTCAGTACTGACCCTCTGACAGTGCAGCACTCCCTCAGTACTGACCCTCTGACAGTGCAGCACTCCCTCAGTACTGACACTCTGACAGTGCAGCATTCACTCAGCACTGACCCTCTGACAGTGCAGCACTCCCTCAGTACTGACCCTCTGTCAGTGCGGCACTCCCACAGTACTGACCCTCTGACAGTGCAGCATTCACTCAATACTGACCATCTGACAGTGCGGCACTCCCACAGTACTGACCCTCTGACAGTGCGGCAATCCCCCAGTACTGACTCTCTGACAGTGCGGCACTACCTCAGTACTGACCCTCTGACAGTGCAGCACTCCCTCATACTGACCCTCTGACGGTGCAGCACTCCCTCAGTATTGATGCTCTGACAGTGCAGCACTCCCTCAGTACTGACCCTCTGTCAGTGCGGCACTCCTTCAGTACTGACGCTCTGACAGTGCAGCACTCCCTCAGCACTGACCCTCTGACAGTGCAGCATTCTCTCAGCACTGACCGTCTGACAGTGCAGCGCTCCCTCAGTACTGACCCTCTGACAGTGCAGCACTCCCTCAGCACTGACCCTCTGACAGTGCAGCACTCCCTCAGTACTGACCCTCTGATGATGCAGCCCTCCCTCAGTACTGACCCTCTGACAGTGCAGCACTCCCTCAGTACTGACCCTCTGACAGTGCGGCAATCCCTCAGTACTGACCATCTGACAGTGCAGCACTCCCTCAGTACTTACCCTCTGACAGTGCGGCACTCCCTCAGTACTGACCCTCTGACAGTGCAGCACTCCCTCAGTACATACCCTTTGTCAGTGCAGTACTCTCTCATTACTGCCCTCTGACATTGCAGCACTCCCTCAGTACAGACCCTCTGACAGTGCAGCACCCCCTCAGTAGTGACCCTCTGACAGTGCGGCACTCCCTCAGTACTGACCCTCTGTCAGTGCAGCACTCCCTCAGTACAGACCCTCTGACAGTGCAGCACTCCCTCAGTACTGACCCTCTGACAGTGCAGCACTCCCTCAGTACTGACCCTCTGGCAGTGCAGCACTCCCTCAGTACTGACCCTCTGACAGTGCAGCATTAACTCAGTACTGATCCTCTGACAGTGCAGCACTCCCTCAGTATTGACTCTCTGACAGTGCAGCACTCCCTCAGTACTGACTCTCTGACAGTGCGGCACTCCCTCAGTACAGACCCTCTGACAGTGCAGCACTCCCTCAGTACTGACCCTCTGACAGTGCAGCACTCCCTCAGTACTGACTCTCTGACAGTGCGGCACTCCCTCAGTACTGACCCTCTGACAGTGCGGCACTCCCTCAGCACTGACCCTCTGACAGTGCAGCACTCCCTCAGTACTGACCCTCTGACAGTGCGGCACTCCCTCAGTACTGACGCTCTGACAGTGCAGCATTAACTCAGTACTGATCCTCTGACAGTGCAGCACTCCCTCAGTATTGACTCTCTGACAGTGCAGCACTCCCTCAGTACTGACTCTCTGACAGTGCAGCACTCCCTCAGTACTGACCCTCTGACAGTGCAGCACTCCCTCAGCACTGACCCTCTGACAGTGCAGCACTCCCTCAGTACTGACCCTCTGACAGTGCGGCACTCCCTCAGTACTGACGCTCTGACAGTGCAGCACTCCCTCAGCACTGACCCTCTGACAGTGCAGCACTCCCTCAGCACTGACCGTCTGACAGTGCAGCGCTCCCTCAGTACTGACCCTCTGACAGTGCGGCACTCCCTCAGTACTGACCCTCTGACGATGCAGCCCTCCCTCAGTACTGACCCTCTGACAGTGCGGCAATCCCTCAGTCCTGACCATCTGACAGTGCAGCACTCCCTCAGTACTCACCCTCTTACAGTGCAGCACTCCCTCAGTACCGACCCTCTGACAGTGCAGCACTCCCTCAGTACTGACCCTCTGACAGTGCGGCACTCCCTCAGTACTGACCCTCTGACAGTGCAGCACTCCCTCAGTACAGGCCCTTTGTCAGTGCAGGACACTCTCATTACTGTCCCTCTGACATTGCAGCACTCCCTCAGTACAGACCCTCTGACAGTGCAGCACTCCCTCAGTACTGACCTTCTGACAGTGCGGCACTCCCTCAGTACTGACCCTCTGTCAGTGCAGCACTCCCTCAGTACAGACCCTCTGACAGTGCAGCACTCCCTCAGTACTGACCCTCTGACAGTGCAGCACTCCCTCAGTACTGACCCTCTGACAGTGCAGCACTCCCTCAGTGCTGACCCTCTGACAGTGCAGCATTCACTCAGCACTGACCCTCTGACAATGCAGCACTCCCTCAGTACTGACCCTCTGTCAGTGCGGCACTCCCACATTACTGACCCTCTGACAGTGCAGCATTCACTCAGTACTGACCATCTGACAGTGCGGCACTCCCACAGTACTGACCCTCTGACAGTGCGGCAATCCCCCAGTACTGACTCTCTGACAGTGCGGCACTCCCTCAGTACTGACCCTCTGACAGTGCGGCACTCCCTCAGTACTGACCCTCTGACAGTGCAGCACTCCCTCATACTGACCCTCTGACAGTGCAGCACTCCCTCAGTATTGATGCTCTGACAGTGCAGCACTCCCTCAGTACTGACCCTCTGTCAGTGCGGCACTCCCTCAGTACTGACGCTCTGACAGTGCAGCACTCCCTCAGTACTGACCCTCTGACAGTGCGGCAATCCCTCAGTACTGACCATCTGACAGTGCAGCACTCCCTCAGTACTTACCCTCTGACAGTGCGGCACTCCCTCAGTACTGACCCTCTGACAGTGCAGCACTCCCTCAGTACAGACCCTTTGTCAGTGCAGTACTCTCTCATTACTGCCCTCTGACATTGCAGCACTCCCTCAGTACAGACCCTCTGACAGTGCAGCACTCCCTCAGTAGTGACCCTCTGACAGTGCGGCACTCCCTCAGTACTGACCCTCTGTCAGTGCAGCACTCCCTCAGTACAGACCCTCTGACAGTGCAGCACTCCCTCAGTACAGACCCTCTGACAGTGCAGCACTCCCTCAGTACTGACCCTCTGGCAGTGCAGCACTCCCTCAGTACTCACCCTCTGACAGTGCAGCATTAACTCAGTACTGATCCTCTGACAGTGCAGCACTCCCTCAGTATTGACTCTCTGACAGTGCAGCACTCCCTCAGTACTGACTCTCTGACAGTGCGGCACTCCCTCAGTACTGACCCTCTGACAGTGCGGCACTCCCTCAGTCCTGACCCTCTGACAGTGCAGCACTCCCTCAGTACTGACCCTCTGACAGTGCAGCACTCCCTCAGTATTGATGCTCTGACAGTGCGGCACTCCCTCAGTACTGACCCTCCGACAGTGCGGCACTCCCTCAGTACTGACCCTCTGACAGTGCGGCACTCCCTCAGTACAGACCCTCTTACAGTGCAGCACTCCCTCAGTACTGACCCTCTGACAGTGCAGCACTCCCTCAGTACTGACCCTCTGGCAGTGCAGCACTCTCTCAGTACTGACCCTCTGACAGTGCAGCATTCACTCAGTACTGACCCTCTGACAGTGCAGCACTCCCTCAGTACTGACCCTCTGTCAGTGCGGCACTCCCACAGTACTGTCCCTCTGACAGTGCAGCATTAACTCAGTACTGACCCTCTGACAGTGCGGCACTCCCACAGTACTGACCCTCTGACAGTGCGGCAATCCCTCAGTACTGACTCTCTGACAGTGCGGCACTCCCTCAGTACTGACCCTCTGACAGTGCGGCACTCCCTCAGTCCTGACCCTCTGACAGTGCAGCACTCCCTCAGTACTGAACCTCTGACAGTGCGGCACTCCTTCAGTACTGACCCTCTGACAGAGCAGCACTCCCTCAGTCCTGACCCTCTGACAGTGCGGCACTCACTCAGTACTGACCCTCTGACAGTGCAGCACTCCCTCAGTACTGACACTCTGACAGTGCTGCACTCCCTCAGCGCTGACCCTCTGACAGTGCAGCACTCCCTCAGTACTGACCCTCTGACAGTGCAGCACTCCCTCTGCACTGACCCTCCGACAGTGCAGCACTCCGTCAGTACTGACCCTCTGACAGTGCAGCACTCCCTCAGTACTGACCCTCTGACAGTGCGGCACTCCCTCAGTACTTACGCTCTGACAGTGCAGCACTCCCTCAGCACTGACCCTCTGACCGTGCAGCACTCCCTCAGCACTGACCGTCTGACAGTGCAGCGCTCCCTCAGTACTGACCCTCTGACAGTGCGGCACTCCCTCAGTACTGACCCTCTGACAGTGCAGCACTCCTTCAGCACTGACCCTCTGTCAGTGCAGCACTCCCTCAGGACTGACCCTCTGACAGTGCGGCACTCCCTCAGTACTGACCCTCTGACGATGCAGCCCTCCCTCAGTACTGACCCTCTGACAGTGCGGCAATCCCTCAGTCCTGACCATCTGACAGTGCAGCACTCCCTCAGTACTCACCCTCTTACAGTGCAGCACTCCCTCAGTACTGACCCTCTGACAGTGCAGCACTCCCTCAGTACTGACCCTCTGACAGTGCGGCATTCCCTCAGTACTGACCCTCTCACAGTGCAGCACTCCCTCAGTACAGACCCTTTGTCAGTGCAGTACTCTCTCATTACTGCCCTCTGACATTGCAGCACTCCCTCAGTACAGACCCTCTGACAGTGCAGCACTCCCTCAGTAGTGACCCTCTGACAGTGCGGCACTCCCTCAGTACTGACCCTCTGTCAGTGCAGCACTCCCTCAGTACAGACCCTCTGACAGTGCAGCACTCCCTCAGTACTGACCCTCTGACAGTGCAGCACTCCCTCAGTACTGACCCTCTGGCAGTGCAGCACTCCCTCAGTAATGACCCTCTGACAGTGCAGCATTAACTCAGTACTGATCCTCTGACAGTGCAGCACTCCCTCAGTATTGACCCTCTGACAGTGCAGCACTCCCTCAGTACTGACGCTCTGACAGTGCAGCACTCCCTCAGTACTGACCCTCTGACAGTGCGGCACTCCCTCAATACTGACCCTCTGACAGTGCAGCACTCCCTCAGTACTGACCCTCTGACAGTGCGGCACTCCCTCAGTACTGACCATCTGACAGTGCAGCACTCCCTCAGTACTGACGCTCTGACAGTGCAGCACTCCCTCAGTCCAGACCCTCTGACAGTGCAGCACTCCCTCAGCACTGACCCTCTGACAGTTTGGCACTCCCTCAGTACTGACCCTCTGACAGTGCAGCACTCCCTCAGTACAGACCCTCTGTCAGTGCAGTACTCTCTCATTACTGCCCTCTGACATTGCAGCACTCCCTCAGTACAGACACTCTGACAGTGCAGCACTCCCTCAGTAGTGACCCTCTGACAGTGCGGCACTCCCTCAGTACTGACTCTCTGTCAGTGCAGCACTCCCTCAGTACAGACCCTCTGACAGTGCAGCACTCCGTCAGTACTGACCCTCTGACAGTGCAGCACTCCCTTAGTACTGACCCTCTGGCAGTGCAGCACTCCCTCAGTAATGACTCTCTGACAGTGCAGCATTAACTCAGTACTGATCCTCTGACAGTGCAGCACTCCCACAGTATTGACTCTCTGACAGTGCAGCACTCCCTCAGTACTGACTCTCTGACAGTGCGGCACTCCCTCAGTACTGACCCTCTGACAGTGCGACACTCCCTCAGTCCTGACCCTCTGACAGTGCAGCACTCCCTCAGTACTGACCCTCTGACAGTGCAGCACTCCCTCAGTATTGATGCTCTGACAGTGCGGCACTCCCTCAGTACTGACCCTCCGACAGTGCGGCACTTCCTCAGTACTGACCCTCTGACAGTGCGGCACTCCCTCAGTACTGACGCTCTTACAGTGCAGCACTCCCTCAGCACTGACCCTCTGACAGTGCAGCACTCCCTCAGCACTGACCGTCTGACAGTGCAGCGCTCCCTCAGTACTGACCCTCTGACAGTGCGGCACTCCCTCAGTACTGACCCTCTGACAGTGCAGCACTCCTTCAGCACTGACCCTCTGTCAGTGCAGCACTCCCTCAGGACTGACCCTCTGACAGTGCGGCACTCCCTCAGTACTGACCCTCTGACGATGCAGCCCTCCCTCAGTACTGACCCTCTGACAGTGCGGCAATCCCTCAGTCCTGACCATCTGACAGTGCAGCACTCCCTCAGTACTCACCCTCTTACAGTGCAGCACTCCCTCAATACTGACCCTCTGACAGTGCAGCACTCCCTCAGTACTGACCCTCTGACAGTGCGGCACTCCTTCAGTACTGACCCACTGACAGTGCAGCACTCCCTCAGTACAGGCCCTTAGTCAGTGCAGTACACTCTCATTACTGTCCCTCTGACATTGCAGCACTCCCTCAGTACAGACCCTCTGACAGTGCAGCACTCCCTCAGTACTGACCTTCTCACAGTGCGGCACTCCCTCAGTACTGACCCTCTGTCAGTGCAGCACTCCCTCAGTACAGACCCTCTGACAGTGCAGCACTCCCTCAGTACTGACCCTCTGACAGTGCAGCACTCCCTCAGTACTGACCCTCTGACAGTGCAGCACTCCCTCAGTACTGACCCTCTGACAGTGCAGCATTCACTCAGCACTGACCCTCTGACACTGCAGCACTCCCTCAGTACTGACCCTCTGTCAGTGCGGCACTCCCACAGTACTGACCCTCTGACAGTGCAGCATTCACTCAGTACTGACCATCTGACAGTGCGGCACTCCCACAGTACTGACCCTCTGACAGTGCGGCAATCCCCCAGTACTGACTCTCTGACAGTGCGGCACTCCCTCAGTACTGACCCTCTGACAGTGCGGCACTCCCTCAGTACTGACCCTCTGACAGTGCAGCACTCCCTCAGTATTGTTGCTCTGACAGTGCAGCACTCCCTCAGTACTGACCCTCTGTCAGTGCGGCACTCCTTCAGTACTGACGCTCTGACAGTGCAGCACTCCCTCAGCACTGACCCTCTGACAGTGCAGCATTCTCTCAGCACTGACCGTCTGACAGTGCAGCGCTCCCTCAGTACTGACCCTCTGACAGTGCAGCACTCCCTCAGCACTGACCCTCTGACAGTGCAGCACTCCCTCAGTACTGACCCTCTGATGATGCAGCCCTCCCTCAGTACTGACCCTCTGACAGTGCAGCACTCCCTCAGTACTGACCCTCTGACAGTGCGTCAATCCCTCAGTACTGACCATCTGATAGTGCAGCACTCCCTCAGTACTTACCCTCTGACAGTTTGGCACTCCCTCAGTACTGACCCTCTGACAGTGCGGCACTCCCTCAGTACTGACCCTCTGTCAGTGCAGCACTCCCTCAGTACAGACCCTCTGACAGTGCAGCACTCCCTCAGTACTGACCCTCTGACAGTGCAGCACTCCCTCAGTACTGACCCTCTGGCAGTGCAGCACTCCCTCAGTACTGACCCTATGACAGTGCAGCATTAACTCAGTACTGATCCTCTGACAGTGCAGCACTCCCTCAGTATTGACCCTCTGACAGTGCAGCACTCCCTCAGTACTGACGCTCTGACAGTGCAGCACTCCCTCAGTACTGACCCTCTGACAGTGCGGCACTCCCTCAATACTGACCCTCTGACAGTGCAGCACTCCCTCAGTACTGACCCTCTGACAGTGCGGCACTCCCTCAGTACTGACCATCTGACAGTGCAGCACTCCCTCAGTACTGACGCTCTGACAGTGCAGCACTCCCTCAGTCCAGACCCTCTGACAGTGCAGCACTCCCTCAGCACTGACCCTCTGACAGTTTGGCACTCCCTCAGTACTGACCCTCTGACAGTGCAGCACTCCCTCAGTACAGACCCTCTGTCAGTGCAGTACTCTCTCATTACTGCCCTCTGACATTGCAGCACTTCCTCAGTACAGACCCTCTGACAGTGCAGCACTCCCTCAGTAGTGACCCTCTGACAGTGCGGCACTCCCTCAGTACTGACTCTCTGTCAGTGCAGCACTCCCTCAGTACTGACCCTCTGACAGTGCAGCACTCCGTCAGTACTGACCCTCTGACAGTGCAGCACTCCCTTAGTACTGACCCTCTGGCAGTGCAGCACTCCCTCAGTACTGACCCTCTGACAGTGCAGCATTAACTCAGTACTGATCCTCTGACAGTGCAGCACTCCCTCAGTATTGACTCTCTGACAGTGCAGCACTCCCTCAGTACTGACTCTCTGACAGTGCGGCACTCCCTCAGTACTGACCCTCTGACAGTGCGGCACTCCCTCAGTCCTGACCCTCTGACAGTGCAGCACTCCCTCAGTACTGACCCTCTGACAGTGCAGCACTCCCTCAGTATTGATGCTCTGACAGTGTGGCACTCCCTCAGTACTGACCCTCCGACAGTGCGGCACTCCCTCAGTACTGACCCTCTGACAGTGCGGCACTCCCTCAGTACAGACCCTCTTACAGTGCAGCACTCCCTCAGTACTGACCCTCTGACAGTGCAGCACTCCCTCAGTACTGACCCTCTGGCAGTGCAGCACTCTCTCAGTACTGACCCTCTGACAGTGCAGCATTCACTCAGTACTGACCCTCTGACAGTGCAGCACTCCCTCAGTACTGACCCTCTGTCAGTGCGGCACTCCCACAGTACTGTCCCTCTGACAGTGCTGCATTAACTCAGTACTGACCCTCTGACAGTGCGGCACTCCCACAGTACTGACCCTCTGACAGTGCGGCAATCCCTCAGTACTGACTCTCTGACAGTGCGGCACTCCCTCAGTACTGACCCTCTGACAGTGCGGCACTCCCTCAGTCCTGACCCTCTGACAGTGCAGCACTCCCTCAGTACTGACCCTCTGTCAGTGCGGCACTCCCACAGTACTGACCCTCTGACAGTGCAGCATTCACTCAGTACTGACCATCTGACAGTGCGGCACTCCCACAGTACTGACCCTCTGACAGTGCGGCAATCCCCCAGTACTGACTCTCTGACAGTGCGGCACTCCCTCAGTACTGACCCTCTGACAGTGCGGCACTCCCTCAGTACTGACCCTCTGACAGTGCAGCACTCCCTCAGTATTGTTGCTCTGACAGTGCAGCACTCCCTCAGTAC
Source organism: Scyliorhinus torazame (assembly GCF_047496885.1). Lineage (NCBI taxonomy): Eukaryota > Metazoa > Chordata > Chondrichthyes > Carcharhiniformes > Scyliorhinidae > Scyliorhinus > Scyliorhinus torazame. Next base: position 323,093,551 of record NC_092711.1, read on the forward strand.
TGACCCTCTGTCAGTGCGGCACTCCTTCAGTACTGACGCTCTGACAGTGCAGCACTCCCTCAGCACTGACCCTCTGACAGTGCAGCATTCTCTCAGCACTGACCGTCTGACAGTGCAGCGCTCCCTCAGTACTGACCCTCTGACAGTGCAGCACTCCCTCAGCACTGACCCTCTGACAGTGCAGCACTCCCTCAGTACTGACCCTCTGATGATGCAGCCCTCCCTCAGTACTGACCCTCTGACAGTGCAGCACTCCCTCAGTACTGACCCTCTGACAGTGCGTCAATCCCTCAGTACTGACCATCTGATAGTGCAGCACTCCCTCAGTACTTACCCTCTGACAGTTTGGCACTCCCTCAGTACTGACCCTCTGACAGTGCGGCACTCCCTCAGTACTGACCCTCTGTCAGTGCAGCACTCCCTCAGTACAGACCCTCTGACAGTGCAGCACTCCCTCAGTACTGACCCTCTGACAGTGCAGCACTCCCTCAGTACTGACCCTCTGGCAGTGCAGCACTCCCTCAGTACTGACCCTATGACAGTGCAGCATTAACTCAGTACTGATCCTCTGACAGTGCAGCACTCCCTCAGTATTGACCCTCTGACAGTGCAGCACTCCCTCAGTACTGACGCTCTGACAGTGCAGCACTCCCTCAGTACTGACCCTCTGACAGTGCGGCACTCCCTCAATACTGACCCTCTGACAGTGCAGCACTCCCTCAGTACTGACCCTCTGACAGTGCGGCACTCCCTCAGTACTGACCATCTGACAGTGCAGCACTCCCTCAGTACTGACGCTCTGACAGTGCAGCACTCCCTCAGTCCAGACCCTCTGACAGTGCAGCACTCCCTCAGCACTGACCCTCTGACAGTTTGGCACTCCCTCAGTACTGACCCTCTGACAGTGCAGCACTCCCTCAGTACAGACCCTCTGTCAGTGCAGTACTCTCTCATTACTGCCCTCTGACATTGCAGCACTTCCTCAGTACAGACCCTCTGACAGTGCAGCACTCCCTCAGTAGTGACCCTCTGACAGTGCGGCACTCCCTCAGTACTGACTCTCTGTCAGTGCAGCACTCCCTCAGTACTGACCCTCTGACAGTGCAGCACTCCGTCAGTACTGACCCTCTGACAGTGCAGCACTCCCTTAGTACTGACCCTCTGGCAGTGCAGCACTCCCTCAGTACTGACCCTCTGACAGTGCAGCATTAACTCAGTACTGATCCTCTGACAGTGCAGCACTCCCTCAGTATTGACTCTCTGACAGTGCAGCACTCCCTCAGTACTGACTCTCTGACAGTGCGGCACTCCCTCAGTACTGACCCTCTGACAGTGCGGCACTCCCTCAGTCCTGACCCTCTGACAGTGCAGCACTCCCTCAGTACTGACCCTCTGACAGTGCAGCACTCCCTCAGTATTGATGCTCTGACAGTGTGGCACTCCCTCAGTACTGACCCTCCGACAGTGCGGCACTCCCTCAGTACTGACCCTCTGACAGTGCGGCACTCCCTCAGTACAGACCCTCTTACAGTGCAGCACTCCCTCAGTACTGACCCTCTGACAGTGCAGCACTCCCTCAGTACTGACCCTCTGGCAGTGCAGCACTCTCTCAGTACTGACCCTCTGACAGTGCAGCATTCACTCAGTACTGACCCTCTGACAGTGCAGCACTCCCTCAGTACTGACCCTCTGTCAGTGCGGCACTCCCACAGTACTGTCCCTCTGACAGTGCTGCATTAACTCAGTACTGACCCTCTGACAGTGCGGCACTCCCACAGTACTGACCCTCTGACAGTGCGGCAATCCCTCAGTACTGACTCTCTGACAGTGCGGCACTCCCTCAGTACTGACCCTCTGACAGTGCGGCACTCCCTCAGTCCTGACCCTCTGACAGTGCAGCACTCCCTCAGTACTGACCCTCTGACAGTGCGGCACTCCCTCAGTACTGACCATCTGACAGTGCAGCACTCCCTCAGTACTGACGCTCTGACAGTGCAGCACTCCCTCAGTCCAGACCCTCTGACAGTGCAGCACTCCCTCAGCACTGACCCTCTGACAGTTTGGCACTCCCTCAGTACTGACCCTCTGACAGTGCAGCACTCCCTCAGTACAGACCCTCTGTCAGTGCAGTACTCTCTCATTACTGCCCTCTGACATTGCAGCACTTCCTCAGTACAGACCCTCTGACAGTGCAGCACTCCCTCAGTAGTGACCCTCTGACAGTGCGGCACTCCCTCAGTACTGAACCTCTGACAGTGCGGCACTCCTTCAGTACTGACCCTCTGACAGAGCAGCACTCCCTCAGTCCTGACCCTCTGACAGTGCGGCACTCACTCAGTACTGACCCTCTGACAGTGCAGCACTCCCTCAGTACTGACACTCTGACAGTGCTGCACTCCCTCAGCACTGACCCTCTGACAGTGCAGCACTCCCTCAGTACTGACCCTCTGACAGTGCAGCACTCCCTCAGCACTGACCCTCTGACAGTGCAGCACTCCCTCAGTACTGACCCTCTGACAGTGCAGCACTCCCTCAGTACTGACCCTCTGACAGTGCAGCACTCCCTCAGTATTGATGCTCTGACAGTGCGGCACTCCCTCAGTACTGACCCTCCGACAGTGCGGCACTTCCTCAGTACTGACCCTCTGACAGTGCGGCACTCCCTCAGTACTGACGCTCTTACAGTGCAGCACTCCCTCAGCACTGACCCTCTGACAGTGCAGCACTCCCTCAGCACTGACCGTCTGACAGTGCAGCGCTCCCTCAGTACTGACCCTCTGACAGTGCGGCACTCCCTCAGTACTGACCCTCTGACAGTGCAGCACTCCTTCAGCACTGACCCTCTGTCAGTGCAGCACTCCCTCAGGACTGACCCTCTGACAGTGCGGCACTCCCTCAGTACTGACCCTCTGACGATGCAGCCCTCCCTCAGTACTGACCCTCTGACAGTGCGGCAATCCCTCAGTCCTGACCATCTGACAGTGCAGCACTCCCTCAGTACTCACCCTCTTACAGTGCAGCACTCCCTCAATACTGACCCTCTGACAGTGCAGCACTCCCTCAGTACTGACCCTCTGACAGTGCGGCACTCCTTCAGTACTGACCCACTGACAGTGCAGCACTCCCTCAGTACAGGCCCTTAGTCAGTGCAGTACACTCTCATTACTGTCCCTCTGACATTGCAGCACTCCCTCAGTACAGACCCTCTGACAGTGCAGCACTCCCTCAGTACTGACCTTCTCACAGTGCGGCACTCCCTCAGTACTGACCCTCTGTCAGTGCAGCACTCCCTCAGTACAGACCCTCTGACAGTGCAGCACTCCCTCAGTACTGACCCTCTGACAGTGCAGCACTCCCTCAGTACTGACCCTCTGACAGTGCAGCACTCCCTCAGTACTGACCCTCTGACAGTGCAGCATTCACTCAGCACTGACCCTCTGACAGTGCAGCACTCCCTCAGTACTGACCCTCTGTCAGTGCGGCACTCCCACAGTACTGACCCTCTGACAGTGCAGCATTCACTCAGTACTGACCATCTGACAGTGCGGCACTCCCACAGTACTGACCCTCTGACAGTGCGGCAATCCCCCAGTACTGACTCTCTGACAGTGCGGCACTCCCTCAGTACTGACCCTCTGACAGTGCGGCACTCCCTCAGTACTGACCCTCTGACAGTGCAGCACTCCCTCAGTATTGTTGCTCTGACAGTGCAGCACTCCCTCAGTACTGACCCTCTGTCAGTGCGGCACTCCTTCAGTACTGACGCTCTGACAGTGCAGCACTCCCTCAGCACTGACCCTCTGACAGTGCAGCATTCTCTCAGCACTGACCGTCTGACAGTGCAGCGCTCCCTCAGTACTGACCCTCTGACAGTGCAGCACTCCCTCAGCACTGACCCTCTGACAGTGCAGCACTCCCTCAGTACTGACCCTCTGATGATGCAGCCCTCCCTCAGTACTGACCCTCTGACAGTGCAGCACTCCCTCAGTACTGACCCTCTGACAGTGCGTCAATCCCTCAGTACTGACCATCTGATAGTGCAGCACTCCCTCAGTACTTACCCTCTGACAGTTTGGCACTCCCTCAGTACTGACCCTCTGACAGTGCGGCACTCCCTCAGTACTGACCCTCTGTCAGTGCAGCACTCCCTCAGTACAGACCCTCTGACAGTGCAGCACTCCCTCAGTACTGACCCTCTGACAGTGCAGCACTCCCTCAGTACTGACCCTCTGGCAGTGCAGCACTCCCTCAGTACTGACCCTATGACAGTGCAGCATTAACTCAGTACTGATCCTCTGACAGTGCAGCACTCCCTCAGTATTGACCCTCTGACAGTGCAGCACTCCCTCAGTACTGACGCTCTGACAGTGCAGCACTCCCTCAGTACTGACCCTCTGACAGTGCGGCACTCCCTCAATACTGACCCTCTGACAGTGCAGCACTCCCTCAGTACTGACCCTCTGACAGTGCGGCACTCCCTCAGTACTGACCATCTGACAGTGCAGCACTCCCTCAGTACTGACGCTCTGACAGTGCAGCACTCCCTCAGTCCAGACCCTCTGACAGTGCAGCACTCCCTCAGCACTGACCCTCTGACAGTTTGGCACTCCCTCAGTACTGACCCTCTGACAGTGCAGCACTCCCTCAGTACAGACCCTCTGTCAGTGCAGTACTCTCTCATTACTGCCCTCTGACATTGCAGCACTTCCTCAGTACAGACCCTCTGACAGTGCAGCACTCCCTCAGTAGTGACCCTCTGACAGTGCGGCACTCCCTCAGTACTGACTCTCTGTCAGTGCAGCACTCCCTCAGTACTGACCCTCTGACAGTGCAGCACTCCGTCAGTACTGACCCTCTGACAGTGCAGCACTCCCTTAGTACTGACCCTCTGGCAGTGCAGCACTCCCTCAGTACTGACCCTCTGACAGTGCAGCATTAACTCAGTACTGATCCTCTGACAGTGCAGCACTCCCTCAGTATTGACTCTCTGACAGTGCAGCACTCCCTCAGTACTGACTCTCTGACAGTGCGGCACTCCCTCAGTACTGACCCTCTGACAGTGCGGCACTCCCTCAATCCTGACCCTCTGACAGTGCAGCACTCCCTCAGTACTGACCCTCTGACAGTGCAGCACTCCCTCAGTATTGATGCTCTGACAGTGTGGCACTCCCTCAGTACTGACCCTCCGACAGTGCGGCACTCCCTCAGTACTGACCCTCTGACAGTGCGGCACTCCCTCAGTACAGACCCTCTTACAGTGCAGCACTCCCTCAGTACTGACCCTCTGACAGTGCAGCACTCCCTCAGTACTGACCCTCTGGCAGTGCAGCACTCTCTCAGTACTGACCCTCTGACAGTGCAGCATTCACTCAGTACTGACCCTCTGACAGTGCAGCACTCCCTCAGTACTGACCCTCTGTCAGTGCGGCACTCCCACAGTACTGTCCCTCTGACAGTGCTGCATTAACTCAGTACTGACCCTCTGACAGTGCGGCACTCCCACAGTACTGACCCTCTGACAGTGCGGCAATCCCTCAGTACTGACTCTCTGACAGTGCGGCACTCCCTCAGTACTGACCCTCTGACAGTGCGGCACTCCCTCAGTCCTGACCCTCTGACAGTGCAGCACTCCCTCAGTACTGACCCTCTGTCAGTGCGGCACTCCCACAGTACTGACCCTCTGACAGTGCAGCATTCACTCAGTACTGACCATCTGACAGTGCGGCACTCCCACAGTACTGACCCTCTGACAGTGCGGCAATCCCCCAGTACTGACTCTCTGACAGTGCGGCACTCCCTCAGTACTGACCCTCTGACAGTGCGGCACTCCCTCAGTACTGACCCTCTGACAGTGCAGCACTCCCTCAGTATTGTTGCTCTGACAGTGCAGCACTCCCTCAGTACTGACCCTCTGTCAGTGCGGCACTCCTTCAGTACTGACGCTCTGACAGTGCAGCACTCCCTCAGCACTGACCCTCTGACAGTGCAGCATTCTCTCAGCACTGACCGTCTGACAGTGCAGCGCTCCCTCAGTACTGACCCTCTGACAGTGCAGCACTCCCTCAGCACTGACCCTCTGACAGTGCAGCACTCCCTCAGTACTGACCCTCTGATGATGCAGCCCTCCCTCAGTACTGACCCTCTGACAGTGCAGCACTCCCTCAGTACTGACCCTCTGACAGTGCGTCAATCCCTCAGTACTGACCATCTGATAGTGCAGCACTCCCTCAGTACTTACCCTCTGACAGTTTGGCACTCCCTCAGTACTGACCCTCTGACAGTGCGGCACTCCCTCAGTACTGACCCTCTGTCAGTGCAGCACTCCCTCAGTACAGACCCTCTGACAGTGCAGCACTCCCTCAGTACTGACCCTCTGACAGTGCAGCACTCCCTCAGTACTGACCCTCTGGCAGTGCAGCACTCCCTCAGTACTGACCCTATGACAGTGCAGCATTAACTCAGTACTGATCCTCTGACAGTGCAGCACTCCCTCAGTATTGACCCTCTGACAGTGCAGCACTCCCTCAGTACTGACGCTCTGACAGTGCAGCACTCCCTCAGTACTGACCCTCTGACAGTGCGGCACTCCCTCAATACTGACCCTCTGACAGTGCAGCACTCCCTCAGTACTGACCCTCTGACAGTGCGGCACTCCCTCAGTACTGACCATCTGACAGTGCAGCACTCCCTCAGTACTGACGCTCTGACAGTGCAGCACTCCCTCAGTCCAGACCCTCTGACAGTGCAGCACTCCCTCAGCACTGACCCTCTGACAGTTTGGCACTCCCTCAGTACTGACCCTCTGACAGTGCAGCACTCCCTCAGTACAGACCCTCTGTCAGTGCAGTACTCTCTCATTACTGCCCTCTGACATTGCAGCACTTCCTCAGTACAGACCCTCTGACAGTGCAGCACTCCCTCAGTAGTGACCCTCTGACAGTGCGGCACTCCCTCAGTACTGACTCTCTGTCAGTGCAGCACTCCCTCAGTACTGACCCTCTGACAGTGCAGCACTCCGTCAGTACTGACCCTCTGACAGTGCAGCACTCCCTTAGTACTGACCCTCTGGCAGTGCAGCACTCCCTCAGTACTGACCCTCTGACAGTGCAGCATTAACTCAGTACTGATCCTCTGACAGTGCAGCACTCCCTCAGTATTGACTCTCTGACAGTGCAGCACTCCCTCAGTACTGACTCTCTGACAGTGCGGCACTCCCTCAGTACTGACCCTCTGACAGTGCGGCACTCCCTCAGTCCTGACCCTCTGACAGTGCAGCACTCCCTCAGTACTGACCCTCTGACAGTGCAGCACTCCCTCAGTATTGATGCTCTGACAGTGTGGCACTCCCTCAGTACTGACCCTCCGACAGTGCGGCACTCCCTCAGTACTGACCCTCTGACAGTGCGGCACTCCCTCAGTACAGACCCTCTTACAGTGCAGCACTCCCTCAGTACTGACCCTCTGACAGTGCAGCACTCCCTCAGTACTGACCCTCTGGCAGTGCAGCACTCTCTCAGTACTGACCCTCTGACAGTGCAGCATTCACTCAGTACTGACCCTCTGACAGTGCAGCACTCCCTCAGTACTGACCCTCTGTCAGTGCGGCACTCCCACAGTACTGTCCCTCTGACAGTGCTGCATTAACTCAGTACTGACCCTCTGACAGTGCGGCACTCCCACAGTACTGACCCTCTGACAGTGCGGCAATCCCTCAGTACTGACTCTCTGACAGTGCGGCACTCCCTCAGTACTGACCCTCTGACAGTGCGGCACTCCCTCAGTCCTGACCCTCTGACAGTGCAGCACTCCCTCAGTACTGAACCTCTGACAGTGCGGCACTCCTTCAGTACTGACCCTCTGACAGAGCAGCACTCCCTCAGTCCTGACCCTCTGACAGTGCGGCACTCACTCAGTACTGACCCTCTGACAGTGCAGCACTCCCTCAGTACTGACACTCTGACAGTGCTGCACTCCCTCAGCACTGACCCTCTGACAGTGCAGCACTCCCTCAGTACTGACCCTCTGACAGTGCAGCACTCCCTCAGCACTGACCCTCTGACAGTGCAGCACTCCCTCAGTACTGACCCTCTGACAGTGCAGCACTCCCTCAGTACTGACCCTCTGACAGTGCGGCACTCCCTCAGTACTGACGCTCTGACAGTGCAGCACTCCCTCAGCACTGACCCTCTGACAGTGCAGCACTCCCTCAGCACTGACCGTCTGACAGTGCAGCGCTCCCTCAGTACTGACCCTCTGACAGTGCGGCACTCCCTCAGTACTGACCCTCTGACAGTGCAGCACTCCTTCAGCACTGACCCTCTGTCAGTGCAGCACTCCCTCAGGACTGACCCTCTGACAGTGCGGCACTCCCTCAGTACTGACCCTCTGACGATGCAGCCCTCCCTCAGTACTGACCCTCTGACAGTGCGGCAATCCCTCAGTCCTGACCATCTGACAGTGCAGCACTCCCTCAGTACTCACCCTCTTACAGTGCAGCACTCCCTCAGTACTGACCCTCTGACAGTGCAGCACTCCCTCAGTACTGACCCTCTGACAGTGCGGCATTCCCTCAGTACTGACCCTCTCACAGTGCAGCACTCCCTCAGTACAGACCCTTTGTCAGTGCAGTACTCTCTCATTACTGCCCTCTGACATTGCAGCACTCCCTCAGTACAGACCCTCTGACAGTGCAGCACTCCCTCAGTAGTGACCCTCTGACAGTGCGGCACTCCCTCAGTACTGACCCTCTGTCAGTGCAGCACTCCCTCAGTACAGACCCTCTGACAGTGCAGCACTCCCTCAGTACTGACCCTCTGACAGTGCAGCACTCCCTCAGTACTGACCCTCTGGCAGTGCAGCACTCCCTCAGTAATGACCCTCTGACAGTGCAGCATTAACTCAGTACTGATCCTCTGACAGTGCAGCACTCCCTCAGTATTGACCCTCTGACAGTGCAGCACTCCCTCAGTACTGACGCTCTGACAGTGCAGCACTCCCTCAGTACTGACCCTCTGACAGTGCGGCACTCCCTCAATACTGACCCTCTGACAGTGCAGCACTCCCTCAGTACTGACCCTCTGACAGTGCGGCACTCCCTCAGTACTGACCATCTGACAGTGCAGCACTCCCTCAGTACTGACGCTCTGACAGTGCAGCACTCCCTCAGTCCAGACCCTCTGACAGTGCAGCACTCCCTCAGCACTGACCCTCTGACAGTTTGGCACTCCCTCAGTACTGACCCTCTGACAGTGCAGCACTCCCTCAGTACAGACCCTCTGTCAGTGCAGTACTCTCTCATTACTGCCCTCTGACATTGCAGCACTCCCTCAGTACAGACCCTCTGACAGTGCAGCACTCCCTCAGTAGTGACCCTCTGACCATGCGGCACTCCCTCAGTACTGACTCTCTGTCAGTGCAGCACTCCCTCAGTACAGACCCTCTGACAGTGCAGCACTCCGTCAGTACTGACCCTCTGACAGTGCAGCACTCCCTTAGTACTGACCCTCTGGCAGTGCAGCACTCCCTCAGTACTGACTCTCTGACAGTGCAGCATTAACTCAGTACTGATCCTCTGACAGTGCAGCACTCCCACAGTATTGACTCTCTGACAGTGCAGCACTCCCTCAGTACTGACTCTCTGACAGTGCGGCACTCCCTCAGTACTGACCCTCTGACAGTGCGACACTCCCTCAGTCCTGACCCTCTGACAGTGCAGCACTCCCTCAGTACTGACCCTCTGACAGTGCAGCACTCCCTCAGTATTGATGCTCTGACAGTGCGGCACTCCCTCAGTACTGACCCTCCGACAGTGCGGCACTTCCTCAGTACTGACCCTCTGACAGTGCGGCACTCCCTCAGTACTGACGCTCTTACAGTGCAGCACTCCCTCAGCACTGACCCTCTGACAGTGCAGCACTCCCTCAGCACTGACCGTCTGACAGTGCAGCGCTCCCTCAGTACTGACCCTCTGACAGTGCGGCACTCCCTCAGTACTGACCCTCTGACAGTGCAGCACTCCTTCAGCACTGACCCTCTGTCAGTGCAGCACTCCCTCAGGACTGACCCTCTGACAGTGCGGCGCTCCCTCAGTACTGACCCTCTGACGATGCAGCCCTCCCTCAGTACTGACCCTCTGACAGTGCGGCAATCCCTCAGTCCTGACCATCTGACAGTGCAGCACTCCCTCAGTACTCACCCTCTTACAGTGCAGCACTCCCTCAATACTGACCCTCTGACAGTGCAGCACTCCCTCAGTACTGACCCTCTGACAGTGCGGCACTCCTTCAGTACTGACCCACTGACAGTGCAGCACTCCTCAGTACAGGCCCTTTGTCAGTGCAGTACACTCTCATTACTGTCCCTCTGACATTGCAGCACTCCCTCAGTACAGACCCTCTGACAGTGCAGCACTCCCTCAGTACTGACCTTCTGACAGTGCGGCACTCCCTCAGTACTGACCCTCTGTCAGTGCAGCACTCCCTCAGTACAGACCCTCTGACAGTGCAGCACTCCCTCAGTACTGACCCTCTGACAGTGCAGCACTCCCTCAGTACTGACCCTCTGACAGTGCAGCACTCCCTCAGTACTGACCCTCTGACAGTGCAGCATTCACTCAGCACTGACCCTCTGACAGTGCAGCACTCCCTCAGTACTGACCCTCTGTCAGTGCGGCACTCCCACAGTACTGACCCTCTGACAGTGCAGCATTCACTCAGTACTGACCATCTGACAGTGCGGCACTCCCACAGTACTGACCCTCTGACAGTGCGGCAATCCCCCAGTACTGACTCTCTGACAGTGCGGCACTCCCTCAGTACTGACCCTCTGACAGTGCGGCACTCCCTCAGTACTGACCCTCTGACAGTGCAGCACTCCCTCAGTATTGTTGCTCTGACAGTGCAGCACTCCCTCAGTACTGACCCTCTGTCAGTGCGGCACTCCTTCAGTACTGACGCTCTGACAGTGCAGCACTCCCTCAGCACTGACCCTCTGACAGTGCAGCATTCTCTCAGCACTGACCGTCTGACAGTGCAGCGCTCCCTCAGTACTGACCCTCTGACAGTGCAGCACTCCCTCAGCACTGACCCTCTGACAGTGCAGCACTCCCTCAGTACTGACCCTCTGATGATGCAGCCCTCCCTCAGTCCTGACCCTCTGACAGTGCAGCACTCCCTCAGTACTGACCCTCTGACAGTGCGGCAATCCCTCAGTACTGACCATCTGATAGTGCAGCACTCCCTCAGTACTTACCCTCTGACAGTTTGGCACTCCCTCAGTACTGACCCTCTGACAGTGCGGCACTCCCTCAGTACTGACCCTCTGTCAGTGCAGCACTCCCTCAGTACAGACCCTCTGACAGTGCAGCACTCCCTCAGTACTGACCCTCTGACAGTGCAGCACTCCCTCAGTACTGACCCTCTGGCAGTGCAGCACTCCCTCAGTACTGACCCTATGACAGTGCAGCATTAACTCAGTACTGATCCTCTGACAGTGCAGCACTCCCTCAGTATTGACCCTCTGACAGTGCAGCACTCCCTCAGTACTGACGCTCTGACAGTGCAGCACTCCCTCAGTACTGACCCTCTGACAGTGCGGCACTCCCTCAATACTGACCCTCTGACAGTGCAGCACTCCCTCAGTACTGACCCTCTGACAGTGCGGCACTCCCTCAGTACTGACCATCTGACAGTGCAGCACTCCCTCAGTACTGACGCTCTGACAGTGCAGCACTCCCTCAGTCCAGACCCTCTGACAGTGCAGCACTCCCTCAGCACTGACCCTCTGACAGTTTGGCACTCCCTCAGTACTGACCCTCTGACAGTGCAGCACTCCCTCAGTACAGACCCTCTGTCAGTGCAGTACTCTCTCATTACTGCCCTCTGACATTGCAGCACTCCCTCAGTACAGACCCTCTGACAGTGCAGCACTCCCTCAGTAGTGACCCTCTGACAGTGCGGCACTCCCTCAGTACTGACTCTCTGTCAGTGCAGCACTCCCTCAGTACAGACCCTCTGACAGTGCAGCACTCCGTCAGTACTGACCCTCTGACAGTGCAGCACTCCCTTAGTACTGACCCTCTGGCAGTGCAGCACTCCCTCAGTACTGACCCTCTGACAGTGCAGCATTAACTCAGTACTGATCCTCTGACAGTGCAGCACTCCCTCAGTATTGACTCTCTGACAGTGCAGCACACCCTCAGTACTGACTCTCTGACAGTGCGGCACTCCCTCAGTACTGACCCTCTGACAGTGCGGCACTCCCTCAGTCCTGACCCTCTGACAGTGCAGCACTCCCTCAGTACTGACCCTCTGACAGTGCAGCACTCCCTCAGTATTGATGCTCTGACAGTGCGGCACTCCCTCAGTACTGACCCTCCGACAGTGCGGCACTTCCTCAGTACTGACCCTCTGACAGTGCGGCACTCCCTCAGTACTGACGCTCTTACAGTGCAGCACTCCCTCAGCACTGACCCTCTGACAGTGCAGCACTCCCTCAGCACTGACCGTCTGACAGTGCAGCGCTCCCTCAGTACTGACCCTCTGACAGTGCGGCACTCCCTCAGTACTGACCCTCTGACAGTGCAGCACTCCTTCAGCACTGACCCTCTGTCAGTGCAGCACTCCCTCAGGACTGACCCTCTGACAGTGCGGCACTCCCTCAGTACTGACCCTCTGACGATGCAGCCCTCCCTCAGTACTGACCCTCTGACAGTGCGGCAATCCCTCAGTCCTGACCATCTGACAGTGCAGCACTCCCTCAGTACTCACCCTCTTACAGTGCAGCACTCCCTCAATACTGACCCTCTGACAGTGCAGCACTCCCTCAGTACTGACCCTCTGACAGTGCGGCACTCCTTCAGTACTGACCCACTGACAGTGCAGCACTCCCTCAGTACAGGCCCTTTGTCAGTGCAGTACACTCTCATTACTGTCCCTCTGACATTGCAGCACTCCCTCAGTACAGACCCTCTGACAGTGCAGCACTCCCTCTGTACTGACCTTTTTGACAGTGCGGCACTCCCTCAGTACTGACCCTCTGTCAGTGCAGCACTCCCTCAGTACAGACCCTCTGACAGTGCAGCACTCCCTCAGTACTGACCCTCTGACAGTGCAGCACTCCCTCAGTACTGACCCTCTGACAGTGCAGCACTCCCTCAGTACTGACCCTCTGACAGTGCAGCATTCACTCAGCACTGACCCTCTGACAGTGCAGCACTCCCTCAGTACTGACCCTCTGTCAGTGCGGCACTCCCACAGTACTGACCCTCTGACAGTGCAGCACTCCCTCAGTACTGACGCTCTGACAGTGCAGCACTCCCTCAGTACTGACCCTCTGACAGTGCGGCACTCCCTCAATACTGACCCTCTGACAGTGCAGCACTCCCTCAGTACTGACCCTCTGACAGTGCGGCACTCCCTCAGTCCAGACCCTCTGACAGTGCAGCACTCCCTCAGCACTGACCCTCTGACAGTTTGGCACTCCCTCAGTACTGACCCTCTGACAGTGCAGCACTCCCTCAGTACAGACCCTCTGTCAGTGCAGTACTCTCTCATTACTGCCCTCTGACATTGCAGCACTTCCTCAGTACAGACCCTCTGACAGTGCAGCACTCCCTCAGTAGTGACCCTCTGACAGTGCGGCACTCCCTCAGTACTGACTCTCTGTCAGTGCAGCACTCCCTCAGTACTGACCCTCTGACAGTGCAGCACTCCGTCAGTACTGACCCTCTGACAGTGCAGCACTCCCTTAGTACTGACCCTCTGGCAGTGCAGCACTCCCTCAGTACTGACCCTCTGACAGTGCAGCATTAACTCAGTACTGATCCTCTGACAGTGCAGCACTCCCTCAGTATTGACTCTCTGACAGTGCAGCACTCCCTCAGTACTGACTCTCTGACAGTGCGGCACTCCCTCAGTACTGACCCTCTGACAGTGCGGCACTCCCTCAGTCCTGACCCTCTGACAGTGCAGCACTCCCTCAGTACTGACCCTCTGACAGTGCAGCACTCCCTCAGTATTGATGCTCTGACAGTGTGGCACTCCCTCAGTACTGACCCTCCGACAGTGCGGCACTCCCTCAGTACTGACCCTCTGACAGTGCGGCACTCCCTCAGTACAGACCCTCTTACAGTGCAGCACTCCCTCAGTACTGACCCTCTGACAGTGCAGCACTCCCTCAGTACTGACCCTCTGGCAGTGCAGCACTCTCTCAGTACTGACCCTCTGACAGTGCAGCATTCACTCAGTACTGACCCTCTGACAGTGCAGCACTCCCTCAGTACTGACCCTCTGTCAGTGCGGCACTCCCACAGTACTGTCCCTCTGACAGTGCTGCATTAACTCAGTACTGACCCTCTGACAGTGCGGCACTCCCACAGTACTGACCCTCTGACAGTGCGGCAATCCCTCAGTACTGACTCTCTGACAGTGCGGCACTCCCTCAGTACTGACCCTCTGACAGTGCGGCACTCCCTCAGTCCTGACCCTCTGACAGTGCAGCACTCCCTCAGTACTGAACCTCTGACAGTGCGGCACTCCTTCAGTACTGACCCTCTGACAGAGCAGCACTCCCTCAGTCCTGACCCTCTGACAGTGCGGCACTCACTCAGTACTGACCCTCTGACAGTGCAGCACTCCCTCAGTACTGACACTCTGACAGTGCTGCACTCCCTCAGCACTGACCCTCTGACAGTGCAGCACTCCCTCAGTACTGACCCTCTGACAGTGCAGCACTCCCTCAGCACTGACCCTCTGACAGTGCAGCACTCCCTCAGTACTGACCCTCTGACAGTGCAGCACTCCCTCAGTACTGACCCTCTGACAGTGCGGCACTCCCTCAGTACTGACGCTCTGACAGTGCAGCACTCCCTCAGCACTGACCCTCTGACAGTGCAGCACTCCCTCAGCACTGACCGTCTGACAGTGCAGCGCTCCCTCAGTACTGACCCTCTGACAGTGCGGCACTCCCTCAGTACTGACCCTCTGACAGTGCAGCACTCCTTCAGCACTGACCCTCTGTCAGTGCAGCACTCCCTCAGGACTGACCCTCTGACAGTGCGGCACTCCCTCAGTACTGACCCTCTGACGATGCAGCCCTCCCTCAGTACTGACCCTCTGACAGTGCGGCAATCCCTCAGTCCTGACCATCTGACAGTGCAGCACTCCCTCAGTACTCACCCTCTTACAGTGCAGCACTCCCTCAGTACTGACCCTCTGACAGTGCAGCACTCCCTCAGTACTGACCCTCTGACAGTGCGGCATTCCCTCAGTACTGACCCTCTCACAGTGCAGCACTCCCTCAGTACAGACCCTTTGTCAGTGCAGTACTCTCTCATTACTGCCCTCTGACATTGCAGCACTCCCTCAGTACAGACCCTCTGACAGTGCAGCACTCCCTCAGTAGTGACCCTCTGACAGTGCGGCACTCCCTCAGTACTGACCCTCTGTCAGTGCAGCACTCCCTCAGTACAGACCCTCTGACAGTGCAGCACTCCCTCAGTACTGACCCTCTGACAGTGCAGCACTCCCTCAGTACTGACCCTCTGGCAGTGCAGCACTCCCTCAGTAATGACCCTCTGACAGTGCAGCATTAACTCAGTACTGATCCTCTGACAGTGCAGCACTCCCTCAGTATTGACCCTCTGACAGTGCAGCACTCCCTCAGTACTGACGCTCTGACAGTGCAGCACTCCCTCAGTACTGACCCTCTGACAGTGCGGCACTCCCTCAATACTGACCCTCTGACAGTGCAGCACTCCCTCAGTACTGACCCTCTGACAGTGCGGCACTCCCTCAGTACTGACCATCTGACAGTGCAGCACTCCCTCAGTACTGACGCTCTGACAGTGCAGCACTCCCTCAGTCCAGACCCTCTGACAGTGCAGCACTCCCTCAGCACTGACCCTCTGACAGTTTGGCACTCCCTCAGTACTGACCCTCTGACAGTGCAGCACTCCCTCAGTACAGACCCTCTGTCAGTGCAGTACTCTCTCATTACTGCCCTCTGACATTGCAGCACTCCCTCAGTACAGACCCTCTGACAGTGCAGCACTCCCTCAGTAGTGACCCTCTGACCATGCGGCACTCCCTCAGTACTGACTCTCTGTCAGTGCAGCACTCCCTCAGTACAGACCCTCTGACAGTGCAGCACTCCGTCAGTACTGACCCTCTGACAGTGCAGCACTCCCTTAGTACTGACCCTCTGGCAGTGCAGCACTCCCTCAGTACTGACTCTCTGACAGTGCAGCATTAACTCAGTACTGATCCTCTGACAGTGCAGCACTCCCACAGTATTGACTCTCTGACAGTGCAGCACTCCCTCAGTACTGACTCTCTGACAGTGCGGCACTCCCTCAGTACTGACCCTCTGACAGTGCGACACTCCCTCAGTCCTGACCCTCTGACAGTGCAGCACTCCCTCAGTACTGACCCTCTGACAGTGCAGCACTCCCTCAGTATTGATGCTCTGACAGTGCGGCACTCCCTCAGTACTGACCCTCCGACAGTGCGGCACTTCCTCAGTACTGACCCTCTGACAGTGCGGCACTCCCTCAGTACTGACGCTCTTACAGTGCAGCACTCCCTCAGCACTGACCCTCTGACAGTGCAGCACTCCCTCAGCACTGACCGTCTGACAGTGCAGCGCTCCCTCAGTACTGACCCTCTGACAGTGCGGCACTCCCTCAGTACTGACCCTCTGACAGTGCAGCACTCCTTCAGCACTGACCCTCTGTCAGTGCAGCACTCCCTCAGGACTGACCCTCTGACAGTGCGGCGCTCCCTCAGTACTGACCCTCTGACGATGCAGCCCTCCCTCAGTACTGACCCTCTGACAGTGCGGCAATCCCTCAGTCCTGACCATCTGACAGTGCAGCACTCCCTCAGTACTCACCCTCTTACAGTGCAGCACTCCCTCAATACTGACCCTCTGACAGTGCAGCACTCCCTCAGTACTGACCCTCTGACAGTGCGGCACTCCTTCAGTACTGACCCACTGACAGTGCAGCACTCCTCAGTACAGGCCCTTTGTCAGTGCAGTACACTCTCATTACTGTCCCTCTGACATTGCAGCACTCCCTCAGTACAGACCCTCTGACAGTGCAGCACTCCCTCAGTACTGACCTTCTGACAGTGCGGCACTCCCTCAGTACTGACCCTCTGTCAGTGCAGCACTCCCTCAGTACAGACCCTCTGACAGTGCAGCACTCCCTCAGTACTGACCCTCTGACAGTGCAGCACTCCCTCAGTACTGACCCTCTGACAGTGCAGCACTCCCTCAGTACTGACCCTCTGACAGTGCAGCATTCACTCAGCACTGACCCTCTGACAGTGCAGCACTCCCTCAGTACTGACCCTCTGTCAGTGCGGCACTCCCACAGTACTGACCCTCTGACAGTGCAGCATTCACTCAGTACTGACCATCTGACAGTGCGGCACTCCCACAGTACTGACCCTCTGACAGTGCGGCAATCCCCCAGTACTGACTCTCTGACAGTGCGGCACTCCCTCAGTACTGACCCTCTGACAGTGCGGCACTCCCTCAGTACTGACCCTCTGACAGTGCAGCACTCCCTCAGTATTGTTGCTCTGACAGTGCAGCACTCCCTCAGTACTGACCCTCTGTCAGTGCGGCACTCCTTCAGTACTGACGCTCTGACAGTGCAGCACTCCCTCAGCACTGACCCTCTGACAGTGCAGCATTCTCTCAGCACTGACCGTCTGACAGTGCAGCGCTCCCTCAGTACTGACCCTCTGACAGTGCAGCACTCCCTCAGCACTGACCCTCTGACAGTGCAGCACTCCCTCAGTACTGACCCTCTGATGATGCAGCCCTCCCTCAGTCCTGACCCTCTGACAGTGCAGCACTCCCTCAGTACTGACCCTCTGACAGTGCGGCAATCCCTCAGTACTGACCATCTGATAGTGCAGCACTCCCTCAGTACTTACCCTCTGACAGTTTGGCACTCCCTCAGTACTGACCCTCTGACAGTGCGGCACTCCCTCAGTACTGACCCTCTGTCAGTGCAGCACTCCCTCAGTACAGACCCTCTGACAGTGCAGCACTCCCTCAGTACTGACCCTCTGACAGTGCAGCACTCCCTCAGTACTGACCCTCTGGCAGTGCAGCACTCCCTCAGTACTGACCCTATGACAGTGCAGCATTAACTCAGTACTGATCCTCTGACAGTGCAGCACTCCCTCAGTATTGACCCTCTGACAGTGCAGCACTCCCTCAGTACTGACGCTCTGACAGTGCAGCACTCCCTCAGTACTGACCCTCTGACAGTGCGGCACTCCCTCAATACTGACCCTCTGACAGTGCAGCACTCCCTCAGTACTGACCCTCTGACAGTGCGGCACTCCCTCAGTACTGACCATCTGACAGTGCAGCACTCCCTCAGTACTGACGCTCTGACAGTGCAGCACTCCCTCAGTCCAGACCCTCTGACAGTGCAGCACTCCCTCAGCACTGACCCTCTGACAGTTTGGCACTCCCTCAGTACTGACCCTCTGACAGTGCAGCACTCCCTCAGTACAGACCCTCTGTCAGTGCAGTACTCTCTCATTACTGCCCTCTGACATTGCAGCACTCCCTCAGTACAGACCCTCTGACAGTGCAGCACTCCCTCAGTAGTGACCCTCTGACAGTGCGGCACTCCCTCAGTACTGACTCTCTGTCAGTGCAGCACTCCCTCAGTACAGACCCTCTGACAGTGCAGCACTCCGTCAGTACTGACCCTCTGACAGTGCAGCACTCCCTTAGTACTGACCCTCTGGCAGTGCAGCACTCCCTCAGTACTGACCCTCTGACAGTGCAGCATTAACTCAGTACTGATCCTCTGACAGTGCAGCACTCCCTCAGTATTGACTCTCTGACAGTGCAGCACTCCCTCAGTACTGACTCTCTGACAGTGCGGCACTCCCTCAGTACTGACCCTCTGACAGTGCGGCACTCCCTCAGTCCTGACCCTCTGACAGTGCAGCACTCCCTCAGTACTGACCCTCTGACAGTGCAGCACTCCCTCAGTATTGATGCTCTGACAGTGCGGCACTCCCTCAGTACTGACCCTCCGACAGTGCGGCACTTCCTCAGTACTGACCCTCTGACAGTGCGGCACTCCCTCAGTACTGACGCTCTTACAGTGCAGCACTCCCTCAGCACTGACCCTCTGACAGTGCAGCACTCCCTCAGCACTGACCGTCTGACAGTGCAGCGCTCCCTCAGTACTGACCCTCTGACAGTGCGGCACTCCCTCAGTACTGACCCTCTGACAGTGCAGCACTCCTTCAGCACTGACCCTCTGTCAGTGCAGCACTCCCTCAGGACTGACCCTCTGACAGTGCGGCACTCCCTCAGTACTGACCCTCTGACGATGCAGCCCTCCCTCAGTACTGACCCTCTGACAGTGCGGCAATCCCTCAGTCCTGACCATCTGACAGTGCAGCACTCCCTCAGTACTCACCCTCTTACAGTGCAGCACTCCCTCAATACTGACCCTCTGACAGTGCAGCACTCCCTCAGTACTGACCCTCTGACAGTGCGGCACTCCTTCAGTACTGACCCACTGACAGTGCAGCACTCCCTCAGTACAGGCCCTTTGTCAGTGCAGTACACTCTCATTACTGTCCCTCTGACATTGCAGCACTCCCTCAGTACAGACCCTCTGACAGTGCAGCACTCCCTCTGTACTGACCTTTTTGACAGTGCGGCACTCCCTCAGTACTGACCCTCTGTCAGTGCAGCACTCCCTCAGTACAGACCCTCTGACAGTGCAGCACTCCCTCAGTACTGACCCTCTGACAGTGCAGCACTCCCTCAGTACTGACCCTCTGACAGTGCAGCACTCCCTCAGTACTGACCCTCTGACAGTGCAGCATTCACTCAGCACTGACCCTCTGACAGTGCAGCACTCCCTCAGTACTGACCCTCTGTCAGTGCGGCACTCCCACAGTACTGACCCTCTGACAGTGCAGCATTCACTCAGTACTGACCATCTGACAGTGCGGCACTCCCACAGTACTGACCCTCTGACAGTGCGGCAATCCCCCAGTACTGACTCTCTGACAGTGCGGCACTCCCTCAGTACTGACCCTCTGACAGTGCGGCACTCCCTCAGTACTGACCCTCTGACAGTGCAGCACTCCCTCAGTATTGTTGCTCTGACAGTGCAGCACTCCCTCAGTACTGACCCTCTGTCAGTGCGGCACTCCTTCAGTACTGACGCTCTGACAGTGCAGCACTCCCTCAGCACTGACCCTCTGACAGTGCAGCATTCTCTCAGCACTGACCGTCTGACAGTGCAGCGCTCCCTCAGTACTGACCCTCTGACAGTGCAGCACTCCCTCAGCACTGACCCTCTGACAGTGCAGCACTCCCTCAGTACTGACCCTCTGATGATGCAGCCCTCCCTCAGTACTGACCCTCTGACAGTGCAGCACTCCCTCAGTACTGACCCTCTGACAGTGCGGCAATCCCTCAGTACTGACCATCTGATAGTGCAGCACTCCCTCAGTACTTACCCTCTGACAGTGCGGCACTCCCTCAGTACTGACCCTCTGACAGTGCAGCACTCCCTCAGTACAGACCCTTTGTCAGTGCAGTACTCTCTCATTACTGCCCTCTGACATTGCAGCACTCCCTCAGTACAGACCCTCTGACAGTGCAGCACTCCCTCAGTAGTGACCCTCTGACAGTGCGGCACTCCCTCAGTACTGACCCTCTGTCAGTGCAGCACTCCCTCAGTACAGACCCTCTGACAGTGCAGCACTCCCTCAGTACTGACCCTCTGACAGTGCAGCACTCCCTCAGTACTGACCCTCTGGCAGTGCAGCACTCCCTCAGTACTGACCCTCTGACAGTGCAGCATTAACTCAGTACTGATCCTCTGACAGTGCAGCACTCCCTCAGTATTGACTCTCTGACAGTGCAGCACTCCCTCAGTACTGACTCTCTGACAGTGCGGCACTCCCTCAGTACTGACCCTCTGACAGTGCGGCACTCCCTCAGTCCTGACCCTCTGACAGTGCAGCACTCCCTCAGTACTGACCCTCTGACAGTGCAGCACTCCCTCAGTATTGATGCTCAGACAGTGCGGCACTCCCTCAGTACTGACCCTCCGACAGTGCGGCACTCCCTCAGTACTGACCCTCTGACAGTGCGGCACTCCCTCAGTACAGACCCTCTTACAGTGCAGCACTCCCTCAGTACTGACCCTCTGGCAGTGCAGCACTCTCTCAGTACTGACCCTCTGACAGTGCAGCATTAACTCAGTACTGAGCCTCTGACAGTGCGGCACTCCCACAGTATTGACCCTCTGACAGTGCGGCAATCCCTCAGTACTGACTCTCTGACAGTGCGGCACTCCCTCAGTACTGACCCTCTGACAGTGCGGCACTCACTAAGTCCTGACCCTCTGACAGTGCAGCACTCCCTCAGTACTGACCCTCTGACAGTGCAGCACTCCCTCAGTACCGTTTCCCTGACAGTGCAGCACTCCCTCAGTACTGACCCTCCGACAGTGCGGCACTCCCGCAGCACTGGCCGTCTGACAGTGCAGCACTCCCTCAGTACTGACCCTCTGACAGTGCAGCACTCCCTCAGCACTGGCCGTCTGACAGTGCAGCACTCCCTCAGTACTGACCCACTGACTGGGCGGAGTTCCCTCAGTACTGACTCTCTGACAGTGCGGCACTCCCTCAGTACTGACCCTCTGACAGTGCGGCACTCCCTCAGTGTTGCAGTTATGTTCGTCTGGAATCTGGGAACACATGGCAGCAACGGGGCTTAAACTCATGACCTTCTGACTGGAATGCAACCCACTGTGCCGAGCTGACAATAGCAGAAAGATAGATGAGGTTCTAACAGCAATCCAGAGCGCACCATTCCTGAACCTTTCACGCCTGACAGAATATTCTGCACTATTGACAGACTGCAATTCTCAGAGATTTTAATGGGTTGAATGTCTATTGTGTTGTAATTGAATCCCTAATAATTTCAATATAACTGGGTATGATCCTGAAATGAATAGATTGCAACCTAATTATTACAGTAATTATATAATCTTCCTTCTGTCTCTCCAGCAATCTGCCTCTTTCTTTGTCTCTTTGCATTTTCTCTGACTGCCAAGATTTCCATTCCTGTTCTGATTCTCTCGGGTGGTTTATTCAATTTATCCTGCTCTCTTGTCATATATTAAATCTCTCTCTTCCCATCTTCTCTCCCTCACGTGCCGACATTGCCGAAACAAGCTCAGAAAAAATAGATTTTTCACAATTACGTAGGTGCCCAGCAGCCAGTGATTTTAGCAGATTGGTTGCCTGATCTGTGAGACGAGAGGGAATGGGTATTAAACTGACCTGATCAACCAGTGAAGGTAGCAGTCAGGTGAAAGAGACACTTTCTTTCTTTAAAAGGTAAAGATCAATCTCAGGACATTCCAAAATACTTTTCACCCAAACTGTGAAGCGAGGCACTGTTGCAATGTAGGCAATTCTGCAGCTGATTTAAACACAGCAAGGTCCCACAAAGAGTAGTGGGGAAATGACCAGTTAATCTGGTTTTATGGCATTGATTGAGGAAACAATGTTAGCTAGAAGACCAGTTTAATGTGTCATCTAAAACAGCATCTCCAGATGACCAGCACTGGACAAGAGCTTTGCCTGTGACACCACATCCCAGGAATGATCAGAAGGGAGATTTTCACGTCAATAATATTTTGAGGAGATTTACAAAGTCCTGAACACCAAGACTTCACAGTCGAATGTCAGAGTCTGTGTGCCTGAATCTAATGATCCTTCAAGAAAACCAGTGCAGACCTGTTAGCAACTATTAAACTCACCTCTTTCTATGTCCTTCGATTGCCATGTAAATAGAACACATCACAAAGAGCAAGGGACCAAAATTAATGAGCACCGAGCTCAAAGCCCCTGGAAATATTAACAGCAAAATCCTATCACTTATTCCTGATTGCCAAACTCCACAAGTATTCATTGTCACATTGAACTCCCGCCCAGAAAGAGCAAACAGTTCCCAGTCAAGAAAACAAACATTGGTTAACAACTGAACAACAGGATATAAAATAGCAATCATGAGCAAAAGACAATCCTTTCATTTTAGAGCTGGGATGATCTTCAAAGAGCACACTTACCCTCAAATTAAAGCATTTAAAATTAAATCTGATCAAATGCCCTCCTTGATCAGGTTCCTCTCTCTCTCTCTTTTAATCTTGCTCTGGCTCCTCCTTTCTTTGTCTCATTTCTCTCAGCCCATCCATTTCATTCCCTATATTTTATTCTCTCTCTGTCTCACTCTCTTTTTATTCCTCCCTATCTGTCTCACTCACTCCTTGGCCAGGATTAGCTGGCACTCCCTCTGCCTTTGGTGGGTCAGTCAAATGTTCCGTCCATCCTCTGACGATTCCTGCTACAGGTGGATCTGGAAAATTCCGCCCTTGCCTTTCTCTTTACATGTGATTTTTCAGACAGTTTAAAGGCGGATTGAGTTTCCCGATGTGCCAAGGGTGGCACAGTGGTTAGCACTGCCGCCTCATAGCGCCATGGTCCCGAATTCAATTCCAGCCTCGGGTCACTGTGTGGAGTTTGCGCTTTCTCCCCGTGTGTGCGTGGGTTTCCTCCGGGTGCTCCGGTTTCCTCCCACAGTCCAAAGATGTGCAGGTTAGGTGGGATTAAAGGGATAGGGCGAGTAGATAGGTGGGCCCAGGTAGAGTAATTTTTCGGAGGATTGGTGCCAGCCTCCCTGAACAGGCGCCGGAATGTGGCGACTAGGGGCTTGTCACAGTAACTTCATTTGAAGCCTACTTGTGACAATAACCGATTTTCAAATTAGAGATAGTATTCGATCGAAGGCAGAAGCATACAAATTGGGCAAGAAAAACAAGAGGTGTGAGGATAGGGAGCAGTTTAGAATTCACCAAAGAGAGACCAAGGGATTGATTAAGAAGGGGAAATTAAAGTACCTCATTCTTCTTTTCCAATTAAGGAGCAATTTTGCATGGCCAATTCATCGACCTTGCACATCTGTTTGGGTTGTGGGGGTGAGACCCACACAGACATGGGGAGAATGTGCAAACTCCACACGGATAGTGTCCTGGGACCAGGACCAAAGCTGGGTCCTCACCAGCATGCGGCAGCAGTGCTAACCACTGCGCCACCACGCCACCCTGACTGGAAAGGTTTCTATAGGTACGTGAAGAGAAAAATATTGGTGAAGACAAATGCAGGTTCCTTACAGTCAGAAGCATGGAAATCTACAATAGGGGACAAAGCAATGGCCGAGGAACTAAACACATACTTTGCTTCTGTCGTCACAAACGAGGACACAAATCAGATCCCAGAAATGTGGGGAATGCGGGGTTTAGTGAGAGGGAGGAACTGAAGGAGAAGGATATTACTGGAGAAATGGGATTGGGGAAATTGATGGGATTGATAAGATCATAAGACATAGGAGCAGAATTAGACCACTCTGCCAGGATTGGACGGAGTGTTGAGCGTTGGCTGAACCGGGACTGCACCCCCTCCCTCTGTGTCTGCGCCACACCTGCCAGCGCCTGGGCAATGCCGCCGCCGCTCTCAGCCATGGCCCGCTGTGACTGGGCCACGCTCAGGAGCGTCGCTGCAATATCCAGGTGGCTCTGGCACATGGTTGCCTGTGAGGTGGCAGCCCTGTCCTGGGCCTCGGCCACCACATGCACAGATTGCCCCAGGCCTTGGGTATGCTGATCTATGGCCAAAACCCAAAGGCCTCCACCGTGGACGCCACCCGTGCGGTGTTGACCTGGGTGGCAGGCGTGGCCAGCACCACCCCATGTTCTTGCACACGGTTGGACTCCTCCACCTGCGCCTGCAGATGCCGGATTCTCGCCGACATGTAGTCCCTGGCTCTGTGACTGCATTTCCACTATACCTGCGTGTGGTTGGGGAGGGGGGGGGGGGGGGGGTGTTGGGTAGGGGGGAAGGGGGGGATGTTGGGGTGTTTGGAGGGGGAGATTTGGGGGGTATAGGGGTGGTGGTGGTGGAGCTGGGGTGCGGGGGTGGTGTGAGGGTAGTGTGGGGGTGAGGGTGGTCTTTGGCTGTACATGAGTCCAGTCCCACACCACAGTGGTTGACTTGGAATGTTTTAACCACATTAAAGGTTCAAAATAAATGCAAGTTGTTGTCGATTCTCAGAAGTGACTTGGCAAAACATGGCGGCATGTTAGCACAGTGGTTAGCACTGTTGCTTCACAGCTCCAGGGTCCCGTGTTCAATTCCAGTCTTGGGTCACTGTCAGTGTGGAGTCTGCACGTTCTCCCCGTGTCTGCGTGGGTTTCCTCCGGGTGCTCCGGTTTCCTCCCACAAGTCCCGAAAGACGTGCTGTTAGGTAATTTGGACATTCTGAATTCTCCCTCTGTGTACCCGAACATGCACCGGAATGTGGCGACTAGGGGATTTTCACAGTAACTTCATTGCGGTGTGAATGTAAGCCTACTTGTGACACTAATAAAGATTATTATTCTTATTATTGAACCACCGCAGTCCATGTAATGTAGGTACACCCACAGTGCTGTTAGGGAGGGAGTTCCAGGATTTTGACGCAGCGACAGTGAAGGAACGAATGGTATGTGGATTGGGGTAATGTTGTTCTTATAATCTTGCTATCCTTGCCCGCACAGATGATGGAGATTGTGGGGCTGCCAAAAACAGCAGAGTGAGGAGCAGCATGGTGGCGCAGTGGTTAGCACTGCTGCCTCACGGCGCCGAGGTCCCAGGTTCGATCCCGGCCCCGGGTCACTGTCCGTGTGGAGTTTGCACATTCTCCCCGTGTTTGCGTGGGTTTCGCCCCCACAACCCAAAGATGTGCAGGCTAGGTGGATTGGCCAGGCTAAATTGCCCCTTAATTGGAAAAAATGAATTGGGTACTCTAAAATTAAGAAGAAAAGCAGAGTGAGAATTGTTCCTGCTGATCTTACTGTTTTTAAAGAAAGCTGTTAAAAGAGCAAAGGTGGGTTTAACATGAGGAACACCAATCATTGGTGTAATATGACAGACACTCATCGCCAGCCTTAAGCCGGAGAACAAGAAATCATGTGTGATCTTTTCAATTTTTAAAAAATAAATTCAAAGTACCCAATTTAGCGTGGCCAATCCACCTACTCTGCACATCTTTGGGTTGTGGGGGCGAAACCCACGCAGACACGGGGAGAATGTGCAAACTCCACACGGACAGTGACCCAGGGCTGGGATCGAACCCGGGTCCTCGGTGCCATGAGGCAGCAGTGCTAACCACTGTGCCACCGTGCCGCCCTCTTTCAATCTTTTAAAATGTTTATACTTGATTCTCTATTTTATTTTTATTATTGTTATTATTTGAAAAATGGACAATCTTTGTACAGGGTTTGGTGTTAGTTTATCAGTCACTCACTGTCACATTCTCATGCCTGGTCGGATTCTTTTTTCATCTCGAGATTTACTGGCCTCCTATTTGTTAGCCGATGTTTATTTGACAGTTAATATCATTTCTTTTTTGATGAGATTTTGGTGCAGCCTTTTCTGTGTACCATTAATAGCTGCTATAAGATAGAGACTCTCTTTCGTGTGCTTAATATCTAGTGTCGATTTGGGGGTTTGCAAGCATGGACACAATGTAATGTAGATGAATAGTTACCGAGCACTTGTCTGCTTTGGTGATCTTGAAATCGCTAACTGTGCAATCACAGAATTACCTCAATCAGCTCATCAAGTGTGTGCTGGTGCCTTTCTCCAGGGCATGTAGCCTTCTGTCACTGAGCCCTGCGCATTCTCCACCGAGAGAAACTATGCTCTAGAATTGCTGTATAAATGCAGATTATTGTAGACTCCGCCTGACCCATTTGATGTCGTGCCAATGAGTCTGCTGCTGCTGTTCCTGCTCAAAGAGTTTTACTCCTCCATTTAACTTTCTTGTTTTAGCTTTTAATAACTCTTTTTTCATTTACACATTTATTCTGAAACGTCTGTGTGCGCGGTTTGTTTTACTCCTGCCCTCTGCTTTCATTCTTACTTTCTTGGCTGTTGCGACGTTTCCTTTCTCCCCTCTCCTGTCACATTTTGGGGGGGGATTTCACTTGCCATGTGGGAGTACCTTTAAGAAATGGGTGTTTATGAATGGGTACAAAGAACAAAGAACAAAGAAAATTACAGCACAGGAACAGGCCCTTCGGCCCTCCCAGCCTGCGCCGATCCAGATCCTTTATCTAAATCTGTCGCCTATTTTCCAAGGATCTACTTCCCTCTGTTCCCCGCCCGTTCATATATCTGTCTAGATGCATCTTGAATGATGCTATCGTGCCCGCCTCTACCACCTCCGCTGGCAAAGCGTTCCAGGCACCCACCACCCTCTGCGTAAAAAACTTTCCACGCACATCTCCCTTAAACTTTCCCCCTCTCACCTTGAAATCGTGACCCCTTGTAATTGACACCCCCACTCTTGGAAAAAGCTTGTTGCTATCCACCCTGTCCATACCTCTCATAATTTTGTAGACCTCAATCAGGTCCCCCCTCAACCTCCGTCTTTCCAACAAAAACAATCCTAATCTACTCAACCTTTCTTCATAGTTAGCACCCTCCATACCAGGCAACCTCCTGGTGAACCTCCTTTGCTTCCTCTCTAAAGCATCCACGTTGTATATATGTATATATATAGGTATGTATATAAATATCTGTAGTGAGAGTACCTTTAAGAAGTGGGTGTTCATTACTGCAGTGATGTCAGAGTGTGGATGGAGCTGGGCTGTCTGACAGCTTTTTACCTTCATTTTAGGCTGTTTGCTGCAGGGTGTGTTTTAGTCTCGTTTTCAATGTTGGGGCTGAAGCCAGACCAAGCAGGTGTACTACTGTTCTCTCTGCCATCAAAAGACTATCGCTTGATCATTTGGTGAATTCAGAATTATAAATGTTCTCAGTAGTGAGTGTAAACCTAATGTGCTTCTATTAAAAGGTGTTTATTTTCTCTTCTGGATGTTGTTTGGGAAGTTATTAAGGATTACTTAATGTTGTATTCTTTGAGGGTTGTATTTGAATTGATGGTTGCTAAGATGTTCACTGTATGTTTTAAAAAGGTTAACTTGAGTTCATAGAATAAATATTGTTTTGCTGTAAAAAATACTTTTCCATTTCTGCTGCACCACACCTGTAGAGTGGGCCGTGTGCTCCCCATTCCACAATCTATTAAAAGTTGTGGGTCAGGTGAACTCCATGACACACTTTGGGGCTCTCTAAACCTCGGCCCATAACAAATTGATCCCGTTCTTAATGTTTTGCTCTGTGCAGCTGGAGCAGGCAGTCAGTGTCATGTCTGAGTGAGCGGGGAGTGAGAGACAGGGGCCCGACATCAAAGTGCCGGGCCAAGTCAAACCCTCGACAGGGAAGAGACATCAAAACGATTGCATAAAAATAACAGTAAGAAACTGACTGTCTCTTTCTGGAGCAACATCGTTCATTGCTGTGGTCATTGCAATTTTCAGTGCAACTGTTTGCAAATACAGACTATTAAAGGAGTAGAAAATAATGAATAACACATGGCTGGTCACTGAGGTGTGAAAGATACAAGAGAAATTGTTACAGGAAATGTTGGACTTTTGTATCCTTTAGCCCTCTGCCCTTTCGAAGACTCGCGGCCTCTGTTCACGGGCATCTTATTCTGCAGCAATAAAAATCCAACTAGCTCATTCAGGGCAGCACGATAGCACAATGGTTAGTACTGTCGCTTCACAGTGCCAGGGACCCGGGTTCGATTCCTGGCCTGGGTTACTGTCTGTGCAGAGTCTGCACGTTCTCCCAGTGTCTGCGTGGGTTTCCTCCGGGTGCTCCGGTTTCCTCCCACAAATCCTGAAAGCCGTGCTGTTAGGTGAATTGGACATTCTGAATTTGCCTCTGTGTACCCGAACAGGTGCCGGAGTGTGGCGACTAGGGGCTTTTTACAGAAACTTCATTGGGGCTGGTTTAGCACAGTGGGCTAAACAGCTGGCTTGTAAAGCAGAACAAGACAAGCAGCGCGGGTTCAAGTCCCGTACCAGCCTCCCCGAACAGGCGCCGGAATGTGGCGACTAGGGGCTTTTCACAGTAACTTCATTTGAAGCCTGCTTGTGACAATAAGCGATTTTCATTTTTAATTTCATTGCAGTGTTAATGTAAGCCTACTTGTGACACCAATAAAGATTGTTATTATTATTAATGCCCTTCGGGGATTAAATGCTGTTGCCCTTACCCAGCCTGACCTGGGCGTGACTCCAGTTCCCCCCCCCCCGAATCCCCCCCAGGCTGACCCCTCCCCCCCAGTCTGAATCCCCCCCCAGGCTGAGCCCCTCCCCCCAGTCTGAATACCACCTGGCTGAGCCCCTCCCCCCCAGTCTGAATCCCCCCCCCCCCAGGCTGAACCCTTCCCCCAGTCTGAATCCCCCCCAGGATGAGCCCCTCCCCCCAGTCTGAATACCCTCTGGCTGAGCCCCTCCCCCCCAGTCTGAATCCCCCCCAGGCTGAATCCCCCCCAGGCTGAATCCCCCCCCAGGCTGATTACCCCCCCAGGCTGAATTCCCCCCAGGCCGAATCCCCCCCCAGGCTGAATCCCCCCCCCCAGTCTGAATCCCCCCCCCCCAGGCTGATTACCCCCAGGCTGAATCACCCCCCAGGCTGAATCCCCCCCCCCAGGCTGATTCCCCCCAGGCTGAATCTCCCCCCAGTCTGAATCCCCCCCAGGCTGAGCCCCTCCCCCCCAGTCTGAATCCCCCCCCCCCCAGGCTGAATACCCCCCAGTCAGAATACCCCCCAGGCTGAGCCCCTCCCCCCAAGGGTGAGCCCCTCCCCCCAGTCTGAATCCCCCCCTGGCTGAATCCCCCTCAGGCTGAGCCCCTCCCCCCCCAGTCTGAATCCCCCCCACCCAGGCAGAATACCCCCCAGTCAGAATACCCCCCAGTCAGAATACCCCCCAGGCTGAGCCCCTCCCCCCCAGGCTGAGCCCCTCCCCCCAGTCTGAATCCCCCCCTGGCTGTATCCCCCCCAGGCTGAGCCCCTCCCCCCAGTCGGAATCCCCCCTGGCTGAATCCCCCCCCTGGCTGAATCCCCCCCCCCCCCAGGCTGAGCCCCTCCCCCCGACTGAATCCCCCACAGGCTGAGCCCCTCCCCCCAGACTGAATCCCCCCCTGGCTGAATACCCCCCAGGCTGAGCCCCTCCCCCCCCAAGGGTGAGCCCCTCCCCCCAGTCTGAATCCCCCCCTGGCTGAATCCCCCTCAGGCTGAACCCCTCCCCCCCCAGTCTGAATCCCCCCCTGGCTGAATCCCCCCCCCCCCAGGCTGAGCCCCTCCCCCCAGACTGAATCCCCCCCGAGGCTGAGCCCCTCCCCCCCCAGGCTGAGCCCCTCCCCCCAGTCTGAATCCCCCCTGGCTGAATCCCCCCCAGGCTGAGCCCCTCCCCCCCCAAGGGTGAGCCCCTCCCCCCAGTCTGAATCCCCCCCTGGCTGAATACCCCCCAGGCTGAGCCCCTCCCCCCCAGGCTGAGCCCCTCCCCCCAGTCTGAATCCCCCCCTGGCTGAATCCCCCCCCCAGGCTGAGCCCCTCCCCCCAGTCTGAATCCCCCCCTGGCTGAATCCCCCCCTGGCTGAATACCCCCCAGGCTGAGCCCCTCCCCCCCAGGCTGAGCCCCTCCCCCCAGACTGAATCCCCCCCTGGCTGAATACCCCCCAGGTTGAGCCCCTCCCCCCCAGGCTGAGCCCCTCCCCCCAGTCTGAATCCCCCCCTGGCTGAATCCCCCCCCCCAGGCTGAGCCCCTCCCCCCAGACTGAATCCCCCCCGAGGCTGAGCCCCTCCCCCCAGTCTGAATCCCCCCCTGGCTGAATCCCCCCCCCCCCCAGGCTGAGCCCCTCCCCCCAGACTGAATCCCCCCCGAGGCTGAGCCCCTCCCCCCAGTCTGAATCCCCCCCTGGCTGAATCCCCCCCCCCCAGGCTGAGCCCCTCCCCCCAGACTGAATACCCCCCAGGCTGAGCCCCTCCCCCCCAGTCTGAATCCCCCCCTGGCTCATTCCAGCCAGAGCTGTGAGCTGAGTGACAGCGCCCTCTGCCTGTCCGCCTCCGCTACTGCTCCCTGCCTCCCTCAGTTACACCCAGCTCGCCAGCATTTCCCAGGCGAGTATCACCCCCCCGGCTGACCCCCCCCCCCCCCGCGGGAGCCCCCCCCCCCCGCGGGAGCCCCCCCCCCCCCACCCCGCGGGAGCCCCCCCCCCCCCCGCGGGAGCCCCCCCCCCCCCCACCCCGCGGGAGCCCCCCCCCCCCCCCCCACCCCGCGGGAGCCCCCCCCCCCCCCCCATCTGGCTGTCAAACAGCTTCATTTGATTTCCAAGCCGGATTCAGTTCCAAATGCTGGAATGATGTGAGATTTCATCAAAGTGCCAGCGCTGCCTGTGGATAGGGAGGGGGGCTGGGGGATAGGGGGGGGGGGATAGGGAGGGGGGCTGGGTGGGGGGCTGGGGGATAGGGAGGGGGGGGATAGGGAGGGGGGCTGGGTGGGGGGCTGGGGGATAGGGGGGGGGGGCTGGGGGATAGGGGGGGGGCTGGGGGATAGGGGGGGCTGGGGGATGGGGGGGGCTGGGGATAGGGAGGGGGGCTGGGGGATAGGGGGGGCTGGGGGATAGGGAGGGGGGATAGGGAGGGGGGCTGGGTGGGGGGCTGGGGGATAGGGAGGGGGGGGATAGGGAGGGGGGCTGGGTGGGGGGCTGGGGGATAGGGAGGGGGGCTGGGTGGGGGGCTGGGGGATAGGGAGGGAGGGGCTGGGGGATAGGGAGGGGGGCTGGGGATAGGGCAGGCTGGGGGATAGGGGGGGGCTCGGGGATAGGGAGGGGGGTCTGGGGAATAGGGGGGGCTGGGGGATAGGGAGGGAGGGAGGGGCTGGGGGATAGGGAGGGGGGCTGGGTGGGGGCTGGGGATAGGGGGGCTGGGGGATAGGGAGGGAGGGGCTGGGGGATAGGGAGGGGGGCTGGGGATAGGGGTGGGGTGCTGGGGGATAGGGAGGGGGGCTGGGGGATAGGGAGGGGGGCTGGGTATAGGGAGGGAGGGAGGGGCTGGGGGATAGGGAGGGGGGCTGGGTGGGGGGCTGGGGATAGGGGGTGGGGGGCTGGGGGATAGGGAGGGAGGGGCTGGGATAGGGAGGCGGGCTGGGGGGGGGCTGGGGATAGGGGTGGGTGCTGGGGATAGGGGGGGCTGGGCTGGGGGATAGGGAGGGGCTGGGGGGGGGGCTGGGGATAGGGGTGGGGTGCTGGGGGATAGGGGGGGCTGGGGGATAGGGGGGGGGCTGGGGGATAGGGAGGGGGGCTGGGGGATAGGGAGGGAGGGGCTGGGGATAGGGATAGGAGGGGGGCTGGGGATAGGGGTTGGGGTGCTGGGGGATAGGGGGGATTGGGGGTCTGGGGATAGGGAGGGGGGCTGGAGGATAGGGAGGGGGGGCTGGGGAGGGCAGAGCTGGGGCTGGGGGGAGGGAGGGAGGACAGAGCTGGGGGGGAGGGAAGGCTGGGGGGAGGGAGGGCAGGGCTGGGGGGAGGGCAGAGCTGGGGCTGGGGGGAGGGAGGGAGGACAGAGCTGGGGGGGAGGGAAAGGCTGGGGGGGAGGGAGGGCAGGGCTGGGGGGGCAGGGAGGGCAGGGCTGGGGGGGGGCAGGGAGGGCAGGGCTGGGGGGAGGGAGGGCAGGGCTGGGGGGGAGGGAAGGCTGGGGGGGAGGGAGGGCAGGGCTGGGGGGGAGGGAGGGCAGGGCTGGGGGGGAGGGAGGGCAGGACTGGGGGGGAGGGAGGGCAGGGCTGGGGGGGGGCAGGGAGGGCAGGGCTGGGGGGGGCAGGGAGGGCAGGGCTGGGGGGGAGGGAGGGCAGGGCTGGGGGGAGGGAGGGCAGGGCTGGGGGGGTGCCCTGTTATAGGCCAGTGTGTTGGGGCTGGGGGTGGGGGCGGGAGTGGAATGGCTGTTTCTCCAGCAGGGTGATCCACTCTGCCATCTGGAGAACCAATGGTCACAGCGCTGGTTTCAGACTAATCTGAGGCGAGAGATTGGTCCGCCACTTTGGGGACTCCTCAACATTTCTGGATTTACGTGCATCTGACTCTGCTCAGTGAACAGGACAGAGCTTGAAACAGCTCGAACAGGGGAGCGATCACTATGGAAACATACTTTGGTTGAAGCTCTAACAACATTATTCGGGTAGAACTGACTTTGAAAAAATATGTAATATTTGTGTTTTCCAATATGTTTTAAACATTTAATTTTGCTCCTCACTTTTGCCAAGATAATGAACATTTCAGATTTAGATACGAAGGGTTCCTGTGTCATGTATTAACTACAACAAACGCACAGTAATTGAACATGTCCCAAAGCACCAACTATCTGTGGAAATTAACCTTTCTACTGTTTTGTCACAATTCAGAAGGAGAATTGCAAACTCAAGTTGTTGGAAAGATGTTGCACTGTTCCCCTACCAAGAATTCCTCTAGCTTCTTTACGGGCCTGGGACTAATTCTAGGGAGTAGTATTTACCAAAAATTCAATACACGCATTGCAAAAAAATCCTCATTTCAGCACACCTTACTTTTTGACACATCCCTGCTAAAGGTTTTCTGAAATCTAGTTTATTTTCGATCGCACATCAGTCTTCAGGCTAACGTGTCTGAAGGACACAGTCAGCAATCATCTAAAAAAAAAATTAACCATTGTACTAAACAGGCCAAATTCAGCTTCGGAGAAAATGAATGGCAGCTCTGAACAAACCCACGCCTCTCTGCCTCGCTTGAAATGTTTGATTTCTCAATGTTTATCCCCATACCCTTTCGACAAAGAAACCGGAATTTTCAGGCAGAGAGGCAGGAACTGGGACAAAACAGGAAGACGATGAACCACAACACAATTTGCAAAATGTCGTATTGGAAGTAGAGTGCATTAAACTGACTCCATTTGAATACTTGTAAGCTGTTAATTTTCCACACGGTACAATCTTCTGGAAGCATCTCTTCAGAGATCATAAAACAATTGCAGCAAGCACCCTATTCTGCCTTCAGTGAAGAAAACATGTATATTTATGCAAAGACAGACAGACTTGGATTTATCTCTTGCCTTTCAAGATTTTGACATGTCCTAAAGTATTTTACAACCGATGAAGTAATTTTGAAGTGTTATGATTGTTGTTGTGCAGGAAGCACAGCAGTCAATTTGCACAGATCCCATAAACTAGAATGAAATAAAGGATCAGATGATCTTTTACTGATGCTGGTTAAGGGATAATTATTGTCCAGGACTCGGGGAGAACTCACCTGTTCTTCTTCCAAGAGTGGAGCCTTTTACCTCCTCAAGAGAGAGAACACGGTTTACCATCTGATCCAAAAACTGGAATATAGTGGACGGTTTATACTTTCACTGAAGTTATTTTTCTCCTCTGGAGTGAAGAGTTCCTGTTGGACTCAGACATCAAAATGACAGACACCAGTGTTTGATTTAACACATCCTGCTGAGTGAAGCCGAAACGAAACCTTCGAACCATGTGTTCTGATAGATGTAACTCGAATAATTATTTCAAGGTTTTTTGCGACATAAATGAAAGTTACAATAAGGAAGGTGATTGAAACAATTGTCAGAGAAGGACGTTTTCAGGGGGCTGATAGAGGAAAGGGGCAGCGGGGAGGGAGAGTTTAGGGATAAAAAGTCTGGCCAGAAAGCTCAATCGGCAAGTTTGAAATGTGTGGGGTTACATTCAGAAATGAGCAGAGCTTCGAGAAGCAGAGGACACCCGGTCAGCTCATTGATCACAAGGGGGTTGCAGAGGGTCTTGGCCATGGGGGGGTCAGGAAAATGTGAGCAGAAGCATTCAGCCATTTGAAATGGTTAAATTAGCATGTTAGTGTACGTGGTGACAATGGATTTCTCTAGCCTCCATGTTCTTTCAGGAGCTGCCCTGACCTTTGTGCGCTGTGAGTTTGATATTGTTTCCTGAGGGCATTAGTGATCAACCCAAGGAACAGTTACAACAACCCAACAGCCACTTTCACTTTAAATAGCGAGTTGACAAAGTAGTAATCTAAAAACAGAATCAGCAGTAGGTCAGCCACTCGGGCCTGTCTGGTATTCAGTTATGTCATGGCTGAATCTGACTCGCATTTTGCGAGTGCTAAGGCCAGGTCCTGCCAAGGACTCAATCTATTTTCCATATCCTCAGATATCCCAAAATGCTTTACAGCCAGTGAATTAATTTAAGAGCAGAAACCATTGTTTGGTTGGCAAAGCCAAGACCAGATGTGTACAGCAAGTCCAACAAACAGCACAATGGAGATAAATACTGAATCCATTCAGTAATGTGGGTTGACCCAGGATGCCAGCAAGCCCCTGCTGC
This sequence comes from Scyliorhinus torazame, assembly GCF_047496885.1. Classification (NCBI taxonomy): domain Eukaryota; kingdom Metazoa; phylum Chordata; class Chondrichthyes; order Carcharhiniformes; family Scyliorhinidae; genus Scyliorhinus; species Scyliorhinus torazame. The sequence goes on from NC_092711.1 coordinate 323,128,930, forward strand.
TTTTCAACAAAGAAGGGAACAGGCAAACAAGGCCTCATGCAAAGACAGGTGAAAGTCACCATAATCCCAGATGACCCATAGGCCGTTTCCCCCTTTGAGGGGGAGAGCTGACTGGTGGTGATTTAACCTGAGGGTCACCACACCTCAGGCGAGAATGAGGTTGAGAAGGTGGGGCCTTCATGGATGCAAAGACACCACTTATGTCAAAGCAGCTTTGCCCCCCCCAGGCCATCCATGAAGGTTAGTCTACAATGTCTATGTGCCGAAGCACTGGAACTCAACCCAAAACCTTTGGACTCACTGAACCAAGCTGACAATGGTTTGTGTGCTTGCTGAGTTCACATTTAATAGGTAGTTGGGATAATGGGACAGTCTGGAGATAGACAGTGGATACTGTGGTTGTGGATATAACTAAATAGAGCACTGGAAGAGTTAGGTGAGTGCAGAATAATATTGAGGCAAGGGGAGATGTTTGAAATAAATGTAAGTGGAGAGAAGGATGGTAACAAGAGATCATGGAAACAGATTGGGAATGAGGGTCTAATTGGGTTCGGTTGTGGGGGAGCAATGGGGGACACAGAAAGGGAACGCACGAAGGACATGGACAGCGTAAGAGGAATGGAGAGAGAAAGAAGAGAGAGAAGGAGAGTACTAGGGGCGGACAGAAATACATATTGAAGGTATTTTGAGCCATGAAGACCCCCAAAATATATGAGCAGCAAATAGGGGAAAGGACAAGAGGGGGGGGCACCTAAATGGAGATGAGCTGGGCTGAATTTAAAGAAAGTGCAAGAAACTGAATGCAGCTTTCCATTTGACAGAATTCTTCAACCAAATTAATTCACAATATAACCACCTTTGTTGTGAGGACAGTTAACAGCTGAGAAGCTGTGCTTCCAAGAGCCGTTGCAGACTCGATGGGCCGAATGCCCTCCTTCTGCACTGCAAATTCTATGAAAAAAAAATTCTATGAAACAGGCTCGCTCCAAGTTAATTAATTCAATAAATTGGACCTTGGGAATTTAAGCAGCATTAGTAAATTAAGAAAATTGCAGACTTTTCAGAGAATGAATTAACTAAACACAGAGGTGCCAATAAATAATAAATTAAATGTTAGATCAATTTTGAAAGATAAAAGTTAGGTAATTGTTTAAAAAGATGACAACATTATTCACCATTGACGGCAGGACAGAGGGCCATGGACAGGATGATGAGAGGCAGGTTTGGAAACACGGGTAGAACCACATGGGGGCTGGTACACAATGGCAAGAGGCTTACACACCAATACGGTGATGGGATGGCTAGGGTTCTGGACCAACATTCCAGAGAATGTCAGCTCACATCACATGTGACAATTTGAAAATTAGATTTTTGGTTTTAGCCAGCACAGCACAGTCTCTTTACCTGCGGCATCATTCTGTCGGGTTAAACATTGGTAAGCAATTGGAAAACAACTTTTGCCTCAGGAATAGCAACACGGGAAAAGAAATGACCGGTCATTCATCAAATTGCTACTTTAAGGGGTTCTGCAGTGAGTAAACTGGTTGCTTTGTTTCCCACGCTATAACAGTGACTATACTTCATTGGTTGTCAAAAGCTTTGGAACATCCTGAAATCATGAAAGGCACTCCATAAATGCAAGTCTTTTTTTAATATAGAAGGTTTTCCCTCAAAGATTGTGTGGTACCAACCAGAGTGATATAAAATGTAAGATCAAAGGTTTTGACAATACTGAGGTAAAGAAAGAGATCTTTTCTTCGCTATGCAATCTAAAATGTTAATACCATATGTTTGTTTTGCTTAATAATTATGAAACTATTAACCTTGTTGAAGGTTTCAGCATGAAAAGTGGTCACTTAGTGAACCATTCCAAAGGAGCAGGAGAGCTGTGGGATGTAGAGCGAGGATAGGAAGAGCTGATGTGACGGAGGGGGTCAGGGGTGAAAGGAGTTTGGGTCAGAGATCATGAAATAATGGAGTCCAGGTTGCAGATTGCGATATGGGGGAAACCTGAGGATTAAGTCTTAGGCTGAAAGCTTGTTAACTGCTAACAAGCTTATGAAACATGAGGAGAGGGATGTGTCTCCTGCAAGTTGATTAACAGACTTGAGGTTTGAGCGCAAAGAGGAGGTGTGAAGTTGGGAGGAGGAACACAGGAAAAGTAAGCTGCCATATGTGGCCCAAACTAGCAAGTTGTGTGTAGGATTTGTCCATTATATATATATTTTGATACAAATTTTTATGTCCAAACTTCGTATGATAAATAGTGTCAAAGCATTACTCAGAAGCAGTGACAGAGAAGCATATAAACAGGAAGTGCATATCTTATATAAAACTTAATAGAAACTTGTTCTTCAAAGTGATAGTGACAGGATTGGGAGATGCTCTCAAAGCTCGACACACTGCAGTCATGAGGCGTTGATGGTTGAGGCAGTGTATGTTTAAAGTGGTGGATGGGCTACCACTCAGGTGGGCTGCTTTGTCCTGGATGGTGTCGAGCTCCTTCAGTGTTGTTGGAGCTGCACTCATCCAGGCAAGTGGAGGGAATTCTATTACACTCCTGACTTGTGATTAGTAAGTCGTGGAGAGTAAGGAGCTGGGATACTCGCCACAAGATTCCTAGCCTCTGACCTGTTTCTGATAGCCACATATTAATATGGCGAGTCCAGTTCAGTTTCTAGTCAATGGTAACCCCCAGGATGTTGATTGTGGGGGATTCAGCGATGGTAATGCCATTGAATGTCAAGGGATGATAGTTAGATTCTCTCTTGTGGGAGATGGTCATTGCCGGGCACTTGTATGGCAGGAGTGTTACTTGCCACTTGTCAGCCCAAGCCTGGATATTGTCCAGGTCTTGCTGCAGTTGGACAGGGACTGCTTCATTATCTGAGGAGTCGCGAATGGTGCTGAACATTGTGCAGTCATCCGCAAACATCCCCACTTCTGACCTGATGATGGATGTGAGGTCATTGATGAAGCAGCTGAAGATGGTTGGGCCAAGGACACTACCCTGAGAGACTCCTGCAGTGATGTCCTGGGATTGAGATGATTGACCTCCAATCATCACAAACATAATCCTTTGGCCTTGGGAAGGGTACAGTGCAGTGTCACAGAATTATATGAGTGTATAAAGGTTTAAATTTTGAGAGCAGGCTGCATAAACCTGCCTTATATTCCCTTGAGTTCAGTAGGTTGAGAGATTATCATATCAAGTTCTCTAAAATGTAAAAGTATTTGGAAGAATGGATGCAGTGAAATAATTATCTTTAGTGAGGAAATCCAGAACAAGGACACATAATAAAACAATGTAGAAGCAATGTGGGAAATGAAATCAGAAATATTTTAAAAATTAATTTACGGGATGTAGGCGTCGCTAGCTAGGCCAGTATTTACTGCCCATCCCTAATTGCCCTTCAGAAGGTGGTGATGAGCTGCCTCCTTGAACTGCTGCAGTTTTTGAGGTGTAGGTACACCCACTGTGCTGTTAGGGAGCGAGTTCCAGGATGTTGCCCCAGCGACAGTGAAGGAATGGTGATATGTTTCCAAGTCAGGGTGGTGAGTGACTTGGAGGGGAACCTCCAGGTGGTGGGATCCCCAGGTATCTGTTGCCCTTGTCCTTCTAGATGGTAGTGGTTGTGGGTTGGGAAGGGGCTGTCTAAGGAATCTTGGTGAGTTTCTGCAGTGCATCTTGTAGATGGTACACACGGCTGCCACTTTTCATCGGTGGTGGAGGGTTTGAATGTTTGTGGAAGGGGGAGCAATCAAGCTGGTAGCTTTGTTCTGGATGGTGCACTCATCAGGGAAGTGGAGAGTATTCCATTACACTCCTGACTTGTGCCTTGTAGATGGTGGACAGACTTTGGGGACTCAGGAGGTGAGTTACTCACCGTAGGGAGTAACTCATCTGCACAAAGGGAATAGAAATCTGGAACACTTTCCCATAAAGGCTCTGGCTGCTGGGGGACAATAGGTGCTTTCAAGACAGAAATAGACAGATGTTTTTGTTGAGTAAGGTATGGAGCAAAGGCAGGAAAATAGAGCTGAGGTATAGATTAGTTGTGAATGGTGGGTGAGACTGAATGGACTCCTCCTGTTCCAGTGTTTTTCTACCTTAAAAATGCAATAGAATTGCAAGTTGTTCTGGTTGGTGTCAATGATATAATTGGCTTTTGACAACTTGTGTCTTGATGCACCAGTTCATCAATACTAAGGCTGCACAAGCATTCAACAGAATCTACAAAGAGAAGTGACAAGCCGTAATAAACTGGTGAAGACGCTGCTCTTACAATCAAGCTGTTGGGAGCATATCTTGGAGTGATTTCCTTGTACAGTAAACGGATTCCCACTTCCTGTTGTGGTCTGAACCGGTTGCTCAAAAATATGTGTTCCTTGCTGGTTTGCTCACGGTTTCCATAGAAACAGGTGGCTTGTCTCTCAGTGCTGGTTTACAGCCCGTCGTGTTCTGTAAAATTACCAACACGGTGTTCATCATCCCGAGGAAAGGCAAAATTAATGTTGAGCAGCAAAAAGACACTTCAGAGGGGAAAAAAGGAAATGAGTGCATTTGAAATAGATAAAATTGCGACGTGGATGGATGTGTCCACTCAGTACTCTGCAGGTGCAGCAACCGCCAGATCTTACATGGTTAGAAACTTGGACAGATTGAACAATCTCACACTTTCAAATCTGGGTTTATTGAGGGAATCCAGATCCAAATTGTCACTGCAGTCAATTCGATATTCATCCAGCTAAAGTGCAGATTCAAGGAGGTACCAGCTCCTGTTTTAAAGATAGCACTTCACAAAGCAAAGCTCACAAAGAAATAGCCTGCTTGCTCATTAGAGAACAGCTAAAGAGACCCTCCATGTTACCCTGGCTCTGCAGCAAAGAGAACAGAACGATTGAAAATCATTGAATTATATTTTCATAATCGGTAGATATCAAAGCAACAACTACTGGTATTTAAATAGTACCGCTAATGGAGTAAAAGTGTCTCGAGGTGCTTCACAGGACTGTTACCAGAGAAAAGCTGGCACTGATCCAGATAAAGAGATATTCGGACAAGTAAAGAGGTCGGTTTTAGAGAGCGCTGGACAGGTTTAGCGAGAGAATCCAGAGGGTATGGTCATGGCAGCCAAATGCACAGACACCAGGAGTGGAGCAATTAAAATTGGTGATGCGTAAGAGACTTTGTAGGGTTGTGGGGCTGGAGGAGGTTATGGAGAAAAGGAGGAGAGGGGTCGTGGAGGAGGTTGAACACGAAAATAAGGATTTAAAAATCGATGCGTTGCCAGACCGGGGTGGCCAGTGTCGGTCAATGAACACAGGACTTGGTGTGAATTAGCATATCGAGAACAGAGTTTAGAGTGAATTTATTGTTGTGGATTAACCGTACTCTTCAGGTTAAAGGGCAACGTCGAAATCAGCCAATTTCTATCTTCTCCAAGACTAATAAATAGCACAACCTGCCAAAATTTGCAACATGAACTCCAGATGCTATTTACTGGGCTTCAGGCCTGATATGAGGTTGGAAGCCAGACAAACTCCGATGTCACAGAAATTACAGTTATCTTGCAGTGTTAACGTCAGAGCTCCCAAGCAGTTGACGAGCTGCATTCCACTTAGTTACAGGACAGGTGGGAGTGCGAGCTCCACAGTGCATGCACAGCCCTCGCTCACTTCCTCAAACTTTGTGTGGAGAGAAGGAAAAACTTTATTCCTCCAGTGATGTCTAAAACACTGGAGTACATGTGTAGGAATAACAACGGACAAGTGAAAAAACGAATTAAAAAGCCCAGGCCAACTAGGCGGCAAAAGAACCTGGGATATTTCTCTCCGAGGAGCACACCCAGTCCAGTTCATGACTGTGGGGTCACTAATTCCCTGAAGTGCCTCTTTCACAAAGCTATCTGTGTCCCAGACAGAAGCAGGTCCACTTTCACTTGAAGGAATTCCGTGAGGCAGTGTCCAATGTACGAGACGTGGGCCTGTTTCAGAGGTTCACCATCCTCTGGGAAAGGAATCACCTCCTGACATCTAACCTCGATCTGACCTTACACAATTTAAAATCCTGATCCTAATCTTCCCACATCTACTTAATGGAAACTGGAACACAGTCTATTCACATGATTACCTTGTGAACCTCCATCAGATCGCCCCAAATCTACATTTCTCTAAATTTAGTATCCCAACTCTTTTAGTCTATCTTGATCAAAGATCGTTAAAAGAATTAGCTTTGAGGGTACCCCACCCCATTTCCGAGGCTCAATGTTCCCAAAGATGGAGATGGAGGTGGGAATGGTGTGTTTGGGAGACTGTGGGCGCCGGAATTGGTGCCTCCCCGATAGTCCTGGCAGCTGTTGTGCCTGGCGGGATCTAAGCAGATCTCCTGTGGTGTCACGGTCTGGGCCCCGCCATTCGAAGGGAGATTAAGAAGCCACTTCACGTGTTGACGCTGAATCGATCGGCCACCTGGCATCTATCGGCCTTGCCGAGGAGACCCCAGCCAGGCGCCGCTCCGTACTGGTCCCCACAAACAAGCAGGTGACGTGGTACCCTGGGGGTCTCCCAGGTGAACGGAGGCCCCTCTGGGCACAGGTTGGCATTTTGTCTGTGCCAGTATCGGTGCCCGGAGATGCCCTGCCCGTGTAAGGTGAGGTGCGGGAGGGCTCGAGGCCCCACTTATAGGTGAGTTGGAGCGTTGGGGTTACGTCGGGGGATTGAGAGGTTGGGGCACCATTTGAAAATGATGTCCTGATCTCTTCCTGCGCTGAAGAACTCCACTCGCTGCAGCCACCAGAGAAGACCTGCCCCCCCTGGGTTCAGGAGTCCGAGGTGGACCCACAGTTCCATGCCAGTGAGGAGTGGAGGGACATTCGCCCACCTGAACAGCGCCTGGGAGGTGGTGGCAGGGGCAGTCAGTGCTGCCAGTCTCACCAGGCGGAGATACCTGGTGATCCAGAGGGCGGGGGGGGGGGGGGGTCACTGGTGAGGCCACAGCTCTGAGAGGACAGAGAACCAGGGAGGATTCCGAAGGCCACGGTGCAGGTGTCCTCTGGTTGGGGTGAGCTCTGTTGATCCCCTGCTTCCTGTGCGGTGGGGCAACGCTTCAGAGGAGGGCCAACGTCTGGGGCGCCCCTGATTGAGCTTGGCCACGCCCATCCCCTGAACGAAACAGCTGGGGTGTGAGGGTGTCCAGAGGGGTGGTCTGGGTGGGCTCCCAGTAGACTAGAGGCTCGCAGGACACTGGCAGCACTCAGCAGGGTGAGCAGCAAGAAGCCTGTAAATGGCACCAATGGATGGTGTTTAAAAGACAGACGGCAGCAATGGGGGTCTGAGCCAGGCCCCCCCGATCCCGAGGGGGACGCTCCGAGTCCATGGACCTGGCACCAAATTGTTCTCCACTAGCTGCCGGGCCCAGGCTGCCAACCCCCAGCAAGCACAACAATTCTTGAGGCTTTTTCAGAGTTTCTTTGGCCTCTCGCTCCCCCTCCACCGCCATGGTGCCCAGACCCTGCTTGGAATTACTTTCACTAATTCACCCCCATGAGACGTCTGTCTAAGAGGGGTGGAGCATCGCGGAGAGGTGGAGCATCGTGGGGGGACGGAGCATCAAGGAGGGGCGGGGCATCATGGAGGGGCGGGGCATCATGGGGGGGCGGAGCATTGTGGAGGGGCGGGGCATCATGGAGGGGCGGGGCATCATGGCGGGGCGCAGCATTGTGGAGGGGCGGGGCATCATGGAGGGGCGGGGCATCATGGCGGGGCGCAGCATTGTGGAGGGGCGGGGCATCATGGAGGGGCGGGCATCATGGAGGGGCGGGCATCATGGCGGGGCGCAGCATTGTGGAGGGGCGGGGCATCATGGAGGGGCGCAGCATTGTGGAGGGGCGGGGCATCATGGAGGGGCGCAGCATTGTGGAGGGGCAGAGGGTCAGAGCATGAAGTGTCCGAGCCGTCAATGATATTAAAATCCTTTCAAATGACACTGGCGTGGGGCGTAAAACCTCGATATTGCTGCCAGCGAGGGACTGGAGCACGGTGTCGGAATCGGCGCAGGGCACAAACGATTGTTTTCCAATTTGCTTGATTCTCTGCCCACTTGTGACTCTCGCTTCCGGCATTGCAAATCGGAGAATCCAGCCCCTGATCCAGGCATTGTGTCTGAGGCCAAACAGGTAATTGAGAGAAGTTGGCCTTGTAGGGGCTTTTCACAGTTACTTCATAGGGCAGAAGGCAGTAGAGCGGAGCTGCTGATTGGCTGTTGTGGGGAAATTTGCATACCTCCGTTGTGGTCACCCTAACGCGAAGGTGTACCTGAGCAAGAGACCCTGGCTATTCACGTGCAGACAAGCATCCAGCAGAGGGCTGTAGAGCAGAGCTGCTGATTGGCTGTTGCAGGGGAAATTTGCATAACGCCGTTGTGGTCACCCTAACATGAAGGTGTACCTGAGCAAGAGACCCTAGCTGTTCAAATGAAGACAAGCATCCAGCAGAGAGCAGAAGAGCGGAGCTTCTGATTGGCTGTCGTGGGGGAAATTTTCATACCTCCATTGTGGTCACCCTAACTTGAAGGTGGTTTGTGGAGGAGCTGTTGTCAAGTGACACTTAAACCCGAAACACTTCTTCAGTGTCTCCCCCCCACCCCCTCCTCCAACCAAAAAAAAGCAACCACTGTAAAGATCAAGAGGAAGGCTCGAGGGCAGGTAGAAGTAGAAAGATGTTAAACCGTGACATCACAGCCTGCTGATTTCATCTGTGGGAAGTGCACCCATCTCCAGCTCCTCAAAAACCGCGTCAGGGAACTGGAGCTGGAGCTGGATGAACTTCGGATCATTCGGAAGGCAGAAGTGGTCATAGATAGAAGCTTCAGGGATGTAGTTACTCCGAAGAATAAAGATAGATGAGTGATGGTGAGAGGGGCTGGGAGGAAGCAGTCAGTACAGGGATCCCCTGTGGTCGTTCCCCTTAGTAACAAGTATACCGCTTTGGATACTGTTGGGGGGGAAGACTTACCAGGGGTAAGCCATGTGGTACAGGTCTCTGGCACAGAGTCTGTCCCTGTTGCTCAGAAGGGAAGGGGGGAGAGGAGTAGAGCATTAGTCATTGGAGACTCCATAGTTAGGGGAATAGATAGGAGATTCTGTGGGAACGAAAGAGACTCACAGTTGGTGTGTTGCCTCCCAGGTGCCAGGGTGCATGATGTCTCGGATCGTGTTTTCGGGATCCTTAAGGGGGAGGGGGAGCAGCCCCAAGTCGTGGTCCACATAGGTACCAACGACATAGGTAGGAAAAGGGATAGGGATGTAAGGCAGGACTTCAGGGAGTTAGGGTGGAAACTTAGATCGAGGACAAACAGAGTTATTATCTCTGGGTTGTTACCCGTGCCACGTGATAGTGAGACGTGGAATATGGAGAGAGAGGAGTTGAACACATGGCTACAGGGATGGTGCAGGAGGGAGGGTTTCAGATTTCTGGATAATTGGGGCTCATTCTGGGGTCGTTGGGACCTCTACAAATGGGATGGTCTACACCTGGACCAGAGGGGTACCAATATCCTGGGGGGGGGGGGGGGATTTGCTAATGCTCTTCAGGAGGGTTTAAACTAGTTCAGCAAGGGCTTGGGAACCTGAATTGTAGCTCCAGTACACAGGAGGTTGAGAGTAGTGAGGTCATGAGTAAGGTTTCAAAGTTGCATGAGTGTACCAGCAGGCAGGAAGGTGGTTTAAAGTGTGTCTTCTTCAATGCCAGGAGCATCCGGAATAAGGTGGGTGAACTTGCGGCATGGGTTGGTACCTGGGACTTCGATGTTGTGGCCATTTCGGAGACATGGATAGAGCAGGGGCAGGAATGGTTGTTGCTGGTGCCGGGGTTTAGATATTTCAGTAAGCTCAGGGAAGGTGGTAAAAGAGGGGGAGGGGTGGCATTGTTAGTCAAGGACAGTATTACGGTGGCAGAAAGGACGTGTGATGAGGACTTGTCTACTGAGGTATTATGAACTGAGGGTATAAACAGGAAAGGAGAGGTCACCCTATTAGGGGTTTTCTATAGGCCTCCGAAAAGTTCCAGAGATGTAGAGGAAAGGATTGCAAAGATGATTCTGGATAGGAAGGAAAGCAACAGGGTAGTTGTTATGGGGGACTTTAACTTTCCAAATATTGACTGGAAACGCTCTAGTTCGAGTACTTTAGATGGGTCCGTTTTTGTCCAATGTGTGCAGGAGGGTTTCCTGACACAGTATGTAGATAGGCCAACGAGAGCCAAGGCCATATTGGATTTGGTACTAGGTAATGAACCAGGACAGGTGTTAGATTTGGAGGTAGGTGAGCACTTTGGTGATAGTGACCACAATTCGACTATGTTTACTTTAGTGATGGAAAGGGATAGGTATATATCGCAGGGCAAGAGTTATATCTGGGGGCAAGGCAATTATGGTGTGATGAGGCATGACTTAGGATGCATCGGATGGAGAGGAAAACTGCAGGGGATGGGCACAATGGAAATGTGGAGCTTGTTCAAGGAACAGCTACTGCGTGTCCTTGATAAGTATGCACCTGTCAGGCAGGGAGGAAGTGGTCAAGCAAGGGAACCGTGGTTTACTAAAACAGTCAAAACACTTGTCAAGAGGAAGAAGGAGGCTTATGTAAAGATGAGATGTGAAGGTTCAGTTAGGGCGCTCGAGTGTTACAAGTTAGCTAGGAAGGACCTAAAGAGAGAGCTAAGAAGAGCCAGGAGGGGACATGAGAAGTCTTTGGCAGGTAGGACCAAGCTTAGGGATAACCCTAAGCTTTCTAGAGATATGTCAGGAATAAAAGAATGACTAGGGTAAGAGTAGGACCAGTCAAGGACAGTAGTGGTAAGTTTTGCGTGGAGTCCGAGGAGATAGGCGAGGTGCTAAATGAATATTTTTCATCAGTATTCACACAGGAAAAAGACAATGTTGTCGAGGAGAATACTGAGATTCAGGCTACTAGACTAGAAGGGCTTGAGGTTTATAAGGAGGAGGTGTTAGCAATTCTGGAAAGTGTGAAAATAGATAAGTCCCCTGGGCCGGATGGGATTTATCCTTGGATTCTCTGGGAAGCTAGGGAGGAGATTGCTAAGCCTTTGGCTTTGATCTTTAAGTCATCTTTGTCTACTGGAATAGTGCCAGAAGACTGGAGGATAGCAAATGTTGTCCCCTTGTTCAAGAAGGGGATTAGAGACAACCCCGGTAACTATAGACCAGTGAGCCTTACTTCTGTTGTGGGCAAAATCTTGGAAAGGTTTATAAGAAATAGGGTGTATAATCATCTGGAAAGGAATAATTTGATTAGAGATAGTCAACACGGTTTTGTGAAGGATAGGTCGTGCCTCAAAAACTTTATTGAGTTCGTTGAGAAGGTGACCAAACAGGTGGATGAGGGTAAAGCAGTTGATGTGGTGTATATGGATTTCAGATTAGTGTTTGATAAGGTTCCCCATGGTAGGCTACTGCAGAAAATACGGAGGCATGGGATTCAGGGAGATTTAGCAGTTTGGATCAGAAATTGGCTAGCTGGAAGAAGACAAAGGGTTGTGGTTGATGGGAAGTGTTCAGACTGGAGTCCAGTTACTAGTGGTGTACCACAAGGGTCTGTTTTGGGGCCCCTGCTGTTTGTCATTTTTATAAATGACCTGGAGGAGGGCGTAGAAGGTAAATTTGCAGATGACACTAAAGTCGGTGGAGTTGTGGACAGTGTGGAAGGATGTTACAAGTTACAGAGGGACATAGATAAGCTGCAGCGCTGGGCTGAGAGGTGGCAAATGGAGTTTAATGCAGCACAGTGTGAGGTGATTCATTTTGGAAGGAATAACAGAAAGACAGAGTACTGGGCTAATGGTAAGATTCTTGGCAGTGTGGATGAGCAGAGAGATCTCGGTGTCCATGTACACAGATCCCTGAAAGTTGCCACCCAGGTTGAGAGGGTTATTAAGAAGGCGTACGGTGTGTTAGCTTTTATTGGTAGAGGGATTGAGTTTCGGAGCCATGAGGTTATGATGCAGCTGTACAAAACTCTGGTGCGGCCGCATTTGGAGTATTGCGTGCAATTCTGGTCGCCGCATTATAGGAAGAATGTGGAAGCATTGGAAAGGGTGCAGAGGAGATTTACCAGAATGTTGCCTGGTATGGACGGAAGACCTTATGAGGAAAGGCTGAGGGACTTGAGGCTGTTTTCGTTAGAGAGAAGAAGGTTAAGAGGCAACTTAATTGAGGCATACAAGATGATCAGAGGATTGGATAGGGTGGACAGTGAGAGCCTTTTTCCTCGGATGGTGATGTCTAGCACGAGGGGACATAGCTTTAAATTGAGGGGAGATAGATATAAGACAGATGTCAGAGGTAGGTTCTTTACTCAGAGAGTAGTAAGGGCGTGGAATGCCCTGCCTGCAACAGTAGTGGACTCGCCAACACTAAGGGCATTCAAATGGTCATTGGATAGACATATGGACGATAAGGGAATAGTGTAGATGGGCTTTAGAGTGGTTTCACAGGTCGGCGCAACATCGAGGGCCGAAGGGCCTGTACTGCGCTGTCATGTTCTATGTTCTATGTTCATTGAAGCCTTCTTGTGACAATAAGCGATTATTATTATCATTGTAATTCTTCAATAGTTTGGTTCCTTGTTAAGAAATTCAATGATTGACTTGCTCATTCAGATAATTGAACAATGGTTGTAATAGTAAAATATCTGCCAGAATGGCAGAGCAAACTTGGGGGGGGGGGGGGGGGGGTAAATTGTCTATTCCTGTTTCTCTGCTCCAATGTGACTCCAGTCTCACAGTATCTGGTTGATTCTCTTTTTTAAAATAAATTTAGCGTATCTAATTCTTATTTTTTTCCATTAAAGGGGCAATTTAGCGTGGCCAATCCACCTACCCTGCCCATCTTTGGGTTGTGGAGGTGAGACCCACGCAGACACGGCGTGGGGCTGCCCCGCAATGGGAAACCCCATTGACCGGCCGGTGTTACGGAGACTCCCGCCGGCCGGTCGGGGCAGAAATGTGGCGGGGCGGGGAGGAGAATTTCGCCCCTGGTTTTCAATCAATTCATAGTCTGATCTCCTATTGTGTGGGTTCCTGGGAAAAGGAGAATAAAAATGCACTCACAGTGCCAGTGTAATCAAATAAAAACACAAACAAAAGATGTGCAGTGTGGGTGGATTGGCCACACTGATCTCTGTGTTCACAAAGTAAATACTTGTTTTCACAGTGGCAGGACATTCTAAAACATCCTCACAGATAATGAAATGCTTTTTGAAGTGGAGTTTTAAATTTTAAATAGAGCGGTAGAATCATTTATGATGCAGAATGAGGCCATTTGGCCCATTGAGTCGATGCTCACTATCTGTGTCCCATTTGTCTGCTCAAACTCTGGAATCCTGCAAATTCATTTTGTTCACATGCTCATCCAATTCGCTTTTGAGATTATTGATTGTTTCCGCTCCCACTCTCTTCAGGGGCAGTGAGTTCCAGATCATTATCACTCACTGTGTTAAAATGCTCTTCCTCACATTCACTTTCCCCAAACCTTAAATCTTGTATCATCAGAAATTGGGAAGATGTTTTCCTTGTCCATCTTATCTAAGCCTGTCATTAACTTGTCCACCTCTATTAAATGTCCCATAATCTCCTCTGCTCCAAGGGGAACAACCCCAGCTCCTCCAACCTAACCTTAAAACTAAAACTCCCTCATCCCTAGAACCACTCTGGTGAATCTCCTCTGCACCCTCTCAATGACCAACCCATCCTTCCTAAAGTGTGGTGACCAGAACGGGGCACAATACTCTAGTTGTGGCCTAACCAGGGTTTTAGAAAGGTTCAGCATGATTTCCATAACAAGATATATCAAGGGATATGGGGATGTTGCAGGAAATTGGCATTCAGGTAGAGGATGAGCCACAACCTAGTTGAATGGCAGAGTGTGTCTGAGGGGCTGAATGGCCTACTCCTGCTCCTATTTCTTATGTTACTATGTTCCCTGTTTTTGTACTCAATGCCTCTATTTATGATGTGGAGATGCCGGCGTTGGACTGGGGTGAGCACAGTAAGAAGTCTTGCAACACCAGGTTAAAGTCCAACAGGTTTGTTTCGAACAGCTCCTTCCTCAGGTGAATGAAGAGGTCTGTTCCAGAAACATATATATAGACAGATTCAAAGATGCAATACGATACTTTGAATGCGCCAGCCAATGATCCAACACCAGCATCTCCACATCATGGCTACCATCGACACCGCAAACTGTCGGCTCAAAGTGGAGAGGATCTCCAGGAAGATCGCGCATATAGACACTGACATTAAGTTTCTCGCATTCAAAGTATCGTATTGCATCTTTGACTTTGTCTATATATATATTTCTGGAACATACCTCTTCATTCACCTGAGGAAAGAGCAGCGCTCTGAAAGCTAGTGATTCGAAACAAACCTGTTGGACTTTAATCTGGTGTTGTAAGACTTCTTACTCTATTTATGAAGTCCAACATCCCATATGTTTTGTGAACCATTTTCTCAATATTTCTGCCACCTTCAAAGATCAGTGCTCTCAGGACCTCCCCCTTGGTCTCTCTGTTTCTGCACACCCTTTAGAACTGTGCCATTAAACAGACTGGCGACAGTGCAGAAGGAGGTTATTTGCACCTTCAGGCTTTGCAGCCTCTCAGTTGGCACTCACCTTGTGCCAATCCCCACCTTCTGTCGTAAGCCTGGACCTTCTTCCTTTTCAGATAATAATCCAATTCCCTCTTGAATTTGCCTCCACCACACTTTCAAGCAGCATACACATTCCAATCCGAACCACTCACCACTTCCTTTGCCAATGACCTTCAAACTGTGAACTTCTGTTCTTGACCCTTCCACCAAGGGGAACAGTTTCTCCCGATGTATGTTTCCAAGACCCCTCATGATTTTGTATACCTTCATGAAATCTCTTCTCAACCTTGTCTTCTCGCTTCTCGAAGGAAAATAGTCCCAATCTCTCCAGTCTATCCACATAGCTTAAGTTCCTCATCCCTGGAGGCATTCTCGTGAATCTTTCTGCACTGTCCCTAAGACCTTCACATCCATCCCAAAGTGTGGAACCCAGAACTGGACACATTACTCCAGTTGAGGCCTATCCGTGCTCCATATAACCTCCTTGCTTTTGTACCCTATTTCACTATTAACTGAGTCAGATTGCCTCTCCATATCTCTTCTTTCAAAATACATCACCTCACACTTTTCTATATAAAATACCATCTCCCACTTGTTGCCCACTCTGCCAGCCTGTTGAGGTGTTGTTTGACACTGCTTCAAGCTTGGTATCATAGAATGCCTACAGTGCAGAAGGAGGCCATTCAGCCCATCGAGTCTGCACCAACCCATCCTACCTACGCCAATTCCCAGTCCTATTCCTGCAACCCCCCTCAAGGGGCAATTTAGCATGACCAATCCACCTAACTGTGGGAGGAAACCAACGCAGATGCGGGGAGAACGTGCAGACTCCACACAGACAGTCAGCCGAGGTTGGAATCGAACCCGGGCCCCTGGCGCTGTGAGGCAACAGTGCTAACCACTGTGCCACCTCATCATCAGCAAATTTTGAAATTGTACACCGTATTCCAAAATCCAAGATTTATATATAGAAACAAAAGTGGTCCATATACTGCCCCTTAAAAATAATCGTTTATCATGGCCTACTGTTTTTGTTCCAAAGCCATATTTTGTAAATCCAGCTGGACAGTTGAATTTTGACAACCTGCATCTTATGTGGTATTTTGTTGAACACTTTATTAAAATCCACATAGACAACATCCACCACATTTCCTTCATCAACTTTTCCTGCTCCTCACCCATTTCAGACGGAGATGAGGAGGAATTTCTTCACTCAGAGGGTAGTGAATCTGTGGAATTCTTTATCGCAGAGAGCTGTAGAGGCTGGGTCGTTTAGTATGTTCAAGGCTGAGGTAGACAGATTTTTAATTAGTGAAGGAGGCGAGGGTTATGGGGAGAAGGCGGGAAAGTGGAATTATATCAGGTCAGTCATGGTCTCATTGAATGGAGGCGCAGACTCAAAGAACAAAGAACAAAGAAATGTACAGCACAGGAACAGGCCCTTCGGCCCTCCAAGCCCGTGCCGACCATACTGCCCGACTAAACTACAATCTTCTACACTTCCTGGCTCCGTATCCTTCTATTCCCATCCTATTCATATATTTGTCAAGATGCCCCTTAAATGTCCCTATCGTCCCTGCTTCCACCACCTCCTCCGGTAGCTCTCGATGGGCTGAATGGCCGACTTCCATTCCTACGTGTTGTGGCCTATGTTCTTTATCAAAAATTAAATTAGATTAGTCAAGCCTTGTACAAATTCAAGCTGCCTGTCCTTAATTAACTTAAACCTCTTCAGGTAACTGTTGATTTTTGGGTGGTAATTGTTTTCAAAACCTTTTACCCACTTGTTCAACTGAGCCTTTGTTGCTCAGAATGTCCTGACTCTCTCTCAGGAATGTAGAGAAGGCAGCAGGACAATTCACACACAGCCAAATTCCACAATCAAAAACGTGATTAACGACCAGGTAATTTATTTCTTAGTGATGTTTGGTTGATGAATAAATGTTAACCAGGATCCTGGGGCAGATATCCCATAGCTGTGGGATATTTTACATCGATTTCAAAGGGCAGACAGGGCCTCGAGTTCAATGTCTCATGCAAAAGATGGCACCTCAGACTGTGTAGGAGCCCCTCAGTACTGTGCTCAGTGTACCGGGCTCAACCACGTGTCCAAATCTCCAGAGTGGGACTTTGCAGTCTCAAACTTCTGACTTGGAGGCAAAACTGTGCGTGCTGAGCCAAAGAGAACAGCTCCCGAATGGAATATAATTAGACACATCATGTTTAAACCTTCTGTGTGTCTGACAACAGTTACCTCTCACCTACTCACATGAAATCTGTAAGTGTTAGACTGTTAGGAATATTTACTTACTATAAATTGAAACCTGCTTTGACACCAGAAATTTAAAATAACGGTTTTGAGCAACGGGACTGAAATATTTTCTGTGTGACACCGTGGGTGAAGTAGAACGAGCAGATTAATCTGCAAACACAGGTGTCATTTGTAAAACACAAAGCAAAATATTACAGATGACGGAAATCTGAAATAGAAATAGATAATACAGAAATACTCAGCAGGTAAGGCAGGATGAGCAGAGAGATCTCGGTGTCCATGTACACAGATCCCTGAAAGTTGCCACCCAGGTTGAGAGGGTTGTTAAGAAGGCATAGGGTGTGTTAGCTTTTATTGGTAGAGTGTCTGAGTTTCGGAGCCATGAGGTCATGTTGCAGCTGTACAAAACTCTGGTGCGGCCGCATTTGGAGTATTGCGTGCAATTCTGGTCACCGCATTATAGGAAGGATGTGGAAGCATTGGAAAGGGTGCAGAGGAGATTTACCAGAATGTTGCCTGGTATGGAGGGAAGATCTTATGAGGAAAGGCTGAGGGACTTGAGGCTGTTTTCGTTAGAGAGAAGAAGGTTAAGAGGTGACTTAATTGAAGCATACAAGATGATCAGAGGATTGGATAGGGTGGACAGTGAGAGCCTTCTTCCTCGGATGGTGATGTCTAGCACAAGGGGACATAGCTTTAAATTGAGGGGAGATAGATATAAGACAGATGTCAGAGGTAGGTTCTTTACTCAGAGAGTAGTAAGGGTGTGGAATGCCCTGCCTGCAACAGTAGTGGACTCGCCAACATTGAGGGCTTTCAAATGGTCATTGGATAGACATATGGACGATGAGGGAATAGTGTAGATGGGCTTTAGAGTGGTTTCACAGGTCGGCACAACATCGAGGGCCGAAGGGCCTGTACTGCGCTGTAATGTTCTAATGTTCTGTGGAGACAGAACAGACTTTTAAAAATTAATTTACCGGATGCGAGCTTCGCTGGTTGGGCCTGTATTTAGGGCCCATCCCTAATTGCCCTTCAGAAGGTGGTGGTAAGCTGCCTTCCTGTACCGCTGCAGTCCTTCAGGTGTAGGTACACCTACTGTGCTGTTAGGGAGGGAGTCCCAGGATGTTGCCCCAGCCACAGTGAAGGAACGGCGATTGGGGAACCTCCAGGTGGTGGGGTTCCCAGGTATCTGCTGCTCTTGTCCTTCTACTTGGCAATGGTCATAGGTTTGGAAGGTGCTGCCTAAGGAACCTTGGTGAGTTACTGCAGTTCATCTTGTAGATGGTACACACGACTGCCACTGTGCGTCAGTAATGGAGCGTTTGCATGTTTGTGGAAGGAGGAGGCATCAAGAGGGCTGCTTTGTCCTGGCTGGTGTTGAGCTCCTTGAGTGTTGTTGGAGCCGCGCTCATCCAGGCAAGTGGAGAGTATTCGATTACACTCCTGACTTGTGCCTTGTAGATGGTGGACTTTGAGGAGTCAGGGGGTGAGTTACTCTCCGCAGGATTCCTAGTGAATTCCTCTTACCTGCCCTGGTAGCCACAGTATTAATGTGGCTGGGTCCCGTCCAGTTTCAGATCAATGGTAACCCCCAGGATGTTGATTGTGGGGGATTCAGCGATGGAAATGCCATTGAATAGCAAGAGTCAATAGGTTGGATTATCTGCAGGGTGTCAGCCCTTCTGATGTCTCTGAGCCTACCCCTGTCAACGGCGTACCTGCCAGTACAACCGTCCAAGAGGCAGCCCGGAACTTGCCTTCTCCCTTCTCATCATCCGATTAACGAAGGGGCTGTTTAGCACAGGGCTAAATCGCTGGCTTTGAAAGCAGACCAAGGCAGGCCAGCAGCACGGTTCAATTCCCGTAACAGCCTCCCCGAACAGGTGCCGGAATGTGGCGACTAGGGGCTTTTCACAGTAACTTCATTTGAAGCCTACTTGTGACAATAAGCGGTTTTCATTTCATTTCATTTCATTTTCATGTCACGATGGCAGGCAGGCTCCTGAGACTGGAGGTCCAATCAGAGAGGCACAGTGATGTCAGGCTAGCAGACTGGGAGAGGTGGGAGCTAACGACGCAGGCAGATGTGGGTGAGCGCAGATGTGGGTGAGGGCAGATGTGGGTGAGCATAGATGTGGGTGAGGGCAGATGTGGGTGAGGGTAGATGTGGGCGAGGGTAGATGTGGGCGAGGGCAGATGTGGATGAGGGCAGATGTGGGTGAGGGTACATGTGGGTGAGGGCAGATGTGGGCGAGGGTACATGTGGATGTGGGCGAGGGTGGATGTGGGTGAGGGCAGATGAGGACGAGGGTACATGTGGATGTGGGCGAGGGTGGATGTGGGTGAGGGTACATGTTGGTGGGGGTACATGTGGGTGAGGGCACATGTGGGTGAGGGCAGATGTTGGTGGGGGTACATGTGGGCGAGGGTACATGTGGATGTGGGTGAGGGCAGATGTGGGCGAGGGTACATGTGGATGTGGGCGAGGGTGGATGTGGGTGAGGGCAGATGTGGGTGAGGGCACATGTGGATGTGGGCGAGGGTGGATGTGGGTGAGGGTACATGTTGGTGGGGGTACATGTGGGTGAGGGCACATGTGGGTGAGGGCAGATGTTGGTGGGGGTACATGTGGGCGAGGGTACATGTGGATGTGGGCGAGGGTGGATGTGGGTGAGGGTACATGTGGGTGAGGGTACATGTGAGTGAGGGCAGATGTTGGTGGGGGTACATGTGGGTGAGGGCACATGTGGGTGAGGGCGGATGTGGGCGAGGGCAGATGTGGGCGAGGGTACATGTGGATGTGGGCGAGGGTGGATGTGGGTGAGGGTACATGTGGGTGAGGGCAGATGTTGGTGGGGGTACATGTGGGTGAGGGCAGATGTGGGTGAGAGCAGATGTGGGTGAGGGCAGATGTGGATGTGGGCAGATGTGGGTGAGGGTACCGCAACATGAAGGTGCCCTTGGCTGCCTCACAAGATCAGTTAAAGGGGTTGAAGTCTCCATGGCGCCATGGAGCAAGCAGCCAACCCAGTTCTCTCTCCGCCCCTGGGAAAGTCCCCTGGAAGCAGGAATGTGTGGGAAGCCGTCATGACGTTGCTTGTCCTTATTTCCCAGGCCCTGCAACCTCCAGCTCTGGCTCCACGGGGCTTTGAAATTTCAGCCAATGGTTCAGGTTTATAAAAGCTGCAAACACAATATGAGAATCAAAACTGACCTCAAACCGACCGAAGGGGCGGTTTGCATTAACCAATTTGACTTCTTATACTTCCTGCAATTAAGTGTATAATGTGATGCGGCGGCATGGGAACACAATGGTTAGCACTGTTGCTTCACAGCTCCAGGGTCCCAGGTTGGATTCCCGGCTTGGGTTACTGTCTGTGCGGAGTCTGCACATTCTCCCCGTGTCAGCGTGGGTTTCCTCCGGGGGCTCCGGTTTCCTCCCACAAGTCCCGAAAGACGTGCTGTTAGGTGAATTGGACATTCTGAATTTTTGTTCTTTAAGATATTAGTTTAGTCGGGCAGCATGGTCGGCACAGGTTTGGAGGGCCGAAGGGCCTGTTCCTGCGCTGTACTTTTCTTTGTTCTTTCTTTGTTCTTTGAATTCTCCCTCTGTGTACCCGAACAGGCGCAGGAGTGTGGCGACTAGGGGCTTTTCACAGTAACTTCATTGCAGTGTTAATGTAAGCCTACTTGTGGCAATAATAAAGATTATGATTATTATAATTATCACTTCCAACACACCATATGAAACATTTCTAGAAATTGTACTGTGGTATTACAGGTATTACGGTACCTGATAGGCTAAAGCACCATTGGTGGAAACTGTATGCCACCGCACAAGTGGACCGCCTCCGAGCCCTCCACGAGGACCTCTGCCACCCGGGGGTCACTCGTTTTTTCCACTTCATTAAGACCCGCAACCTGCCCTACTCCATCGAGAAGGTCAGGACGGCCACCAGGGACTGTCAAATCTGCGCGGAGTGCAAACTGCACTTCTACCGGCCAGAGAAAGCGCACCTGCTAAAGGCTTCCCGTCCCTTTGAACGCCTCAGCATGGACTTCAAAGGCCCCCTCCCCTCCACTGACCGCAACACGTACTTCCTGAATGTGATTGACGAGTACTCCCGGTTCCCATTCGCCATCCCCTGCCCCGACATGACCGCAACCACCGTCATCAAGGCCATCCATAGCATCTTTGCACTGTTCGGGTTCCCCGCCTACGGACACAGCGATAGGGGGTCCTCCTTTATGAGCGACGAACTGCGTCAATTCCTGCTCAGCAAGGGCATTGCCTCGAGCAGGACGACCAGTTACAACCCCCGGGGTAATGGGCAGGTAGAGAGGGAGAATGGAACAGTCTGGAAGACCGTCCTACTGGCCCTACGGTCCAGGAACCTCCCAGTCTCCCGCTGGCAAGATGTCCTCCCGGATGCCCTCCACTCCATCCGGTCACTGCTTTGTACCACAACCAACCAGACACCCCACGAACGTCTCTTTGTCTTCCCCAGGAAGTCCTCCTCCGGGACCTCACTCCCGACCTGGCTGGCAGCACCCGGACCCATCCGGCTCCGAACACATGTGTGGGCGCACAAGTCGGACCCCTTGGTCGAGAGGGTCCATCTGCTCCATGTGAACCCCCAGTACGCCTACGTGGTGTAACCTGACGGCCAACAAGATACGGTCTCCCTACGGGACCTGGCGCCCGCTGGAACCCCACGCACATCCCAGCCACCAGTCCCACCCTCCCCTCCACCGCAGCACCTTACAGGAGGATCGGTCCTTCCGCCGGCCCCGTCTCGGCCCCCCCACCCACCGACGCCCCCCGCAGGCGCTCCCTTCCCAGGTCAACCGTTTTCCACACCAGCGCCGTCTAGGGGTGCTGAAGCTGCCATGGAGATCGAAGCCACGCTCCCGGAGTCACAGACGCCCGAGCCTCCACCAAAGTCACCACCAAAACTCCAACGATCACAGAGGACAACCAGGGCCCCCGATCGACTGATTGCTTCATTTTAATTGTAAACTGTAAATATAAACCATCAAATGTACATAGCTATCAGACTTGTAAATAGTTACTAAACACTGTACGGAGGTATTACGGTACCTCCATAACTAATTATACCACGTTGCCATGTTTCGTAGTTTCAGGCCACCACCCTCGCCGGACTCTTTTTAACAGGGGGTGAATGTGGTATTATAGGTATTACAATACCTGATAGGCTAAAGCACCATTGGTGGAAGCTGTATGCTTTCTATTGGTTAGAATGTATGATAGCTCTGCCCTGCTAGGCAGGGTATAATAACCCGTGCCGCCCCAGCAGCCTTCATTCTGTACCTGAGCTGCTGGGGGAAACATCTAGCTTATTGAAGCCTTCATTTGGACTACAACCTCGCTTTAGTGGTCATTGATCGTGCATCATGTACAGCCTCATATCCCACAAACTACAGATATTCCACCCCTCAAGACTGGCAGTGCTTTAAAAAAAAATAGCCCAGCATTTATTACTCATTCCTCACTGTCCGAGAGAAGGTGGTGATGAGCCCCCCTTGTGAACCGTGTCCATACTGCCAGACTCTCTTTGCTACATTTCTGTATCGGATTGATACAACACTGAGTGACCATTTCAGAGGGGGGTGGCAGTTATGGGTCAGCCTCATCGCTGTGGGTCTGGACTCACAGGTAGGCCAGGCCAGGTAAGGATGGCTGATTTTCTTTCCTCAAGGACATTAGTGAAGCAGATTTTTTTTTACAACAATCGAATAGTTTCTTGGTCACCATTACCAGGACTAATGTTTTAGTCCACATCTATTCATTGAATTTAAATTCTCCCAGCTGCCTTGGTGGGATTTGAACTCATCACCTCTGGGGCATTATTCCAGTCCTCTGGGTTCCTTTCCAGTAGGATAAACATGATGTTACAGTCCTGCGATGCCAATGGGGGTACTGGCTCTCTGCACACAACTGGAGCACTCAGCTTCCCCTCATCACCTGGTCACAGATGGTCTGACACTTTTTGGAATTCGAATGAAACGACAGCTGAGATAAAACCATTTGTAAAAGTACTCAACAGGAGGGGATGCAACCTTTAGAAAAGGTCATCACGGTTAACATTTGCAGGTGCCACATGACCAACACATCAAGAACGCCCCTAGCAACACTAATCACAGAATCACTGAATTGTTACAGTGCAGAAGGGGACCATTCGGCCCATCGTGTCAGCACTAGCTCCCCAAACAAACAAATGACTTTGTGCCTTTTCCTCGATTGTGCCCTTCTCTCTGGAACTCCATTCCTCAGCTGTTTCACTTCACTCTTTGCTATTAAAAGCTCTTAAAGGACTTTCCCTTCAATGACATTTTATCCCTCCACTCCCTCCCCCCTTCAGTTTAATGGCCACTCTTTTGTCTAAAGCAACACAAGGTGCATAAGAGGATCTAGGAAAATGTGTACATCTGATAGCTGTTATTCTTACAGACTTTCGAAAAGAATTTCCTTAACCAGTTGCTTCCAAAAACAAAAGTACACGTCTTCAGAGCGTGTATTCCTAGTTGATTTCTGATTGGGGAGATCTTACGTCAAGGGCTTTGCGACCAAGGAAAGGAAAGAAAGAGTGCAGAGGAAAGAAAGGAAGAGAGTGCGTGGGGGGAGAGAGAAGTAATCTGAAAAGAAATGAAACAAATGATACCAGAAGGACCAATCACACTCTTTGGTATTCTGAAGCATCATTGAAATATCCTGCTGTTAAGTGTGACAGAGTTGGTCAATTGATCCAGTGAAATAATACTAAATTCTCTTTCTTCTGCACATAATTCATGAAGATATTTTTTCATATATAATTTATCTTTGAAAGTCATTGTGGTGCGAAAAGAAGCAGACGTTGTTTTGAGTTTAAGTGGAGTTAGCTCTTGAAAAGGACAACGTGATTAAGCAGAGAACTAAAGAGTTTGCCACGATCAATAAAGAGGTTTTCTGGTAAAGGCGTCGATAAAATGAGTTCAGTCCTCCTCCAACATTACTTCTGCCTTGTGTAGTTTGTTTTCACTCCAGTTAATCACTGACCAAATCTGTAACGCGGTCCAGCAGCCCCCAATAAATGACACAAGGCGGATCTGAGGCTATTGTTCTCTTGTATAGAGTTCAATAGGCAACCAGCTGAATCAACCAGTTTAGAATGAGAACATTCAAACAAAGGGAACAGATTTTAAACAATGAGATACGTTGAATCTTGAAGGAAGGGGGAACCTGTTGTGACATCATTAAACTTGAAACATTGAAGAGATCCAACACAACTAATTAATATTGAATTCACAAATTATCATTAATAACACTTGTTAATTGATTCACAAGTACTCAAACCAACACAATGATCCGATTCCCATAGCCAAAAGCTCAAGGAAACGACGTAGGAAACAGATTGACTTATTTCCATTAACTGAACAAGAGTAATGTGTTAAATGTAATTCTGTGATCTGTGGCGAATTTGCCTTCTTTGATAAGCTCACCTGGATCGCTCGCTCGGGGAACGTGGGAGTGTTATGTTTTAATGTAAAGGCCAGACACCATTCTTTTGTTTATTCATTTCGGACTGTGTGACTCAAAACCAGGTCCTTTTCCCCTTGTTTTTGGTTTCAAAGGGAAATCAAGTTTCCTTGAAGAGGTTTTTAATCCCAGCCTTCCAATCAACAATTGTCACTTGTATATTGGATGATGCGGTTGTCTGCTTTAATTCAACACTATTCAGGTAGCCGCAACTCAGGGTACTTTGTACCGCCAAGTCCAAAGCTCTCCAGGAGGACTTTCACTATCATCATTTCCTGGTGATCCACGCACCTCTCCCACTGTGTACACTGAATTACTTTTAATTAAGCCAGACAAGCACAGAGAACAGAAATTCAGACAGCAACAATAACTAACTCTTTGAACAAATCTTGTCTGGGTCCTTTTCTCTCTCCCTCTCTTTCTCTGTCTGCAGTATAATGTTAAGAGGAATTGCTAAACTAACATCTATTCAATGATAACAACTCGTTATTAATTAATTGCAAAACAGAAGAGGAAACACTTGATGTGGGGAAGAGGAAAAACTGACAATGGTGTTTGAGAACTTTATAGGCAATGTTGAGTGTTGATGTCAGGATTTGCATCTCCATAGCAACAAGTGAAGGCAAATACATTGAACTAAACTAACCCCATTTCACTTTGAAGATGAAATAGCCAAGGATTTGTTGCCCTTATTATGAGTAACTGAAACAGTGTAAAATTGCTGTGATTCTCCAATAAGCTCATTCCATTTGATGACTATTCTTGTCCCTCCTGCAGTCTGACTGTTGCGACAGGAAAAAACAGGCAAATGGGAATCAAGCTGAGAAAAGGAGAAAGTTTCAAACACGAAGGTGTGCGAGTGAAAATGCAATTTCTCAAATCGGTATCTAGTCAATAAACAAGTTCTGAAGACTGCAAAGCTAAAATGTTATCATGCACTTGTGAACTTATTGCAGCCTTACAATTGATTCCAAAATATAATCCTTTATACAGCAACTGAACATTCCAGTGACAGGGTAACCTGAACGATACATATGGTATTAAATTAATAATGAGAAATTTCAATCGACTATTCAGGGTAACCGCAATGCTTTCTCCTTCCTTATCACTCCCCATCCTGCCCTTCTTTACCAGGACGCATTCTTGTTGAAGGATTCCTCAGTGTCCCACATTCTTCATGGTCAATAGCAACTGACCATCCAACTCGGTCAATCGGTACATGGGTCACAGTAAATTGAGCAAGAGTCGGAAGCTCAGACAATATTTGAAGCTATATGCGATATCATGGTTTGTTTGTAAGAAAGAAACAACGTGCATTTCTATAGCACCTCTCATGAATTCAGGACATCCTAAAATGCTCTGAAGCCAATGATATACAATGTAACTTCCCCAAACCGGCAAGCCCATCGCCAAGGTTACAGAATTATTGCATTTCAGAGTAATTACAAGCACCTAATATAACTATGAAACTGAGAGATAAAGGGCTGGATTCTCCAAAACTGGGGTTATGTCCCCCACGCCGGCCGACAAACGCTGGCGTTCTGCTCCAGACTTTCCTTAAAAAAGAATACAGCTATTCTCCTACCTGTAGGGGGCTGGCAGGATCCCAGAGTGCTTCACAGAGCTTTGGAGGTGGATACGGGCCGCCTCACGTCCGGTTCCGAGTCCGCACAAGCGCACAATGCTGGCCTCCAGCGGCCATGCCGAACGCGATGGGGGACTCCGCCGGCGGACCTGTACCAACAAACAAGGGCCCAACGATCGGCCCCGCGCCGCTCCATCTAATGCTCCATCTAACACGCCCGATCGCCGCCCCGGCCACCCCTAAGGTCCCACCCTGGTACTTGATCCCCACGCCCCCCCCACCAGGACTGAGTCCCAACCACGCCGTCAGGAATTCGGCCGGTCGGGACTGGAGCATCGCTGAGAGGGCCTCTGGAAATGGTCCCCCAGCCGCGCCACATAATTCTCCGCCCCCGTGCCAAACACGATTTCGGTGCGGGGCTGCGGAGAATCCAGCCCAAAATATTTACACAACATTATCGAACTTTAATTGGATTGAAAGAGACTCATAGAATTTACAGTGTAGAAGGAGGCCATTCGGCCCATCGTGTCTGCACCAGTCCTTGGAAAGAGCTCCCCACTTAAGCCCACCCCATCACCCTATCCTCATCTAACCTTTTTGGACACTAAGGGCAATTTAGCACGGCCAATCCACCTAACCCGCACATCTTTGGACTGTGGGAGGAAACCGGAGCACCCGGAGGAAACCCACGCAGACACGGGGAGAACGTGCAGACTCCGCACAGATAGTGATGCAAGCCGGAATCGAACCTGGGACCCTGGCACTGTGAAGCAACAGTGCTAACCACTGTGCTACCCTGCCGCCCATTATTATTGTTGTTCTATTTGTTCCATTTGTCCAAATGTTGTATTATCTATGTTTACTAAGCACTGGGCAGCATAATATTAGAAAACACATATATCACTCTGTTTTGATGATTGTGTGCGTGCCTGATAGAGAGAGTGTGTATGCCTGTGATTGTGTGTGTGAGATTGAATGTGTGTGAGATTGAGTGTGTGTGTGTGTGTGAGATTGAGTGAGATTGTGTGAATGTGTGTGTGTGTGTCTGTGTGAGAGTGTGTGTAAATATGTGTGTGTGATTGTGTGTGTGTGATTGTGTGGTTTTGTGTGTGATTGTGTGTGTGTGAGGTTGAGTGTGTGTGTCTGAGATTGAGTGAGAATGTGTGAGTATGTGTGTGTGAATGTGTGATTGTGTGAGAGTGTGTGTGATTGTGGGTGTGTGGCTATGTGGTCGTGTGTGTGTGTGTGTGATTGTGTGTGTGAGAGTGTGCGTGTGTGTGTGTGAGTGTGTGTGTGTGTGTGAATGTGTGTGTGAGAGTGTGCGTGTGTGTGAATGTGTGTGTGAGAGTGTGCGTGTGTGTGAATGTGTATGAGAGTGTGCGTGTGTGTGTGTGTGTGTGAATGTGTGTGTGAGAGTGTGTGTGTGTGAATGTGTGTGTGAGAGTGTGCGTGTGTGTGTGTGAGTGTGTGTGTGAATGTATGTGTGAGAGTGTGTGTGTGTGAGAGAGTGTGTGTGTGTGTGTGTGTGAGAGTGTATGTGTGTGTGATTGTGTGTGTGTGTGTGTGAATGTGTGTGTGAGAGTGTGTGTGAATGTGTGTGTGAATGAGTGTGAGAGAGTGTGTGTGAATGTGTGTGTGTGTGTGAATGTGTGTGTGAGAGAGTGTGTGTGAGTGTGTGTGTGAATGTGTGTGTGAATGTGTGTGTGTGTGTGAGAGTGTGTGTGTGTGTGTGATTGTGTGTGTGTGTGTGAGAGTGTGTGTGAATGTGTGTGTGAGAGAGTGTGTGTGAATGTGTGTGTGTGAGAGTGTGTGTGAATGTGTGTGTGAGTGTGTGTGAATGTGTGTGTGAATGTGTGTGTGAGAGTGTGTGTGAATGTGTGTGTGAGAGTGTGTGTGAATGTGTGTGTGAGTGTGTGTGTGAATGTGTGTGTGAATGTGTGTGTGTGAGAGTGTGTGTGAATGTGTGTGTGAATGTGTGTGTGAGAGTGTGTGTGTGAGTGTGTGTGTGAATGTGTGTGTGAGTGTGTGTGAATGTGTGTGTGAATGTGTGTGTGTGAGAGTGTGTGTGAATGTGTGTGTGAATGTGTGTGTGAATGTGTGTGAGTGTGTGTGTGAGAGTGTGTGTGAATGTGTGTGTGAGTGTGAATGTGTGTGTGAATATGTGTGTGTGTGTGTGAGAGTGTGTGTGTGTGTGCATGTGTGAGAGTGTGTGTGTGTGTGTGATTGTGTGAATGTGGGTGTGAATGTGTGTGTGTGTGTGTGTGAGAGTGTGTGTGTGTGTGCATGTGTGAGAGTGTGTGTGTGTGTGAGTGTGTGAGAGTGTGTGTGAGAGTGTGTGTGTGAGAGTGTGTGTGAATGTGTGTGTGAGAGTGTGTGAATGTGTGTGAGAGTGTGTGTGTGTGTGTGAGTGTGTGTGTGTGTGAGAGTGTGTGAGAGTGTGTGTGTGTGTGAGAGTGTGTGTGAATGTGTGTGTGTGTGTGTGTGAGAGTGTGTGTGAATGTGTGTGTGAGAGTGTGTGAATGTGTGTGAGAGTGTGTGTGTGTGTGAGAGTGTGTGTGAATGTGTGTGTGTGTGTGAGAGAGTGTGTGTGAATGTGTGTGTGAGAGTGTGTGAATGTGTGTGTGAGTGTGTGTGTGAATATGTGTGTGTGTGTGAGTGTGTGTGTGAGAGTGTGTGTGAATGTGTGTGTGAGTGTGTGTGTGAATGTGTGTGTGTGAGAGTGTGTGTGAATGTGTGTGTGTGAGAGTGTGTGTGAATGTGTGTGTGAGTGTGAGAGTGTGTGTGAATATGTGTGTGAGTGTGAGAGTGTGTGTGAATGTGTGTGTGAGTGTGTGTGTGAATGTGTGTGTGAATGTGAGTGTGTGTGTGTGTGAGAGTGTGTGTGTGTGAGAGTGTGTGTGAGTGTGTGTGTGAATGTGTGTGTGAATGTGAGTGTGTGTGAGTGTGTGTGTGTGTGTGCATGTGTGAGAGTGTGTGTGTGAGTTTGCGTGTGTGTGGAGGAGGGATAGGAGGAGCAGATGGGCTGATTACTGTGTGTGAAATGTATCTCTGCCCATCCTCATAATCATCCTCAAAACTTAACCGGCTTTGCTTGGATCCTCTTCCATTTCCACTCCTCGACCTGTGTGGGTACATTAGCGGCATTTGTACTTGACAAAGGCCATTAAAGTGATGCCTGGCACAGCTCCAGGCATTTACCATGTTTACCATTAACAACCAGTTAGCGCCGTAATGTTAACTCTGTCACAACAACGCAAGTGGTCAGTCTTGGAGTTGCATTGTCGCCTCCAAAAAAACGGACAAATGTTTCTGGATTTTGGGATTCAAATTTGCGAGGTTACTGTGTGCTGTTGAAATGTGCTCACTGTTGTAATACAGGAAGCACAGCTGTCAATTTCTGGACAGTAAGTTCTCACAAACAGCAATGTGATAATCACCAGATCATCTGTTTTTAGTGATGTTGACTGAGGTTAAATGTTGGCTCGGACAATGGGAGCTGAGAGGGGAGTGTGCAACGAGACCTGGGTGTCCTCGTACACCAGTCACTGAAGGTAAGCACGCAGGTACAGCAGGCGGTAAAGAAGGCAAATGGTATGTCGGCCTTCACAGCGAGAGGATTGGAGTACAGGAGCAGGGATGTCTTGCTGTAATTATACAGGAGCCTTGGTGAGGCTACACCTGGAATATTGTGTGCAGTTTTAGTGTCCCTGAAGAGGGATGTTCTTGCTTTCAAGGGAGAGCAGCGAAGGTTTACCAGGCTGATTCCTGGGGTGGCGGGACCGACATATGAGGAGAGATTGAGTCGGTTAGGATTGTATTCGCTGGAGTTCAGAAGAATGAGGGGGGGTTCTCAATGAAACCTATAAAATTCTAACAGGACTGGACGAGGTAGATGCAGGAAGGATGTTCCCGATGGTGGGTGTGTCCAGAACCAGGGGTCACAGTCTGAGGATTCAGGTAAACCCTTAAGGGGAGGGGGAGCAGCCACAAGTCGTGGTACACATCGGTACCAATGACATAGGTAGGAAAAGGGACGGGGATGTAAAACAGGAATTCAGGGAGCTAGGGTGGAAGCTGAGAGCCTGGACAGACCATGTTGTCATCTCGGGTTTGCTGCCAGTGCCACGTGCTGGCGAGGTGAGGAAAAGGGAGAGAGTGCAGATAAACACGTGGCTACAGGGATGGTGTAGGAGGGAGGGTTTCAGTTACTTGGATAATTGGAGCACATTCTGGGGAAGGTGGGACCTGTACAAACAGGATGGGTTACACCTAAACCAGAGGGGCACCAATATCCTGGGAGGGAAATTTGCTACAGCTCTTCGGGGGGGTTTCAACTAATTTGGCAGGGGGATGGGAAACTGATTTGTAATCCAGGAGATAGCGTTGCTGGAGTTCAGGAAGTTGAGGGTAGTGCAGTACTGAGGAAGGTACCAAGGTCACAAGAGTGGACCTGCAGGCATGAAGGTGGTTTGAAGTGTGTGTACTTCAATGCGAGGAGTATCAGGAATAAGATTGGTGAGCTTGAAGCATGGATTGGTACCTGGGACTACGATGTTGTGGCCATTACGGAGACGTGGATAGACAGGGGCAGGAATGGTTGTTGGAGGTTCTGGGGTTTAAATGTTTCAGTAAGATTAGGGAAGGTGGTAAAAGAGGTGGAGGAGTAGCATTGATAATCAAGGATAGTATAATGGCTGCAGAAAGGCAGTTTGAGGAGGATCTGTCTACTGAGGTAGTGTGGGCTGAAGTTAGAAATAGGAAAGGAGCGGTCACTTTGTTAGGAGTTTTCTATAGGCCCCCAAACAATAGCAGAGATGTGGAGGAAAAGATTGTAATGCAGATTTTGGATAGGTGCGGTAGTCACAGGGTAGTTGTCATGGGTGACTTTAACTTTCCAAATATTGATTGGAACCACTATAATTCGAATAGTTTGGATGGGGCTGTTTTTATCCAGTGTGTGCAGGAGGGTTTCCTCACACAATATGTGGATAGACCAACAAGAGGCGGGGCCACATTGGATTTGGTACTGGGTAATGAACCGGGCCAAGTGTTAGATTTGTTTGTGGGAGAGCACTTTGGAGATAGTGACCACAATTCGGTGTCTTTCACTATTGCAATGGAGAGGGATAGGAACATATGGCAGGGCAAGGTTTACAACTGGGGAAAGGGTAATTACGATGCGATTAGGTAAGAATTGGGGAGCATAAGATGGAAACAGGAACTGTCAGGGAAAGGCACAATTGAGATGTGGAGCTTGTTCAAGGAGCAAATACTGCGTGTCCTTGATAGGTATGTCCCTGTCAGGCAGGGAAGAAATGGTCGAGTGAGGGAACCATGGTTCACAAAAGAGGTTGAATGTCTTGTCAAGAGGAAGAAGGGGACTTATGTAAGGATGAGAAAACAAGGTTCAAAACAAGGATACAAGATAGCTAGGAAGGCGCTCAAGAAAGGGCTTAGGAGAGCTAGGTGGGGGCATGAGAAGTCCTTGGTGGGTAGGATCAAGGAAAACTCAAAGGCCTTTTACACTTATGTGAGGAATAAAAGAATGACCAAGGTGAAGTTAGGGCCGGTCAGTAGTGGGAACGTGTGCATGGAGTCAGAAGAGATAGGAGAGGCCCTAAATGAATACTTTTCTTCAGTGTTCACAAAGGAGAGGGGCCATGTTGTTGAGGAGGATAGTGCGATACAGGCTGGTAGGCTGGAGGAGGTAGATATTCAGAAGGAAGACGTGTTAGAAATTTTGAGAAGCCTGAGATTGGTGGAGTAGTGGATGAGGTGGAGGGCTGTTGTAGGCTGCAAAGAGACATTGATAGAATGCAGAGCTGGGCTAAAAAGTGGCAGATGGAGTTTAACCCTGATAAGTGTGCTGGTGATTCATTTTGGTAGAAAAAATTTGAATGTGGATTACAGGGGTAACGACAGGGTTCTGAAGAATGTGGAGGAGCAGAGAGATCTCGGAGTTCATGTCCATAGATCTCTGAAGGTTGCCACCCAAGTGGATAGAGCCATGAAGAAAGCCTATCGCGTGTTAGCATTTTTTAACAGGGGGATTGAGTTTAAGAGCCGCGGGGTTATGCTGCAATTAGACATGACCCTGGTGAGACCACATTTGGAGTATTGTGTGCAGTTCTGGTCACCTCATTATAGGAAGGATGTGGAAGCATTGGAAAGGGTACAAAGGAGATTTACCAGGATGCTGCCTGGATTGGAGGGTAGGTCTTATGAGGAAAGGTTGAGGGAGCTAGGGCTTTTCTCATTGGAGCGGAGGAGGGTGAGAGGTGACTTAATTGAGGTGTATAAGATGATGAGGAGGATAGATAGAGTGGACGTTCAGCGACTTTTTCCTCGGGTGGATGTAGCTGTTACAAGGGGGCATAACTATAAGGTTCAGGGTGGGAGATATAGGAGGGATGTCTGAGGTAGGTTCTTTACTCAGAGAGTGGTTAGGGTGTGAAATGGACTGCCTGCTGTGATAGTGGAGTCGGACACTTTAGGAACTTTCAAGCGGTTATTGGATAGGCATATGGAGTGCACTAGAATGATTGGGAGTAGGTTGATTTGATCTTAGTTTCAGACTAGTTCGGCACAACATGGTGGGCCGAAGGGCCTGTACTGTGCTGTACAGTTCTATGTTCTATGTAGGACCGAGATGATGAGAAATGTCTTCACCCAGAGAGTGGTGAATCTGTGGAATTCACTACCTCAGGAAGTAATTGAGGCAAAAATATTGCATGTTTTCAAGAAGCAGTTGGATAGAGCTGTTGGGGCCAAAGGGATCAAAGGATGTGGGGGAAAGAGGGAGCTGGCTATTGAGTTGGATGATCAGCGATGATTATAATCAAGGGTGGAGAAGGATCAAACGGCTCAATGGCCTCCTCCTGTCCCCGGGCGAGTACGTTTCACTGTGCGTTACCAGGCACTCGCAATGCCGACAAACAGGTGGCTATTCAACACGACTCGCGTTGAATAAGAGGCCTGAATGGGAACGCAGAGCTGAGGCTGCACATAGCCCCGTTTTGTACAGTGGGGAGCTCCGCTCGCCAAAACTCACTGTTTTCTCGCGCGAGACCAGGAGGCAATTTAAAAATGGGATCTTGCTTTTACATCTCACCCAAAGACCGGATGGTTCTTTCCCCTTGTGGGAGAGTCTGGGACCAGAGGGCAGAATCTCAGAGTAAAGAGGTCGCCCATTTCAGACAGAGATGAGGAGGAATTTCTTCTCAGAGGCGAGTGAATGTGTGGAATTCTTTCCCGCAGAGAGCTGTAGAGGCTGGGTCGTTAAATGTGTTCAAGGCTGAGATAGAGAGATTTTTAATCAGTGAGGGAATGAAAGGTAATGGGGATAAGGTGGGAAAGAGGAGTTGATATTAACATATCAGATCAGGCATGATATCATTGAATGGTGGAGCAGACTCGATGGGCCGAATGGCTGACTTCTGCCCCTTGGTCTTGTGGTCTAACATAAGGAAAAGGGGTAGGGGTGGAGAAGTTGGTCTCTCCAGCCTGCTGGGCCATTCAATAAGCTGGATCTGATTGTGATCTTAATTGCACTTTCCTGTTCACCGCCCCCACCGACCCAATCCAACCCTTGGCCCCTTGTCGATACAAAATCTGCCTAACTTAACCTTGAACATGTTCAATGCTCTCTGTACGAAGTCTTACAACACCAGGTTAAAGTCCAACAGGTTTGTTTCGATGTCACTAGCTTTCGGAGCGCTGCTCCTTCCTCAGGTGAATGAAGAGGTCTGTTCCAGAAACACATATATAGACAAATTCAAAGATGCCAAACAATGCTTGGAATGCGAGCATGCGCAGGTGATTAAATCTTTACAGATCCAGAGATGGGGTAACCCCAGGTTAAAGAGGTGTGAATTGTCTCAAGCCAGGACAGTTGGTAGGATTTCGCAGGCCAGATGGTGGGGGATGAATGTAATGCGACATGAATCCCAGGTCCCGGTTGAGGCCGCACTCATGTGTGCGGAACTTGGCTATAAGTTTCTGCTCGGCGATTCTGCGTTGTCGCGGGTCCTGAAGGCCGCCTTGGAGAACGCTTACCCGGAGATCAGAGGCTGAATGCCCTTGAATGCCCTCTCTGTGGCAGAGAACCACAAAGATTGGGTAAAATTCTTTGTTTGATGAGATCTACCGGTTACGTTGCGCCCGAAAGGTAGCGCGGCCTGGCACAACGTGACTGGTGGATGCCCAGAGATGCCTCTTCCAGGACCTACCCGCGCACCACACCTCGCCAGATCTATCGCAATCTCACAAGACATCGCAATGTGACTCCCGCCCATTGTGGGCGGTGTTATATTACACGTTGTGTATGCCATTACTCTTTGCCTTGTGATCCAGACTGGTCTGGTGGGTTGATGATAAAGAAAGCACCAACCTTTAACTTGAAGCAAAACTGATATATTGAATAACGATTAAATTAAATAGAGTTTGCACACGCTACAGAGCTATAACTATCAATAAAGTAAGATTGAGTCTGTTAAACATCAATCTGTAATCTAGAATTAACTAATGATGTCCTCGTGCTACTACTCCCTAATCTAAACTAGTCCTTGAGCTGTGTTCAATCTCTCTCCTTTGCTGACACTACCCAAGATTCCCTCAGGTCTAATATTTATACTGGGAACTGGTGCTGCCCTCTAGTGCTTGAATTACACTGAGATGTAATAATTAACCCTTCACTGGTAAACCTATACATATACCAGGTGGTATCACTTTTTAGCTAATTTGCATTTGGAGTGAGGCAGTTAGTCTCAGTCTAATATGCAGTCCCACATCCCACCCAAGGTGTGGGATCCCCCTCCCTCGGCTTGGAGACCTCGGGCGAGCGCCGTTTAATCCTGGTCTCCACAAACGGGGACCAGACGGAATGCCACGCGTGGAGAGCTCCCAGGGGATTGGAGGTGCTTGTCCGCTGGGCAGGGTGGCACCCTAGCACTGCTGGTGCCAGCCAGGCGCTGTGTCACTGGCACCTGGACAGTGCCACCTGGGTGCCAGCCTGGCAGTGCTCAGAGGGGGGAGCCTGAGGACCCCCTTATCGGTGAGTTGGGGGTCATGTTGGGAGTTTAAAAGATTGGACGCCATTTTCCGTTCTCACTGGGGGGGTGAGGAGTTCCGGCGAGTGGATCTCCTCAGTGCAGGAAATGGGGTTAACTCACTTTCCCTGCTGAGGCCCCCAATCTGCCTGCATGGCCGTTAGCGTGGGGTATCTCGGCGCCCCGACGCCAGGGAAAACCCGACTAATTGCGCTACGGGACTCTGTTCCCATGCGGGTAGATCGCACCCTCAGTGTTGAGGTCAGGGCTGAATTGCGTGCGATCACGTTCCCATTGGGGGCGCTATTTCTGCAGCAATTCTGGACATGCTAATGGGTCAGCACTCTGTCAGTTCAAATTCCGAGCAATCTTTGGCTCAGTGGGTGTTCGAAACACTGAGAGGGGCAGAGAACAAAGGGGGGTTCCAAACACTGCGGTGCAGGTGTCCTCTGGTTGGGGTGAGCTCTGCTGAACCCCTGCTTCCTGGGCAGTGGGGCAGCGCTTCTGAGGAGGGCCAACAACTGGTGGGCCCCTGATTGAGCTTGGCCACGCCCATCCCCTTGATGAAACAGCTGAGGGTGTCCAGAGGGGCGACCTGGGTGGGCTCGCAGATGACCAGAGGCTCTCTGACATTCACAGGACACAGGCAGCACTCGGCAGTGAGAGCAGCCGGGTGTAAGTAGCATCAAAAGGCTGCGTTTAAAAGTCAGGTTGCAGCAATGGCTGTGTCAGCCTGGACACCTCGATCCAGGATTCATACTGGCGCGGCCAAGGCTGCCATCACCCAGCAAACCCCCCAACAGTTTTCAACAGTTTTTCAGCATTTCTTCAGCCTCCTGCTCCCCCTCCGCAGCCATGCTGCCCAGTCCATGTTTGTAAATATTTGTAGTAATTCACACCCGTGAGGCCTGTGGCAGGGAACAGCGGGGAATCGCGGAAGGGAGGAGCGTACTGTCTCTAACCCGCTAATCACATTTAAATACATGTAAATGCCAGTTTGCATGCTGCCACCAGTGTGGGCGCAAACTTCGCTATCGCCACCAGCGAGGAACCAGAGCATTGGGCCCAAATTGGCGCACACCTCGATTCAAGTCAGTTTGCAACATTGTGAGATGCAGTATTTTGGATGCACTGCATCGCGTTTCCCTTCATGAAAACTGCCAAACTCTTCGCTGGTACAAGACGCGCTGCTGTTGGTGATCAACACCTCGGGATTGATGAACGGGAGTCACAGTTTTTCAATCATCACCTTCAAAGTAGAGATCACATCCTGTGGGCCTCCAACCACTTTGAATGGACGTCCGCAACAACTAAAACATGGAGCCCTGGAAAGGACCGAACAAGTCAGCATGAAACCGCGCAAAGGCCGTCCCGGCCATTCTCGTGGGTGAAGAGAGCGACGCCGGGCGGAGCTTCTGCTGCTCCTGGTAAACGCCGCCCAGCCGAGCCAGTCGCTCTATCTCCGTCTAGACGCTGCCCAGCCGAGCCAGTCGCTCTATCTCCGTCTAGACGCTGCCCAGCCGAGCCAGTCGCTCTATCTCCGTCTAGACGCTGCCCAGCCGAGCCAGTCGCTCTATCTCCGTCTAGACGCTGCCCAGCCGAGCCAGTCGCTCTATCTCCGTCTAGACGCTGCCCAGCCGAGCCAGTCGCTCTATCTCCGTCTAGACGCTGCCCAGCCGAGCCAGTCGCTCTATCTCCGTCTAGACGCTGCCCAGCCGAGCCAGTCGCTCTATCTCTCCGTCTAGACGCTGCCCAGCCGAGCCAGTCGCTCTATCTCCGTCTAGACGCCGCCCAGCCGAGCCAGTCGCTCTATCTCTCCGTCTAGACGCTGCCCAGCCGAGCCAGTCGCTCTATCTCTCCGTCTAGACGCTGCCCAGCCGAGCCAGTCGCTCTATCTCCGTCTAGACGCCGCCCAGCCGAGCCAGTCGCTCTATCTCCGTCTAGACGCTGCCCAGCCGAGCCAGTCGCTCTATCTCCGTCTAGACGCTGCCCAGCCGAGCCAGTCGCTCTATCTCCGTCTAGACACTGCCCAGCCGAGCCAGTCGCTCTATCTCCGTCTAGACGCCGCCCAGCCGAGCCAGTCGCTCTATCTCTCCGTCTAGACGCCGCCCAGCCGAGCCAGTCGCTCTATCTCTCCGTCTAGACGCCGCCCAGCCGAGCCAGTCGCTCTATCTCTCCGTCTAGACGCCGCCCAGCCGAGCCAGTCGCTCTATCTCTCCGTCTAGACACCGCCCAGCCGAGCCAGTCGTTCTATCTCTCCGTCTAGACACTGCCCAGCCGAGCCAGTCGCTCTATCTCTCCGTCTAGACGCCGCCCAGCCGAGCCAGTCGCTCTATCTCTCCGTCTAGACGCTGCCCAGCCGAGCCAGTCGCTCTATCTCTCCGTCTAGACGCTGCCCAGCCGAGCCAGTCACTCTATCACCGTCCAGACGCCGCCCAGCCGAGCCAGTCGCTCTATCTCCGTCTAGACGCCGCCCAGCCGAGCCAGTCGCTCTATCTCCGTCTAGACACTGCCCAGCCGAGCCAGTCGCTCTATCTCCGTCTAGACGCTGCCCAGCCGAGCCAGTCGCTCTATCTCCGTCTAGACACTGCCCAGCCGAGCCAGTCGCTCTATCTCCGTCTAGACGCTGCCCAGCCGAGCCAGTCGCTCTATCTCCGTCTAGACGCCGCCCAGCCGAGCCAGTCGCTCTATCTCCGTCTAGACGCCGCCCAGCCGAGCCAGTCGCTCTATCTCCGTCTAGACGCTGCCCAGCCGAGCCAGTCGCTCTATCTCCGTCTAGACGCCGCCCAGCCGAGCCAGTCGCTCTATCTCCGTCTAGACGCTGCCCAGCCGAGCCAGTCGCTCTATCTCTCCGTCTAGACGCTGCCCAGCCGAGCCAGTCGCTCTATCTCCGTCTAGACACTGCCCAGCCGAGCCAGTCGCTCTATCTCCGTCTAGACGCTGCCCAGCCGAGCCAGTCGCTCTATCTCCGTCTAGACGCCGCTCAGCCGAGCCAGTCGCTCTATCTCTCCGTCTAGACACTGCCCAGCCGAGCCAGTCGCTCTATCTCTCCGTCTAGACGCCGCCCAGCCGAGCCAGTCGCTCTATCTCCGTCTAGACGCTGCCCAGCCGAGCCAGTCGCTCTATCTCTCCGTCTAGACGCTGCCCAGCCGAGCCAGTCGCTCTATCTCCGTCTAGACGCTGCCCAGCCGAGCCAGTCGCTCTATCTCTCCGTCTAGACACTGCCCAGCCGAGCCAGTCGCTCTATCTCCGTCTAGACGCTGCCCAGCCGAGCCAGTCGCTCTATCGCCGTCTAGACGCCGCCCAGCCGAGCCAGTCGCTCTATCTCTCCGTCTAGACGCTGCCCAGCCGAGCCAGTCGCTCTATCTCCGTCTAGACACCGCCCAGCCAGCCAGTCTCTCTATCTCCGACTAGACGCCGCCCAGCCGAGCCAGTCGCTCTATCTCCGTCTAGACGCCGCCCAGCCGAGCCAGTCGCTCTATCTGCGTCTAGACGCTGCCCAGCCGAGCCAGTCGCTCTATCTCTCCGTCTAGACACTGCCCAGCCGAGCCAGTCGCTCTATCTCCGTCTAGACGCTGCCCAGCCGAGCCAGTCGCTCTATCTCCGTCTAGACACTGCCCAGCCGAGCCAGTCGCTCTATCTCTCCGTCTAGACGCTGCCCAGCCGAGCCAGTCGCTCTATCTCCGTCTAGACACCGCCCAGCCGAGCCAGTCTCTCTATCTCCGTCTAGACGCCGCCCAGCCGAGCCAGTCGCTCTATCTGCGTCTAGACGCTGCCCAGCCGAGCCAGTCGCTCTATCTGCGTCTAGACGCTGCCCAGCCGAGCCAGTCTCTCTATCTCCGTCTAGACGCCGCCCAGCCGAGCCAGTCGCTCTATCTCTCCGTCTAGACACTGCCCAGCCGAGCCAGTCGCTCTATCTCCGTCTAGACACTGTCCAGCCGAGCCAGTCTCTCTATCTCCGTCTAGACACTGCCCAGCCGAGCCAGTCGCTCTATCTCTCCGTCTAGACGCCGCCCAGCCGAGCCAGTCGCTCTATCTCTCCGTCTAGACACTGCCCAGCCGAGCCAGTCGCTCTATCTCCGTCTAGACGCTGCCCAGCCGAGCCAGTCGCTCTATCTCCGTCTAGACACTGCCCAGCCGAGCCAGTCGCTCTATCTCTCCGTCTAGACACTGCCCAGCCGCGCCAGTCGCTCTATCTCCGTCTAGACGCTGCCCAGCCGAGCCAGTCGCTCTATCTCCGTCTAGACGCCGCCCAGCCGAGCCAGTCGCTCTATCTCCGTCTAGACGCTGCCCAGCCGAGCCAGTCGCTCTATCTCCGTCTAGACGCTGCCCAGCCGAGCCAGTCGCTCTATCTCCGTCTAGACGCTGCCCAGCCGAGCCAGTCGCTCTATCTCCGTCTAGACGCCGCCCAGCCGAGCCAGTCGCTCTATCTCCGTCTAGACACTGCCCAGCCGAGCCAGTCGCTCTATCTCCGTCTAGACGCCGCCCAGCCGAGCCAGTCGCTCTATCTCTCCGTCTAGACGCTGCCCAGCCGAGCCAGTCGCTCTATCTCCGTCTAGACACCGCCCAGCCGAGCCAGTCGCTCTATCTCTCCGTCTAGACGCTGCCCAGCCGAGCCAGTCGCTCTATCTCCGTCTAGACACCGCCCAGCCGAGCCAGTCGCTCTATCTCTCCGTCTAGACGCTGCCCAGCCGAGCCAGTCGCTCTATCTCCGTCTAGACACCGCCCAGCCGAGCCAGTCGCTCTATCTCCGTCTAGACACCGCCCAGCCGAGCCAGTCGCTCTATCTCTCCGTCTAGACGCTGCCCAGCCGAGCCAGTCGCTCTATCTCCGTCTAGACACTGTCCAGCCGAGCCAGTCTCTCTATCTCCGTCTAGACACTGCCCAGCCGAGCCAGTCGCTCTATCTCTCCGTCTAGACACTGCCCAGCCGAGCCAGTCGCTCTATCTCCGTCTAGACGCCGCCCAGCCGAGCCAGTCGCTCTATCTCTCCGTCTAGACACTGCCCAGCCGAGCCAGTCGCTCTATCTCCGTCTAGACGCTGCCCAGCCGAGCAAGTCGCTCTATCTCTCCGTCTAGACACTGCCCAGCCGAGCCAGTCGCTCTATCTCTCCGTCTAGACACTGCCCAGCCGCGCCAGTCGCTCTATCTCCGTCTAGACGCTGCCCAGCCGAGCCAGTCGCTCTATCTCCGTCTAGACGCCGCCCAGCCGAGCCAGTCGCTCTATCTCCGTCTAGACACTGCCCAGCCGAGCCAGTCGCTCTATCTCCGTCTAGACGCCGCCCAGCCGAGCCAGTCGCTCTATCTCTCCGTCTAGACGCTGCCCAGCCGAGCCAGTCGCTCTATCTCCGTCTAGACACCGCCCAGCCGAGCCAGTCGCTCTATCTCCGTCTAGACGCTGCCCAGCCGAGCCAGTCGCTCTATCTCCGTCTAGACACCGCCCAGCCGAGCCAGTCGCTCTATCTCCGTCTAGACGCCGCCCAGCCGAGCCAGTCGCTCTATCTCTCCGTCTAGACGCTGCCCAGCCGAGCCAGTCGCTCTATCTCTCCGTCTAGACGCTGCCCAGCCGAGCCAGTCGCTCTATCTCCGTCTAGACGCCGCCCAGCCGAGCCAGTCGCTCTATCTCCGTCTAGACGCTGCCCAGCCGAGCCAGTCGCTCTATCTCCGTCTAGACGCTGCCCAGCCGAGCCAGTCGCTCTATCTCCGTCTAGACACTGCCCAGCCGAGCCAGTCGCTCTATCTCCGTCTAGACGCCGCCCAGCCGAGCCAGTCGCTCTATCTCTCCGTCTAGACGCCGCCCAGCCGAGCCAGTCGCTCTATCTCTCCGTCTAGACACTGCCCAGCCGAGCCAGTCACTCTATCTCTCCGTCTAGACGCCGCCCAGCCGAGCCAGTCGCTCTATCTCTCCGTCTAGACACCGCCCAGCCGAGCCAGTCGTTCTATCTCTCCGTCTAGACACTGCCCAGCCGAGCCAGTCGCTCTATCTCTCCGTCTAGACGCCGCCCAGCCGAGCCAGTCGCTCTATCTCTCCGTCTAGACGCTGCCCAGCCGAGCCAGTCGCTCTATCTCTCCGTCTAGACGCTGCCCAGCCGAGCCAGTCACTCTATCACCGTCCAGACGCCGCCCAGCCGAGCCAGTCGCTCTATCTCCGTCTAGACGCCGCCCAGCCGAGCCAGTCGCTCTATCTCCGTCTAGACACTGCCCAGCCGAGCCAGTCGCTCTATCTCCGTCTAGACGCTGCCCAGCCGAGCCAGTCGCTCTATCTCCGTCTAGACACTGCCCAGCCGAGCCAGTCGCTCTATCTCCGTCTAGACGCCGCCCAGCCGAGCCAGTCGCTCTATCTCCGTCTAGACACTGTCCAGCCGAGCCAGTCGCTCTATCTCCGTCTAGACGCCGCCCAGCCGAGCCAGTCGCTCTATCTCCGTCTAGACGCTGCCCAGCCGAGCCAGTCGCTCAATCTCCGTCTAGACACTGCCCAGCTGAGCCAGTCGCTCTATCTCCGTCTAGACACTGCCCAGCCGAGCCAGTCGCTCTATCTCCGTCTAGACGCTGCCCAGCCGAGCCAGTCGCTCTATCTCTCCGTCTAGACGCCGCCCAGCCGAGCCAGTCTCTCTATCTCCGTCTAGACGCCGCTCAGCCGAGCCAGTCGCTCTATCTCCGTCTAGACGCTGCCCAGCCGAGCCAGTCGCTCTATCTCCGTCTAGACGCCGCCCAGCCGAGCCAGTCGCTCTATCTCTCCGTCTAGACGCCGCCCAGCCGAGCCAGTCGCTCTATCTCTCCGTCTAGACGCCGCCCAGCCGAGCCAGTCGCTCCATCTCTCCGTCTAGACGCCGTCCAGCCGAGCCAGTCGCTCTATCTCCGTCTAGACACTGCCCAGCCGAGCCAGTCGCTCTATCTCTCCGTCTAGACGCTGCCCAGCCGAGCCAGTGGCTCTATCTCCGTCTAGACGCCGCCCAGCCGAGCCAGTCGCTCTATCTCCGTCTAGACGCCGCCCAGCCGAACCAGTCGCTCTATCTCCGTCTAGACACTGCCCAGCCTAGCCAGTCGCTCTATCTCTCCGTCTAGACGCTGCCCAGCCGAGCCAGTCGCTCTATCTCCGTCTAGACGCTGCCCAGCCGAGCCAGTCGCTCTATCTCTCCGTCTAGACACTGCCCAGCCGAGCCAGTCGCTCTATCTCTCCGTCTAGACGCTGCCCAGCCGAGCCAGTCGCTCTATCTCCGTCTAGACGCCGCCCAGCCGAGCCAGTCGCTCTATCTCCGTCTAGACGCCGCCCAGCCGAGCCAGTCGCTCTATCTCTCCGTCTAGACGCTGCCCAGCCGAGCCAGTCGCTCTATCTCCGTCTAGACGCCGCCCAGCCGAGCCAGTCGCTCTATCTCCGTCT
The DNA here is from genome assembly GCF_047496885.1 of Scyliorhinus torazame. Taxonomy (NCBI): domain Eukaryota; kingdom Metazoa; phylum Chordata; class Chondrichthyes; order Carcharhiniformes; family Scyliorhinidae; genus Scyliorhinus; species Scyliorhinus torazame. Next base: position 323,171,421 of record NC_092711.1, read on the forward strand.
AGACACGGCCCAGCCGAGCCAGTCGCTCTATCTCTCCGTCTAGACGCCGCCCAGCCGAGCCAGTCGCTCTATCTCCGTCTAGACACTGCCCAGCCGAGCCAGTCGCTCTATCTCCGTCTAGACGCTGCACAGCCGAGCCAGTCGCTCTATCTCTCCGTCTAGACGCTGCACAGCCGAGCCAGTCGCTCTATCTCTCCGTCTAGACGCTGCCCAGCCGAGCCAGTCGCTCTATCTCCGTCTAGACGCCGCCCAGCCGAGCCAGTCGCTCTATCTCTCCGTCTAGACGCTGCCCAGCCGAGCCAGTCGCTCTATCTCCGTCTAGACGCCGCCCAGCCGAGCCAGTCGCTCTATCTCCGTCTAGACGCCGCCCAGCCGAGCCAGTCGCTCTATCTCCGTCTAGACGCTGCCCAGCCGAGCCAGTCGCTCTATCTCCGTCTAGACGCCGCCCAGCCGAGCCAGTCGCTCTATCTCCGTCTAGACGCTGCCCAGCCGAGCCAGTCGCTCTATCTCTCCGTCTAGACGCTGCCCAGCCGAGCCAGTCGCTCTATCTCCGTCTAGACACTGCCCAGCCGAGCCAGTCGCTCTATCTCCGTCTAGACGCTGCCCAGCCGAGCCAGTCGCTCTATCTCCGTCTAGACGCCGCTCAGCCGAGCCAGTCGCTCTATCTCTCCGTCTAGACACTGCCCAGCCGAGCCAGTCGCTCTATCTCTCCGTCTAGACGCCGCCCAGCCGAGCCAGTCGCTCTATCTCCGTCTAGACGCTGCCCAGCCGAGCCAGTCGCTCTATCTCTCCGTCTAGACGCTGCCCAGCCGAGCCAGTCGCTCTATCTCCGTCTAGACGCTGCCCAGCCGAGCCAGTCGCTCTATCTCTCCGTCTAGACACTGCCCAGCCGAGCCAGTCGCTCTATCTCCGTCTAGACGCTGCCCAGCCGAGCCAGTCGCTCTATCGCCGTCTAGACGCCGCCCAGCCGAGCCAGTCGCTCTATCTCTCCGTCTAGACGCTGCCCAGCCGAGCCAGTCGCTCTATCTCCGTCTAGACACCGCCCAGCCAGCCAGTCTCTCTATCTCCGACTAGACACCGCCCAGCCGAGCCAGTCGCTCTATCTCCGTCTAGACGCCGCCCAGCCGAGCCAGTCGCTCTATCTGCGTCTAGACGCTGCCCAGCCGAGCCAGTCGCTCTATCTCTCCGTCTAGACACTGCCCAGCCGAGCCAGTCGCTCTATCTCCGTCTAGACGCTGCCCAGCCGAGCCAGTCGCTCTATCTCCGTCTAGACACTGCCCAGCCGAGCCAGTCGCTCTATCTCTCCGTCTAGACGCTGCCCAGCCGAGCCAGTCGCTCTATCTCCGTCTAGACACCGCCCAGCCGAGCCAGTCTCTCTATCTCCGTCTAGACGCCGCCCAGCCGAGCCAGTCGCTCTATCTGCGTCTAGACGCTGCCCAGCCGAGCCAGTCGCTCTATCTGCGTCTAGACGCTGCCCAGCCGAGCCAGTCTCTCTATCTCCGTCTAGACGCCGCCCAGCCGAGCCAGTCACTCTATCTCTCCGTCTAGACACTGCCCAGCCGAGCCAGTCGCTCTATCTCCGTCTAGACACTGCCCAGCCGAGCCAGTCGCTCTATCTCTCCGTCTAGACGCCGCCCAGCCGAGCCAGTCGCTCTATCTCTCCGTCTAGACACTGCCCAGCCGAGCCAGTCGCTCTATCTCCGTCTAGACGCTGCCCAGCCGAGCCAGTCGCTCTATCTCCGTCTAGACACTGCCCAGCCGAGCCAGTCGCTCTATCTCTCCGTCTAGACACTGCCCAGCCGCGCCAGTCGCTCTATCTCCGTCTAGACGCTGCCCAGCCGAGCCAGTCGCTCTATCTCCGTCTAGACGCCGCCCAGCCGAGCCAGTCGCTCTATCTCCGTCTAGACGCTGCCCAGCCGAGCCAGTCGCTCTATCTCCGTCTAGACGCTGCCCAGCCGAGCCAGTCGCTCTATCTCCGTCTAGACGCTGCCCAGCCGAGCCAGTCGCTCTATCTCCGTCTAGACGCCGCCCAGCCGAGCCAGTCGCTCTATCTCCGTCTAGACACTGCCCAGCCGAGCCAGTCGCTCTATCTCCGTCTAGACGCCGCCCAGCCGAGCCAGTCGCTCTATCTCTCCGTCTAGACGCTGCCCAGCCGAGCCAGTCGCTCTATCTCCGTCTAGACACCGCCCAGCCGAGCCAGTCGCTCTATCTCTCCGTCTAGACGCTGCCCAGCCGAGCCAGTCGCTCTATCTCCGTCTAGACACCGCCCAGCCGAGCCAGTCGCTCTATCTCTCCGTCTAGACACTGCCCAGCCGAGCCAGTCGCTCTATCTCTCCGTCTAGACGCTGCCCAGCCGAGCCAGTCGCTCTATCTCCGTCTAGACACTGTCCAGCCGAGCCAGTCTCTCTATCTCCGTCTAGACACTGCCCAGCCGAGCCAGTCGCTCTATCTCTCCGTCTAGACACTGCCCAGCCGAGCCAGTCGCTCTATCTCCGTCTAGACGCCGCCCAGCCGAGCCAGTCGCTCTATCTCTCCGTCTAGACACTGCCCAGCCGAGCCAGTCGCTCTATCTCCGTCTAGACGCTGCCCAGCCGAGCAAGTCGCTCTATCTCTCCGTCTAGACACTGCCCAGCCGAGCCAGTCGCTCTATCTCTCCGTCTAGACACTGCCCAGCCGCGCCAGTCGCTCTATCTCCGTCTAGACGCTGCCCAGCCGAGCCAGTCGCTCTATCTCCGTCTAGACGCCGCCCAGCCGAGCCAGTCGCTCTATCTCCGTCTAGACACTGCCCAGCCGAGCCAGTCGCTCTATCTCCGTCTAGACGCCGCCCAGCCGAGCCAGTCGCTCTATCTCTCCGTCTAGACGCTGCCCAGCCGAGCCAGTCGCTCTATCTCCGTCTAGACACCGCCCAGCCGAGCCAGTCGCTCTATCTCCGTCTAGACGCTGCCCAGCCGAGCCAGTCGCTCTATCTCCGTCTAGACACCGCCCAGCCGAGCCAGTCGCTCTATCTCTCCGTCTAGACGCTGCCCAGCCGAGCCAGTCGCTCTATCTCCGTCTAGACACCGCCCAGCCGAGCCAGTCGCTCTATCTCCGTCTAGACGCTGCCCAGCCGAGCCAGTCGCTCTATCTCCGTCTAGACGCTGCCCAGCCGAGCCAGTCGCTCTATCTCTCCGTCTAGACACCGCCCAGCCGAGCCAGTCGCTCTATCTCCGTCTAGACGCTGCCCAGCCGAGCCAGTCGCTCTATCTCCGTCTAGACGCTGCCCAGCCGAGCCAGTCGCTCTATCTCCGTCTAGACGCCGCCCAGCCGAGCCAGTCGATCTATCTCCGTCTAGACACCGCCCAGCCGAGCCAGTCGCTCTATCTCCGTCTAGACACCGCCCAGCCGAGCCAGTCGCTCTATCTCCGTCTAGACGCTGCCCTGCCGAGCCAGTCGCTCTATCTCCGTCTAGACACCGCCCAGCCGAGCCAGTCGCTCTATCTCCGTCTAGACACTGCCCAGCCGAGCCAGTCGCTCCATCTCTCCGTCTAGACACTGCCCAGCCGAGCCAGTCGCTCTATCTCCGTCTAGACGCCGCCCAGCCGAGCCAGTCGCTCTATCTCCGTCTAGACACTGCCCAGCCGAGCCAGTCCCTCTATCTCCGTCTAGACGCCGCCCAGCCGAGCCAGTCGCTCTATCTCCGTCTAGACACCGCCCAGCCGAGCCAGTCGCTCTATCTCCGTCTAGACACTGCCCAGCCGAGCCAGTCGCTCCATCTCTCCGTCTAGACACTGCCCAGCCGAGCCAGTCGCTCTATCTCCGTCTAGACGCTGCCCAGCCGAGCCAGTCGCTCTATCTCCGTCTAGACACTGCCCAGCCGAGCCAGTCGCTCTATCTCCGTCTAGACACCGCCCAGCCGAGCCAGTCGCTCTATCTCCGTCTAGACGCTGCCCAGCCGAGCCAGTCGCTCTATCTCCGTCTAGACACTGCCCAGCCGAGCCAGTCGCTCTATCTCCGTCTAGACACTGCCCAGCCGAGCCAGTCGCTCTATCTCCGTCTAGACACCGCCCAGCCGAGCCAGTCGCTCTATCTCCGTCTAGACGCTGCCCAGCCGAGCTAGTCGCTCTATCTCCGTCTAGACGCTGCCCAGCCGAGCCAGTCGCTCTATCTCCGTCTAGACGCCGCCCAGCCGAGCCAGTCGCTCTATCTCCGTCTAGACGCTGCCCAGCCGAGCCAGTCGCTCTATCTCCGTCTAGACGCTGCCCAGCCGAGCCAGTCGCTCTATCTCCGTCTAGACACTGCCCAGCCGAGCCAGTCGCTCTATCTCCGTCTAGACGCCGCCCAGCCGAGCCAGTCGCTCTATATCACCGTCTAGACGCCACCCAGCCGAGCCAGTCGCTCTATCTCCGTCTAGACACTGCCCAGCCGAGCCAGTCGCTCTATCTCTCCGTCTAGACGCTGCCCAGCCGAGCCAGTCGCTCTATCTCCGTCTAGACACCGCCCAGCCGAGCCAGTCGCTCTATCTCCGTCTAGACGCCGCCCAGCCGAGCCAGTCGCTCTATCTCCGTCTAGACGCTGCCCAGCCGAGCCAGTCGCTCTATCTCCGTCTAGACGCTGCCCAGCCGAGCCAGTCGCTCTATCTCCGTCTAGACGCTGCACAGCCGAGCCAGTCGCTCTATCTCCGTCTAGACGCTGCCCAGCCGAGCCAGTCGCTCTATCTCCGTCTAGACGCTGCCCAGCCGAGCCAGTCGCTCTATCTCCGTCTAGACGCTGCACAGCCGAGCCAGTCGCTCTATCTCCGTCTAGACGCCGCCCAGCCGAGCCAGTCGCTCTATCTCCGTCTAGACGCCGCCCAGCCGAGCCAGTCTCTCTATCTCCGTCTAGACGCTGCCCAGCCGAGCCAGTCTCTCTATCTCCGTCTAGACCCTGCCCAGCCGAGCCAGTCGCTCTATCTCCGTCTAGACGCCGCCCAGCCGAGCCAGTCGCTCTATCTCCGTCTAGACACCGCCCAGCCGAGCCAGTCGCTCTATCTCCGTCTAGACGCCGCCCAGCCGAGCCAGTCGCTCTATCTCCGTCTAGACGCTGCCCAGCCGAGCGAGTCGCTCTATCTCCGTCTAGACCCTGCCCAGCCGAGCCAGTCGCTCTATCTCCGTCTAGACGCTGCCCAGCCGAGCCAGTCGCTCTATCTCCGTCTAGACACCGCCCAGCCGAGCCAGTCGCTCTATCTCCGTCTAGACACCGCCCAGCCGAGCCAGTCGCTCTATCTCCGTCTAGACGCCGCCCAGCCGAGCCAGTCGCTCTATCTCTCCGTCTAGACGCCGCTCAGACGAGCCAGTCGCTCTATCTCCGTCTAGACGCCGCCCAGCCGAGCCAGTCGCTCTATCTCTCCGTCTAGACGCTGCCCAGCCGAGCCAGTCGCTCTATCTCCGTCTAGACGCCGCCCAGCCGAGCCAGTCGCTCTATCTCCGTCTAGACGCTGCCCAGCCGAGCCAGTCTCTCTATCTCCGTCTAGACGCTGCCCAGCCGAGCCAGTCGCTCTATCTCTCCGTCTAGACGCTGCCCAGCCGAGCCAGTCGCTCTATCTCCGTCTAGACGCTGCCCAGCCGAGCCAGTCGCTCTATCTCCGTCTAGACGCTGCCCAGCCGAGCCAGTCGCTCTATCTCCGTCTAGACACTGCCCAGCCGAGCCAGTCGCTCTATCTCCGTCTAGACGCTGCCCAGCCGAGCCAGTCGCTCTATCTCCGTCTAGACGCTGCCCAGCCGAGCCAGTCGCTCTATCTCCGTCTAGACACTGCCCAGCCGAGCCAGTCGCTCTATCTCCGTCTAGACGCTGCCCAGCCGAGCCAGTCGCTCTATCTCTCCGTCTAGACGCCGCCCAGCCGAGCCAGTCGCTCTATCTCCGTCTAGACGCTGCCCAGCCGAGCCAGTCGCTCTATCTCCGTCTAGACACTGCCCAGCCGAGCCAGTCGCTCTACCTCTCCGTCTAGACCCCGCCCAGCCGACCCAGTCGCTCTATCTCCGTCTAGACGCTGCACAGCCGAGCCAGTCGCTCTATCTCCGTCTAGACGCTGCCCAGCCGAGCCAGTCGCTCTATCTCCGTCTAGACGCTGCCCAGCCGAGCCAGTCGCTCTATCTCCGTCTAGACGCCGCCCAGCCGAGCCAGTCGCTCTATCTCCCCGTCTAGACACTGCCCAGCCGAGCCAGTCGCTCTATCTCCGTCTAGACGCTGCCCAGCCGAGCCAGTCGCTCTATCTCTCCGTCTAGACACTGCCCAGCCGAGCCAGTCGCTCTATCTCCGTCTAGATGCCGCCCAGCCGAGCCAGTCGCTCTATCTCCGTCTAGACACTGCCCAGCCGAGCCAGTCGCTCTATCTCCGTCTAGACGCTGCCCAGCCGAGCCAGTCGCTCTATCTCCGTCTAGACACTGCCCAGCCGAGCCAGTCGCTCTATCTCCGTCTAGACGCTGCCCAGCCGAGCCAGTCGCTCTATCTCCGTCTAGACGCTGCCCAGCCGAGCCAGTCGCTCTATCTCCGTCTAGACACTGCCCAGCCGAGCCAGTCGCTCTATCTCCGTCTAGACGCTGCCCAGCCGAGCCAGTCGCTCTATCTCCGTCTAGACACTGCCCAGCCGAGCCAGTCGCTCTATCTCCGTCTAGACGCTGCCCAGCCGAGCCAGTCGCTCTATCTCTCCGTCTAGACACTGCCCAGCCGAGCCAGTCGCTCTATCTCCGTCTAGACGCCGCCCAGCCGAGCCAGTCGCTCTATCCCAGTCTAGACGCCGCTCAGCCGAGCCAGTCGCTCAATCTCCGTCTAGACGCTGCCCAGCCGAGCCAGTCGCTCTATCCCCGTCTAGACGCTGCCCAGCCGAGCCAGTCGCTCTATCCCCGTCTAGACGCCGCTCAGCCGAGCCAGTCGCTCTATCTCCGTCTAGACGCTGCCCAGCCGAGCCAGTCGCTCTATCCCCGTCTAGACGCCGCTCAGCCGAGCCAGTCGCTCTATCTCCGTCTAGACGCTGCCCAGCCGAGCCAGTCGCTCTATCCCCGTCTAGACGCCGCTCAGCCGAGCCAGTCGCTCTATCTCCGTCTAGACGCCGCCCAGCCGAGCCAGTCGCTCTATCTCCGTCTAGACGCCGCCCAGCCGAGCCAGTCGCTCTATCTCCGTCTAGACACCGCCCAGCCGAGCCAGTCGCTCTATCTCCGTCTAGACGCTGCCCAGCCGAGCCAGTCGCTCTATCTCTCCGTCTAGACGCCGCCCAGCCGAGCCAGTCGCTCTATCTCCGTCTAGACGCCGCCCAGCCGAGCCAGTCGCTCTATCTCCGTCTAGACGCTGCCCAGCCGAGCCAGTCGCTCTATCTCCGTCTAGACGCTGCCCAGCCGAGCCAGTCGCTCTATCTCCGTCTAGACGCCGCCCAGCCGAGCCAGTCGCTCTATCTCCGTCTAGACGCTGCCCAGCCGAGCCAGTCGCTCTATCCCCGTCTAGACGCCGCTCAGCCGAGCCAGTCGCTCTATCTCTGTCTAGACGCTGCCCAGCCGAGCCAGTCGCTCTATCCCCGTCTAGACGCCGCTCAGCCGAGCCAGTCGCTCTATCTCTCCGTCTAGACGCCGCCCAGCCGAGCCAGTCGCTCTATCTCCGTCTAGACACTGCCCAGCCGAGCCAGTCGCTCTATCTCTCCGTCTAGACGCCGCTCAGCCAAGCCAGTCGCTCTATCTCTGTCTAGACGCTGCCCAGCCGAGCCAGTCGCTCTATCCCCGTCTAGACGCCGCTCAGCCGAGCCAGTCGCTCTATCTCCGTCTAGACGCCGCCCAGCCGAGCGAGTCGCTCTATCTCCGTCTAGACGCCGCCCAGCCGAGCCAGTCGCTCTATCTCCGTCTAGACGCTGCCCAGCCGAGCCAGTCGCTCTATCTCTCCGTCTAGACGCTGCCCAGCCGAGCCAGTCGCTCTATCTCTCCGTCTAGACACCGCCCAGCCGAGCCAGTCGCTCTATCTCTCCGTCTAGACACCGCCCAGCCGAGCCAGTCGCTCTATCTCCGTCTAGACACTGCCCAGCCGAGCCAGTCGCTCTATCCCCGTCTAGACGCCGCTCAGCCGAGCCAGTCGCTCTATCTCTGCGTCTAGACGCCGCCCAGCCGAGCCAGTCGCTCTATCTCCGTCTAGACACTGCCCAGCCGAGCCAGTCGCTCTATCTCCGTCTAGACGCTGCCCAGCCGAGCCAGTCGATCTATCTCCGTCTAGACACCGCCCAGCCGAGCCAGTCGCTCTATCTCCGTCTAGACACCGCCCAGCCGAGCCAGTCGCTCTATCTCCGTCTAGACGCTGCCCAGCCGAGCCAGTCGCTCTATCTCCGTCTAGACACCGCCCAGCCGAGCCAGTCGCTCTATCTCCGTCTAGACACTGCCCAGCCGAGCCAGTCGCTCCATCTCTCCGTCTAGACACTGCCCAGCCGAGCCAGTCGCTCTATCTCCGTCTAGACGCCGCCCAGCCGAGCCAGTCGCTCTATCTCCGTCTAGACACTGCCCAGCCGAGCCAGTCGCTCTATCTCCGTCTAGACGCCGCCCAGCCGAGCCAGTCGCTCTATCTCCGTCTAGACACCGCCCAGCCGAGCCAGTCGCTCTATCTCCGTCTAGACACTGCCCAGCCGAGCCAGTCGCTCCATCTCTCCGTCTAGACACTGCCCAGCCGAGCCAGTCGCTCTATCTCCGTCTAGACGCTGCCCAGCCGAGCCAGTCGCTCTATCTCCGTCTAGACACTGCCCCGCCGAGCCAGTCGCTCTATCTCCGTCTAGACACCGCCCAGCCGAGCCAGTCGCTCTATCTCCGTCTAGACGCTGCCCAGCCGAGCCAGTCGCTCTATCTCCGTCTAGACACTGCCCAGCCGAGCCAGTCGCTCTATCTCCGTCTAGACACTGCCCAGCCGAGCCAGTCGCTCTATCTCCGTCTAGACACCGCCCAGCCGAGCCAGTCGCTCTATCTCCGTCTAGACGCTGCCCAGCCGAGCCAGTCGCTCTATCTCCGTCTAGACGCTGCCCAGCCGAGCCAGTCGCTCTATCTCCGTCTAGACGCTGCCCAGCCGAGCCAGTCGCTCTATCTCCGTCTAGACGCCGCCCAGCCGAGCCAGTCGCTCTATCTCCGTCTAGACGCTGCCCAGCCGAGCCAGTCGCTCTATCTCCGTCTAGACGCTGCCCAGCCGAGCCAGTCGCTCTATCTCCGTCTAGACACTGCCCAGCCGAGCCAGTCGCTCTATCTCCGTCTAGACGCCGCCCAGCCGAGCCAGTCGCTCTATATCACCGTCTAGACGCCACCCAGCCGAGCCAGTCGCTCTATCTCCGTCTAGACACTGCCCAGCCGAGCCAGTCGCTCTATCTCTCCGTCTAGACGCTGCCCAGCCGAGCCAGTCGCTCTATCTCCGTCTAGACACCGCCCAGCCGAGCCAGTCGCTCTATCTCCGTCTAGACGCCGCCCAGCCGAGCCAGTCGCTCTATCTCCGTCTAGACGCTGCCCAGCCGAGCCAGTCGCTCTATCTCCGTCTAGACGCTGCCCAGCCGAGCCAGTCGCTCTATCTCCGTCTAGACGCTGCACAGCCGAGCCAGTCGCTCTATCTCCGTCTAGACGCTGCCCAGCCGAGCCAGTCGCTCTATCTCCGTCTAGACGCTGCCCAGCCGAGCCAGTCGCTCTATCTCCGTCTAGACGCTGCACAGCCGAGCCAGTCGCTCTATCTCCGTCTAGACGCCGCCCAGCCGAGCCAGTCGCTCTATCTCCGTCTAGACGCCGCCCAGCCGAGCCAGTCTCTCTATCTCCGTCTAGACGCTGCCCAGCCGAGCCAGTCTCTCTATCTCCGTCTAGACCCTGCCCAGCCGAGCCAGTCGCTCTATCTCCGTCTAGACGCCGCCCAGCCGAGCCAGTCGCTCTATCTCCGTCTAGACACCGCCCAGCCGAGCCAGTCGCTCTATCTCCGTCTAGACGCCGCCCAGCCGAGCCAGTCGCTCTATCTCCGTCTAGACGCTGCCCAGCCGAGCGAGTCGCTCTATCTCCGTCTAGACCCTGCCCAGCCGAGCCAGTCGCTCTATCTCCGTCTAGACGCTGCCCAGCCGAGCCAGTCGCTCTATCTCCGTCTAGACACCGCCCAGCCGAGCCAGTCGCTCTATCTCCGTCTAGACACCGCCCAGCCGAGCCAGTCGCTCTATCTCCGTCTAGACGCCGCCCAGCCGAGCCAGTCGCTCTATCTCTCCGTCTAGACGCCGCTCAGACGAGCCAGTCGCTCTATCTCCGTCTAGACGCCGCCCAGCCGAGCCAGTCGCTCTATCTCTCCGTCTAGACGCTGCCCAGCCGAGCCAGTCGCTCTATCTCCGTCTAGACGCCGCCCAGCCGAGCCAGTCGCTCTATCTCCGTCTAGACGCTGCCCAGCCGAGCCAGTCTCTCTATCTCCGTCTAGACGCTGCCCAGCCGAGCCAGTCGCTCTATCTCTCCGTCTAGACGCTGCCCAGCCGAGCCAGTCGCTCTATCTCCGTCTAGACGCTGCCCAGCCGAGCCAGTCGCTCTATCTCCGTCTAGACGCTGCCCAGCCGAGCCAGTCGCTCTATCTCCGTCTAGACACTGCCCAGCCGAGCCAGTCGCTCTATCTCCGTCTAGACGCTGCCCAGCCGAGCCAGTCGCTCTATCTCCGTCTAGACGCTGCCCAGCCGAGCCAGTCGCTCTATCTCCGTCTAGACACTGCCCAGCCGAGCCAGTCGCTCTATCTCCGTCTAGACGCTGCCCAGCCGAGCCAGTCGCTCTATCTCTCCGTCTAGACGCCGCCCAGCCGAGCCAGTCGCTCTATCTCCGTCTAGACGCTGCCCAGCCGAGCCAGTCGCTCTATCTCCGTCTAGACACTGCCCAGCCGAGCCAGTCGCTCTACCTCTCCGTCTAGACCCCGCCCAGCCGAGCCAGTCGCTCTATCTCCGTCTAGACGCTGCACAGCCGAGCCAGTCGCTCTATCTCCGTCTAGACGCTGCCCAGCCGAGCCAGTCGCTCTATCTCCGTCTAGACACTGCCCAGCCGAGCCAGTCGCTCTATCTCTCCGTCTAGACACTGCCCAGCCGAGCCAGTCGCTCTATCTCCGTCTAGACGCTGCCCAGCCGAGCCAGTCGCTCTATCTCTCCGTCTAGACACTGCCCAGCCGAGCCAGTCGCTCTATCTCCGTCTAGATGCCGCCCAGCCGAGCCAGTCGCTCTATCTCCGTCTAGACGCTGCCCAGCCGAGCCAGTCGCTCTATCTCCGTCTAGACACTGCCCAGCCGAGCCAGTCGCTCTATCTCCGTCTAGACGCTGCCCAGCCGAGCCAGTCGCTCTATCTCCGTCTAGACACTGCCCAGCCGAGCCAGTCGCTCTATCTCCGTCTAGACGCTGCCCAGCCGAGCCAGTCGCTCTATCTCCGTCTAGACACTGCCCAGCCGAGCCAGTCGCTCTATCCCCGTCTAGACGCTGCCCAGCCGAGCCAGTCGCTCTATCCCCGTCTAGACGCCGCTCAGCCGAGCCAGTCGCTCTATCTCCGTCTAGACGCTGCCCAGCCGAGCCAGTCGCTCTATCCCCGTCTAGACGCCGCTCAGCCGAGCCAGTCGCTCTATCTCCGTCTAGACGCTGCCCAGCCGAGCCAGTCGCTCTATCCCCGTCTAGACGCCGCTCAGCCGAGCCAGTCGCTCTATCTCCGTCTAGACGCCGCCCAGCCGAGCCAGTCGCTCTATCTCCGTCTAGACGCCGCCCAGCCGAGCCAGTCGCTCTATCTCCGTCTAGACACCGCCCAGCCGAGCCAGTCGCTCTATCTCCGTCTAGACGCTGCCCAGCCGAGCCAGTCGCTCTATCTCTCCGTCTAGACGCCGCCCAGCCGAGCCAGTCGCTCTATCTCCGCCTAGACGCCGCCCAGCCGAGCCAGTCGCTCTATCTCCGTCTAGACGCTGCCCAGCCGAGCCAGTCGCTCTATCTCCGTCTAGACGCTGCCCAGCCGAGCCAGTCGCTCTATCTCCGTCTAGACGCCGCCCAGCCGAGCCAGTCGCTCTATCTCCGTCTAGACGCTGCCCAGCCGAGCCAGTCGCTCTATCCCCGTCTAGACGCCGCTCAGCCGAGCCAGTCGCTCTATCTCTGTCTAGACGCTGCCCAGCCGAGCCAGTCGCTCTATCCCCGTCTAGACGCCGCTCAGCCGAGCCAGTCGCTCTATCTCTCCGTCTAGACGCCGCCCAGCCGAGCCAGTCGCTCTATCTCCGTCTAGACACTGCCCAGCCGAGCCAGTCGCTCTATCCCCGTCTAGACGCCGCTCAGCCGAGCCAGTCGCTCTATCCCCGTCTAGACACTGCCCAGCCGAGCCAGTCGCTCTATCCCCGTCTAGACACTGCCCAGCCGAGCCAGTCGCTCTATCTCCGTCTAGACGCCGCCCAGCCGAGCGAGTCGCTCTATCTCCGTCTAGACGCCGCCCAGCCGAGCCAGTCGCTCTATCTCCGTCTAGACGCTGCCCAGCCGAGCCAGTCGTTCTATCTCTCCGTCTAGACGCTGCCCAGCCGAGCCAGTCGCTCTATCCCCGTCTAGACACTGCCCAGCCGAGCCAGTCGCTCTATCTCCGTCTAGACGCCGCCCAGCCGAGCCAGTCGTTCTATCTCTCCGTCTAGACGCTGCCCAGCCGAGCCAGTCGCTCTATCCCCGTCTAGACACTGCCCAGCCGAGCCAGTCGCTCTATCTCCGTCTAGACGCCGCCCAGCCGAGCGAGTCGCTCTATCTCCGTCTAGACGCCGCCCAGCCGAGCCAGTCGCTCTATCTCCGTCTAGACGCTGCCCAGCCGAGCCAGTCGCTCTATCTCTCCGTCTAGACGCTGCCCAGCCGAGCCAGTCGCTCTATCTCTCCGTCTAGACACCGCCCAGCCGAGCCAGTCGCTCTATCTCTCCGTCTAGACACCGCCCAGCCGAGCCAGTCGCTCTATCTCCGTCTAGACACTGCCCAGCCGAGCCAGTCGCTCTATCCCCGTCTAGACGCCGCTCAGCCGAGCCAGTCGCTCTATCTCTGCGTCTAGACGCCGCCCAGCCGAGCCAGTCGCTCTATCTCCGTCTAGACACTGCCCAGCCGAGCCAGTCGCTCTATCTCCGTCTAGACGCTGCCCAGCCGAGCCAGTCGCTCTATCCCCGTCTAGACACTGCCCAGCCGAGCCAGTCGCTCTATCTCCGTCTAGACGCCGCCCAGCCGAGCGAGTCGCTCTATCTCCGTCTAGACGCCGCCCAGCCGAGCCAGTCGCTCTATCTCCGTCTAGACGCTGCCCAGCCGAGCCAGTCGCTCTATCTCTCCGTCTAGACGCTGCCCAGCCGAGCCAGTCGCTCTATCTCTCCGTCTAGACACCGCCCAGCCGAGCCAGTCGCTCTATCTCTCCGTCTAGACACCGCCCAGCCGAGCCAGTCGCTCTATCTCCGTCTAGACACTGCCCAGCCGAGCCACTCGCTCTATCTCCGTCTAGACGCTGCCCAGCCGAGCCAGTCGCTCTATCTCTCCGTCTAGACGCTGCCCAGCCGAGCCAGTCGCTCTATCTCCGTCTAGACACTGCCCAGCCGAGCCAGTCTCTCTATCTCCGTCTAGACGCCGCCCAGCCGAGCCAGTCGCTCTATCTCTCCGTCTAGACACTGCCCAGCCGAGCCAGTCGCTCTATCTCTCCGTCTAGACGCCGCCCAGCCGAGCCAGTCGCTCTATCTCCGTCTAGACGCCACCCAGCCGAGCCAGTCGCTCTATCTCTCCGTCTAGACACTGCCCAGCCGAGCCAGTCGCTCTATCTCTCCGTCTAGACACTGCCCAGCCGAGCCAGTCGCTCTATCTCTCCGTCTAGACGCCGCCCAGCCGAGCCAGTCGCTCTATCTCTCCGTCTAGACGCTGCCCAGCCGAGCCAGTCGCTCTATCTCTCCGTCTAGACACTGCCCAGCCGAGCCAGTCGCTCTATCTCTCCGTCTAGACACTGCCCAGCCGAGCCAGTCGCTCTATCTCCGTCTAGACACTGCCCAGCCGAGCCAGTCGCTCTATCTCTCCGTCTAGACGCCGCCCAGCCGAGCCAGTCGCTCTATCTCTCCGTCTAGACGCTGCCCAGCCGAGCCAGTCGCTCTATCTCTCCGTCTAGTCACTGCCCAGCCGAGCCAGTCGCTCTATCTCTCCGTCTAGACACTGCCCAGCCGAGCCAGTCGCTCTATCTCCGTCTAGACACTGCCCAGCCGAGCCAGTCGCTCTATCTCTCCGTCTAGACGCCGCCCAGCCGAGCCAGTCGCTCTATCTCCGTCTAGACGCTGCCCAGCCGAGCCAGTCGCTCTATCTCCGTCTAGACGCTGCCCAGCCGAGCCAGTCGCTCTATCTCTCCGTCTAGACGCTGCCCAGCCGAGCCAGTCGCTCTATCACCGTCTAGACGCCGCCCAGCCGAGCCAGTCGCTCTATCTCCGTATAGACGCTGCCCAGCCGAGCCAGTCGCTCTATCACCGTCTAGACGCCGCCCAGCCGAGCCAGTCGCTCTATCTCCGTCTAGACGCTGCACAGCCGAGCCAGTCGCTCTATCTCCGTCTAGACACTGCCCAGCCGAGCCAGTCGCTCTATCTCCGTCTAGACGCCGCCCAGCCGAGCCAGTCGCTCTATCTCCGTCTAGACACTGCCCAGCCGAGCCAGTCGCTCTATCTCCGTCTAGACACCGCCCAGCCGAGCCAGTCGCTCTATCTCTCCGTCTAGACGCTGCCCAGCCGAGCCAGTCGTTCTATCTCTCCGTCTAGACACTGCCCAGCCGAGCCAGTCGCTCTATCTCCGTCTAGACGCCGCCCAGCCGAGCCAGTCGCTCTATCTCCGTCTAGACGCCGCCCAGCCGAGCCAATCGCTCTATCTCCGTCTAGACACTGCCCAGCCGAGCCAGTCGCTCTATCTCTCCGTCTAGACGCTGCCCAGCCGAGCCAGTCGCTCTATCTCCGTCTAGACGCCGCCCAGCCGAGCCAGTCGCTCTATCTCTCCGTCTAGACACTGCCCAGCCGAGCCAGTCGCTCTATCTCTCCGTCTAGACGCCGCCCAGCCGAGCCAGTCGCTCTATCTCTCCGTCTAGACACTGCCCAGCCGAGCCAGTCGCTCTATCTCTCCGTCTAGACACTGCCCAGCCAAGCCAGTCGCTCTATCTCTCCGTCTAGACACTGCCCAGCCGAGCCAGTCGCTCTAGCTCTCCGTCTAGACGCCGCCCAGCCGAGCCAGTCGCTCTATCTCCGTCTAGACGCTGCCCAGCCGAGCCAGTCGCTCTATCTCTCCGTCTAGACGCTGCCCAGCCGAGCCAGTCGCTCTATCACCGTCTAGACGCCGCCCAGCCGAGCCAGTCGCTCTATCTCCGTATAGACGCTGCCCAGCCGAGCCAGTCGCTCTATCACCGTCTAGACGCCGCCCAGCCGAGCCAGTCGCTCTATCTCCGTCTAGACGCTGCACAGCCGAGCCAGTCGCTCTATCTCCGTCTAGACGCCGCCCAGCCGAGCCAGTCGCTCTATCTCTCCGTCTAGACGCTGCCCAGCCGAGCCAGTCGCTCTATCTCCGTCTAGACACCGCCCAGCCGAGCCAGTCGCTCTATCTCCGTCTAGACGCCGCCCAGCCGAGCCAGTCGCTCTATCCCCGTCTAGACGCCGCTCAGCCGAGCCAGTAGCTCTATCTCCGTCTAGACGCCGCCCAGCCGAGCCAGTCGCTCTATCCCCGTCTAGACGCCGCTCAGCCGAGCCAGTCGCTCTATCTCTCCGTCTAGACGCCGCCCAGCCGAGCCAGTCGCTCTATCTCAGTCTTGACACCGCCCAGCCGAGCCAGTCGCTCCATCTCCGTCTAGACACTGCCCAGCCGAGCCAGTCGCTCTATCTCTCCGTCTAGACGCTGCCCAGCCGAGCCAGTCGCTCTATCTCCGTCTAGACGCTGCCCAGCCGAGCCAGTCGCTCTATCTCTCCGTCTAGACGCTGCCCAGCCGAGCCAGTCGCTCTATCTCCGTCTAGACACCGCCCAGCCGAGCCAGTCGCTCTATCTCTCCGTCTAGACGACGCCCAGCCGAGCCAGTCGCTCTATCTCCGTCTAGACGCTGCCCAGCCGAGCCAGTCGCTCTATCTCCGTCTAGACGCTGCCCAGCCGAGCCAGTCGCTCTATCTCTCCGTCTAGACGCTGCCCAGCCGAGCCAGTCGCTCTATCTCCGTCTAGACGCTGCCCAGCCGAGCCAGTCGCTCTATCTCCGTCTAGACGACGCCCAGCCGAGCCAGTCGCTCTATCTCCGTCTAGACGCTGCCCAGCCGAGCCAGTCTCTCTATCTCCGTCTAGACGACGCCCAGCCGAGCCAGTCGCTCTATCTCCGTCTAGACACTGCCCAGCCGAGCCAGTCACTCTATCTCTCCGTCTAGACGCTGCCCAGCCGAGCCAGTCACTCTATCTCTCCGTCTAGACACTGCCCAGCCGAGCCAGTCGCTCTATCTCCGTCTAGACACTGCCCAGCCGAGCCAGTCGCTCTATCTCTCCGTCTAGACACTGCCCAGCCGAGCCAGTCGCTCTATCTCCGTCTAGACGCTGCCCAGCCGAGCCAGTCGCTCTATCTCTCCGTCTAGACACTGCCCAGCCGAGCCAGTCGCTCTATCTCCGTCTAGACACTGCCCAGCCGAGCCAGTCGCTCTATCTCTCCGTCTAGACGCTGCCCAGCCGAGCCAGTCGCTCTATCTCTCCGTCTAGACACCGCCCTGCCGAGCCAGTCGCTCTATCTCCGTCTAGACGCTGCCCAGCCGAGACAGTCGCTCTATCTCCGTCTAGACACCGCCCAGCCGAGCCAGTCGCTCTATCTCCGTCTAGACGCTGCCCAGCCGAGCCAGTCGCTCTATCTCCGTCTAGACACTGCCCAGCCGAGCCAGTCGCTCTATCTCCGTCTAGACGCTGCCCAGCCGAGCCAGTCGCTCTATCTCTCCGTCTAGACGCTGCCCAGCCGAGCCAGTCGCTCTATCTCCGTCTAGACGCTGCCCAGCCGAGCCAGTCGCTCTATCTCTCCGTCTAGACGCTGCCCAGCCGAGCCAGTCGCTCTATCTCTCCGTCTAGACGCTGCCCAGCCGAGCCAGTCGCTCTATCTCTCCGTCTAGACACTGCCCAGCCGAGCCAGTCGCTCTATCTCTCCGTCTAGACGCTGCCCAGCCGAGCCAGTCGCTCTATCTCTCCGTCTAGACACTGCCCAGCCGAGCCAGTCGCTCTATCTCTCCGTCTAGACGCTGCCCAGCCGAGCCAGTCGCTCTATCTCTCCGTCTAGACGCTGCCCAGCCGAGCCAGTCGCTCTATCTCTCCGTCTAGACACTGCCCAGCCGAGCCAGTCGCTCTATCTCTCCGTCTAGACGCTGCCCAGCCGAGCCAGTCGCTCTATCTCTCCGTCTAGACACTGCCCAGCCGAGCCAGTCGCTCTATCTCTCCGTCTAGACGCTGCCCAGCCGAGCCAGTCGCTCTATCTCCGTCTAGACACCGCCCAGCCGAGCCAGTCGCTCTATCTCTCCGTCTAGACGCTGCCCAGCCGAGCCAGTCGCACTATCTCCGTCTAGACACCGCCCTGCCGAGCCAGTCGCTCTATCTCCGTCTAGACGCTGCCCAGCCGAGACAGTCGCTCTATCTCCGTCTAGACACCGCCCAGCCGAGCCAGTCGCTCTATCTCCGTCTAGACGCTGCCCAGCCGAGCCAGTCGCTCTATCTCCGTCTAGACACTGCCCAGCCGAGCCAGTCGCTCTATCTCCGTCTAGACACTGCCCAGCCGAGCCAGTCGCTCCATCTCTCCGTCTAGACACTGCCCAGCCGAGCCAGTCGCTCCATCTCTCCGTCTAGACACTGCCCAGCCGAGCCAGTCGCTCTATCTCCGTCTAGACACCGCCCAGCCAAGCCAGTCGCTCTATCTCCGTCTAGACGCTGCCCAGCCGAGCCAGTCGCTCTATCTCCGTCTAGACACCGCCCAGCCGAGCCAGTCGCTCTATCTCCGTCTAGACGCTGCCCAGCCGAGCCAGTCGCTCTATCTCCGTCTAGACACCGCCCAGCCGAGCCAGTCGCTCTATCTCCGTCTAGACGCTGCCCAGCCGAGCCAGTCGCTCTATCTCCGTCTAGACGCCGCCCAGCCGAGCCAGTCGCTCTATCTCCGTCTAGACACGGCCCAGCCGAGCCAGTCGCTCTATCTCTCCGTCTAGACGCTGCCCAGCCGAGCCAGTCGCTCTATCTCTCCGTCTAGACGCCGCTCAGACGAGCCAGTCGCTCTATCTCCGTCTAGACGCCGCCCAGCCGAGCCAGTCGCTCTATCTCTCCGTCTAGACACTGCCCAGCCGAGCCAGTCGCTCTATCTCCGTCTAGACACTGCCCAGCCGAGCCAGTCGCTCTATCTCCGTCTAGACGCTGCCCAGCCGAGCCAGTCGCTCTATCTCCGTCTAGACACTGCCCAGCCGAGCCAGTCGCTCTATCTCCGTCTAGACGCCGCCCAGCCGAGCCAGTCGCTCTATCTCTCCGTCTAGACACTGCCCAGCCGAGCCAGTCGCTCTATCTCCGTCTAGACACTGCCCAGCCGAGCCAGTCGCTCTATCTCCGTCTAGACGCTGCCCAGCCGAGCCAGTCGCTCTATCTCCGTCTAGACACTGCCCAGCCGAGCCAGTCGCTCTATCTCCGTCTAGACACTGCCCAGCCGAGCCAGTCGCTCTATCTCCGTCTAGACGCTGCCCAGCCGAGCCAGTCGCTCTATCCCCGTCTAGACGCCGCTCAGCCGAGCCAGTCGCTCTATCTCCGTCTAGACGCCGCTCAGCCGAGCCAGTCGCTCTATCTCCGTCTAGACGCTGCCCAGCCGAGCCAGTCGCTCTATCTCCGTCTAGACGCCGCTCAGCCGAGCCAGTCGCTCTATCTCCGTCTAGACGCTGCCCAGCCGAGCCAGTCGCTCTATCCCCGTCTAGACGCCGCTCAGCCGAGCCAGTCGCTCTATC
The DNA here is from genome assembly GCF_047496885.1 of Scyliorhinus torazame. NCBI lineage: Eukaryota > Metazoa > Chordata > Chondrichthyes > Carcharhiniformes > Scyliorhinidae > Scyliorhinus > Scyliorhinus torazame. Next base: position 323,190,342 of record NC_092711.1, read on the forward strand.
TCCGTCTAGACGCCGCTCAGCCGAGCCAGTCGCTCTATCTCCGTCTAGACGCTGCCCAGCCGAGCCAGTCGCTCTATCCCCGTCTAGACGCCGCTCAGCCGAGCCAGTCGCTCTATCTCCGTCTAGACGCTGCCCAGCCGAGCCAGTCGCTCTATCCCCGTCTAGACGCCGCTCAGCCGAGCCAGTCGCTCTATCTCCGTCTAGACGCCGCCCAGCCGAGCCAGTCGCTCTATCTCCGTCTAGACGCCGCCCAGCCGAGCCAGTCGCTCTATCTCCGTCTAGACGCTGCCCAGCCGAGCCAGTCGCTCTATCTCCGTCTAGACGCTGCCCAGCCGAGCCAGTCGCTCTATCCCCGTCTAGACGCCGCTCAGCCGAGCCAGTCGCTCTATCTCTCCGTCTAGACGCCGCCCAGCCGAGCCAGTCGCTCTATCTCCGTCTAGACGCCGCCCAGCCGAGCCAGTCGCTCTATCTCCGTCTAGACGCTGCCCAGCCGAGCCAGTCGCTCTATCTCCGTCTAGACGCCGCCCAGCCGAGCCAGTCGCTCTATCTCCGTCTAGACGCTGCCCAGCCGAGCCAGTCGCTCTATCCCCGTCTAGACGCCGCTCAGCCGAGCCAGTCGCTCAATCTCCGTCTAGACGCTGCCCAGCCGAGCCAGTCGCTCTATCTCCGTCTAGACACTGCCCAGCCGAGCCAGTCGCTCTATCTCCGTCTAGACGCCGCCCAGCCGAGCCAGTCGCTCTATCTCCGTCTAGACGCCGCCCAGCCGAGCCAGTCGCTCTATCTCTCCGTCTAGACGCTGCCCAGCCGAGCCAGTCGCTCTATCTCTCCGTCTAGACACTGCCCAGCCGAGCCAGTCGCTCTATCTCTCCGTCTAGACACCGCCCAGCCGAGCCAGTCGCTCTATCTCCGTCTAGACGCCGCCCAGCCGAGCCAGTCGCTCTATCTCCGTCTAGACCCCGCACAGCCGAGCCAGTCGCTCTATCTCCGTCTAGACGCTGCCCAGCCGAGCCAGTCGCTCTATCTCCGTCTAGACACTGCCCAGCCGAGCCAGTCGCTCTATCTCCGTCTAGACCCCGCCCAGCCGAGCCAGTCGCTCTATCTCCGTCTAGACGCTGCCCAGCCGAGCCAGTCGCTCTATCTCCGTCTAGACGCTGCCCAGCCGAGCCAGTCGCTCTATCTCTCCGTCTAGACGCCGCCCAGCCAAGCCAGTCGCTCTATCTCCGTCTAGACTCTGCCCAGCCGAGCCAGTCGCTCTATCTCCGTCTAGACGCTGCCCAGCCGAGCCAGTCGCTCTATCTCCGTCTAGACGCTGCCCAGCCGAGCCAGTCGCTCTATCTCCGTCTAGACGCCGCCCAGCCGAGCCAGTCGCTCTATCTCCGTCTAGACGCCGCCCAGCCGAGCCAGTCGCTCTATCTCCGTCTAGACGCTGCCCAGCCGAGCCAGTCGCTCTATCTCCGTCTAGACGCCGCCCAGCCGAGCCAGTCGCTCTATCTCCGTCTAGACTCTGCCCAGCCGAGCCAGTCGCTCTATCTCCGTCTAGACGCTGCCCAGCCGAGCCAGTCGCTCTATCTCCGTCTAGACGCTGCCCAGCCGAGCCAGTCGCTCAATCTCCGTCTAGACGCTGCCCAGCCGAGCCAGTCGCTCTATCTCCGTCTAGACGCCGCCCAGCCGAGCCAGTCGCTCTATCTCCGTCTAGACGCTGCCCAGCCGAGCCAGTCGCTCTATCTCCGTCTAGACACTGCCCAGCCGAGCCAGTCGCTCAATCTCCGTCTAGACTCTGCCCAGCCGAGCCAGTCGCTCTATCTCTCCGTCTAGACGCTGCCCAGCCGAGCCAGTCGCTCAATCTCCGTCTAGACGCTGCCCAGCCGAGCCAGTCGCTCTATCTCCGTCTAGACGCCGCCCAGCCGAGCCAGTCGCTCTATCTCCGTCTAGACGCTGCCCAGCCGAGCCAGTCGCTCTATCTCCGTCTAGACGCCGCCCAGCCGAGCCAGTCGCTCTATCTCCGTCTAGACGCTGCCCAGCCGAGCCAGTCGCTCAATCTCCGTCTAGACGCTGCCCAGCCGAGCCAGTCGCTCTATCTCTCCGTCTAGACGCTGCCCAGCCGAGCCAGTCGCTCTATCTCCGTCTAGACGCTGCCCAGCCGAGCCAGTCGCTCTATCTCTCCGTCTAGACGCTGCCCAGCCGAGCCAGTCGCTCTATCTCCGTCTAGACACCGCCCAGCCGAGCCAGTCGCTCTATCTCCGTCTAGACGCCGCCCAGACGAGCCAGTCGCTCTATCTCCGTCTAGACGCCGCCCAGACGAGCCAGTCGCTCTATCTCCGTCTAGACGCTGCACAGCCGAGCCAGTCGCTCTATCTCCGTCTAGACGCCGCCCAGACGAGCCAGTCGCTCTATCTCCGTCTAGACGCTGCCCAGCCGAGCCAGTCTCTCTATCTCTCCGTCTAGACACTGCCCAGCCGAGCCAGTCGCTCTATCTCCGTCTAGACGCTGCCCAGCCGAGCCAGTCGCTCTATCTCCGTCTAGACGCTGCCCAGCCGAGCCAGTCGCTCTATCTCCGTCTAGACGCTGCCCAGCCGAGCCAGTCGCTCTATCTCTCCGTCTAGACGCTGCCCAGCCGAGCCAGTCGCTCTATCTCCGTCTAGACGCCGCCCAGCCGAGCCAGTCGCTCTATCTCCGTCTAGACGCTGCACAGCCGAGCCAGTCGCTCTATCTCCGTCTAGACGCTGCCCAGCCGAGCCAGTCGCTTTATCTCCGTCTAGACACCGCCCAGCCGAGCCAGTCGCTTTATCTCTCCGTCTAGACACTGCCCAGCCGAGCCAGTTGCTCTATCTCCGTCTAGACACTGCCCAGCCGAGCCAGTCGCTCTATCTCCGTCTAGACACCGCCCAGCCGAGCCAGTCGCTTTATCTCTCCGTCTAGACGCTGCCCAGCCGAGCCAGTCGCTCTATCTCCGTCTAGACACCGCCCAGCCGAGCCAGTCGCTTTATCTCTCCGTCTAGACGCTGCCCAGCCGAGCCAGTCGCTCTATCTCCGTCTAGACACTGCCCAGCCGAGCCAGTCGCTCTATCTCCGTCTAGACACTGCCCAGCCGAGCCAGTCGCTCTATCTCCGTCTAGACACCGCCCAGCCGAGCCAGTCGCTTTATCTCTCCGTCTAGACGCCGCCCAGCCGAGCCAGTCGCTCTATCTCCGTCTAGACGCCGCCCAGCCGAGCCAGTCGCTCTATCTCTCCGTCTAGACGCTGCCCAGCCGAGCCAGTCGCTCTATCTCTCCGTCTAGACGCTGCCCAGCCGAGCCAGTCGCTCTATCTCCGTCCAGACGCTGCCCAGCCGAGCCAGTCGCTCTATCTCTCCGTCTAGACGCTGCCCAGCCGAGCCAGTCGCTCTATCTCCGTCGAGACACCGCCCAGCCGAGCCAGTCGCTCTATCTCCGTCTAGACGCTGTCCAGCCGAGCCAGTCGCTCTATCTCCGTCTAGACGCTGCCCAGCCGAGCCAGTCGCTCTATCTCCGTCGAGACACCGCCCAGCCGAGCCAGTCGCTCTATCTCCGTCTAGACGCTGTCCAGCCGAGCCAGTCGCTCTATCTCCGTCTAGACGCTGTCCAGCCGAGCCAGTCGCTCTATCTCCGTCTAGACGCTGTCCAGCCGAGCCAGTCGCTCTATCTCCGTCGAGACACCGCCCAGCCGAGCCAGTCGCTCTATCTCCGTCTAGACGCTGTCCAGCCGAGCCAGTCGCTCTATCTCTCCGTCCAGACGCTGCCCAGCCGAGCCAGTCGCTCTATCTCCGTCTAGACGCTGTCCAGCCGAGCCAGTCGCTCTATCTCCGTCTAGACGCTGCCCAGCGGAGCCAGTCGCTCTATCTCCGTCGAGACACCGCCCAGCCGAGCCAGTCGCTCTATCTCCGTCTAGACGCTGTCCAGCCGAGCCAGTCGCTCTATCTCCGTCTAGACGCTGCCCAGCCGAGCCAGTCGCTCTATCTCTCCGTCTAGACGCTGTCCAGCCGAGCCAGTCGCTCTATCTCCGTCTAGACGCTGTCCAGCCGAGCCAGTCGCTCTATCTCCGTCTAGACGCTGTCCAGCCGAGCCAGTCGCTCTATCTCCGTCTAGACACCGCCCAGCCGAGCCAGTCGCTCTATCTCTCCGTCTAGACGCCGCCCAGCCGAGCCAGTCGCTCTATCTCTCCGTCTAGACGCTGCCCAGCCGAGCCAGTCGCTCTATCTCTCCGTCTAGACGCTGCCCAGCCGAGCCAGTCGCTCTATCTCTGCGTCTAGACGCTGCCCAGCCGAGCCAGTCGCTCTATCTCTCCGTCTAGACGCCGCCCAGCCGAGCCAGTCGCTCTATCTCTCCGTCTAGACGCCGGCCAGCCGAGCCAGTCGCTCTATCTCTCCGTCTAGACGCCGCCCAGCCGAGCCAGTCGCTCTATCTCTCCGTCTAGACGCCGCCCAGCCGAGCCAGTCGCTCTATCTCTCCGTCTAGACGCCGCCCAGCCGATCCAGTCGCTCTATCTCCGTCTAGACACTGCCCAGCCGAGCCAGTTGCTCTATCTCTCCGTCTAGACGCTGCCCAGCCGAGCCAGTCGCTCTATCTCCGTCTAGACGCTGCCCAGCCGAGCCAGTCGCTCTATCTCTCCGTCTAGACGCTGCCCAGCCGAGCCAGTCGCTCTATCTCTCCGTCTAGACGCCGCCCAGCCGAGCCAGTCGCTCTATCTCTCCGTCTAGACGCCGGCCAGCCGAGCCAGTCGCTCTATCTCTCCGTCTAGACGCCGCCCAGCCGAGCCAGTCGCTCTATCTCTCCGTCTAGACGCCGCCCAGCCGAGCCAGTCGCTCTATCTCTCCCTCTAGACGCTGCCCAGCCGAGCCAGTCGCTCTATCTCTCCGTCTAGACGCTGCCCAGCCGAGCCAGTCGCTCTATCTCCGTCTAGACGCTGCCCAGCCGAGCCAGTCGCTCTATCTCCGTCTAGACGCCGCCCAGCCGAGCCAGTCGCTCTATCTCCGTCTTGACGCTGCCCAGCCGAGCCAGTCGCTCTATCTCCGTCTAGACCCTGCCCAGCCGAGCCAGTCGCTCTATCTCCGTCTAGACGCTGCCCAGCCGAGCCAGTCGCTCTATCTCTCCGTCTAGACGCTGCCCAGCCGAGCCAGTCGCTCTATCTCTCCGTCTAGACGCCGCCCAGCCGAGCCAGTCGCTCTATATCTCCGTCTAGACGACGCCCAGCCGAGCCAGTCGCTCTATCTCTCCGTCTAGACGCTGCCCAGCCGAGCCAGTCGCTCTATCTCCGTCTAGACGCTGCCCAGCCGAGCCAGTCGCTCTATCTCCGTCTAGAAGCCGCCCAGCCGAGCCAGTCGCTCTATCTCCGTCTAGACGCCGCCCAGCCGAGCCAGTCGCTCTATCTCCGTCTAGACGCCGCCCAGCCGAGCCAGTCGCTCTATCTCCGTCTAGACGCCGCCCAGCCGAGCCAGTCGCTCTATCTCCGTCTAGACGCTGCACAGCCGAGCCAGTCGCTCTATCTCCGTCTAGACGCTGCCCAGCCGAGCCAGTCGCTTTATCTCCGTCTAGACACCGCCCAGCCGAGCCAGTCGCTTTATCTCTCCGTCTAGACACTGCCCAGCCGAGCCAGTTGCTCTATCTCCGTCTAGACACTGCCCAGCCGAGCCAGTCGCTCTATCTCCGTCTAGACACCGCCCAGCCGAGCCAGTCGCTTTATCTCTCCGTCTAGACGCTGCCCAGCCGAGCCAGTCGCTCTATCTCCGTCTAGACGCTGCCCAGCCGAGCCAGTCGCTCTATCTCCGTCTAGACACTGCCCAGCCGAGCCAGTCGCTCTATCTCCGTCTAGACACTGCCCAGCCGAGCCAGTCGCTCTATCTCCGTCTAGACACCGCCCAGCCGAGCCAGTCGCTTTATCTCTCCGTCTAGACGCCGCCCAGCCGAGCCAGTCGCTCTATCTCCGTCTAGACGCCGCCCAGCCGAGCCAGTCGCTCTATCTCTCCGTCTAGACGCTGCCCAGCCGAGCCAGTCGCTCTATCTCTCCGTCTAGACGCTGCCCAGCCGAGCCAGTCGCTCTATCTCCGTCCAGACGCTGCCCAGCCGAGCCAGTCGCTCTATCTCTCCGTCTAGACGCTGCCCAGCCGAGCCAGTCGCTCTATCTCCGTCGAGACACCGCCCAGCCGAGCCAGTCGCTCTATCTCCGTCTAGACGCTGTCCAGCCGAGCCAGTCGCTCTATCTCCGTCTAGACGCTGCCCAGCCGAGCCAGTCGCTCTATCTCCGTCGAGACACCGCCCAGCCGAGCCAGTCGCTCTATCTCCGTCAAGACGCTGTCCAGCCGAGCCAGTCGCTCTATCTCCGTCTAGACGCTGTCCAGCCGAGCCAGTCGCTCTATCTCCGTCTAGACGCTGTCCAGCCGAGCCAGTCGCTCTATCTCCGTCGAGACACCGCCCAGCCGAGCCAGTCGCTCTATCTCCGTCTAGACGCTGTCCAGCCGAGCCAGTCGCTCTATCTCTCCGTCCAGACGCTGCCCAGCCGAGCCAGTCGCTCTATCTCCGTCTAGACACTGCCCAGCCGAGCCAGTCGCTCTATCTCCGTCTAGACGCTGTCCAGCCGAGCCAGTCGCTCTATCTCCGTCTAGACGCTGCCCAGCGGAGCCAGTCGCTCTATCTCCGTCGAGACACCGCCCAGCCGAGCCAGTCGCTCTATCTCCGTCTAGACGCTGTCCAGCCGAGCCAGTCGCTCTATCTCCGTCTAGACGCTGCCCAGCCGAGCCAGTCGCTCTATCTCTCCGTCTAGACGCTGTCCAGCCGAGCCAGTCGCTCTATCTCCGTCTAGACGCTGTCCAGCCGAGCCAGTCGCTCTATCTCCGTCTAGACGCTGTCCAGCCGAGCCAGTCGCTCTATCTCCGTCTAGACACCGCCCAGCCGAGCCAGTCGCTCTATCTCTCCGTCTAGACGCCGCCCAGCCGAGCCAGTCGCTCTATCTCTCCGTCTAGACGCTGCCCAGCCGAGCCAGTCGCTCTATCTCTCCGTCTAGACGCTGCCCAGCCGAGCCAGTCGCTCTATCTCTGCGTCTAGACGCTGCCCAGCCGAGCCAGTCGCTCTATCTCTCCGTCTAGACGCCGCCCAGCCGAGCCAGTCGCTCTATCTCTCCGTCTAGACGCCGGCCAGCCGAGCCAGTCGCTCTATCTCTCCGTCTAGACGCCGCCCAGCCGAGCCAGTCGCTCTATCTCTCCGTCTAGACGCCGCCCAGCCGAGCCAGTCGCTCTATCTCTCCGTCTAGACGGCGCCCAGCCGATCCAGTCGCTCTATCTCCGTCTAGACACTGCCCAGCCGAGCCAGTCGCTCTATCTCTCCGTCTAGACGCCGCCCAGCCGAGCCAGTCGCTCTATCTCTCCGTCTAGACGCCGGCCAGCCGAGCCAGTCGCTCTATCTCTCCGTCTAGACGCCGCCCAGCCGAGCCAGTCGCTCTATCTCTCCCTCTAGACGCTGCCCAGCCGAGCCAGTCGCTCTATCTCTCCGTCTAGACGCTGCCCAGCCGAGCCAGTCGCTCTATCTCCGTCTAGACGCTGCCCAGCCGAGCCAGTCGCTCTATCTCCGTCTAGACGCCGCCCAGCCGAGCCAGTCGCTCTATCTCCGTCTAGACGCTGCCCAGCCGAGCCAGTCGCTCTATCTCTCCGTCTAGACGCTGCCCAGCCGAGCCAGTCGCTCTATCTCTCCGTCTAGACGCCGCCCAGCCGAGCCAGTCGCTCTATATCTCCGTCTAGACGACGCCCAGCCGAGCCAGTCGCTCTATCTCTCCGTCTAGACGCTGCCCAGCCGAGCCAGTCGCTCTATCTCCGTCTAGACGCTGCCCAGCCGAGCCAGTCGCTCTATCTCCGTCTAGAAGCCGCCCAGCCGAGCCAGTCGCTCTATCTCCGTCTAGACGCCGCCCAGCCGAGCCAGTCGCTCTATCTCCGTCTAGACGCCGCCCAGCCGAGCCAGTCGCTCTATCTCCGTCTAGACGCTGCCCAGCCGAGCCAGTCGCTCTATCTATCCGGCTAGACACTGCCCAGCCGAGCCAGTCGCTCTATCTCCGTCTAGACGCCGCCCAGCCGAGCCAGTCGCTCTATCTCCGTCTAGACGCTGCCCAGCCGAGCCAGTCGCTCTATCTCCGTCTAGACGCCGCCCAGCCGAGCCAGTCGCTCTATCTCCGTCTAGACGCTGCCCAGCCGAGCCAGTCGCTCTATCTATCCGGCTAGACGCTGCCCAGCCGAGCCAGTCGCTCTATCTCTCCGTCTAGACGCTGCCCAGCCGAGCCAGTCGCTCTATCTCTCTGTCTAGACACCGCCCAGCCGAGCCAGTCGCTCTTTCTCCGTCTAGACGCTGCCCAGCCGAGCCAGTCGCTCTATCTCTCCGTCTAGACACCGCCCAGCCGAGCCAGTCTCTCTATCTCCGTCTAGACGCTGCCCAGCCGAGCAAGTCGCTCTATCTCTCCGTCTAGACGCTGCCCAGCCGAGCCAGTCGCTCTATCTCTCCGTCTAGACACCGCCCAGCCGAGCCAGTCTCTCTATCTCCGTCTAGACGCTGCCCAGCCGAGCCAGTCCCTCTATCTCCGTCTAGACACCGCCCAGCCGAGCCAGTCGCTCTATCTCCGTCTAGACGCCTCCCAGCCGAGCCACTCGCTCTATCTCCGTCTAGACGCTGCCCAGCCGAGCCAGTCGCTCTATCTCTCCGTCTAGACACTGCCCAGCCGAGCCAGTCGCTCTATCTCCGTCTAGACGCTGCCCAGCCGAGCCAGTCGCTCTATCTCTCCGTCTAGACGCCGCCCAGCCGAGCCAGTCGCTCTATCTCCGTCTAGACGCTGCCCAGCCGAGCCAGTCGCTCTATCTCCGTCTAGACACCGCCCAGCCGAGCCAGTCGCTCTATCTCTCCGTCTAGACGCTGCCCAGCCGAGCCAGTCGCTCTATCTCTCCGTCTAGACGCTGCCCAGCCGAGCCAGTCGCTCTATCTCCGTCTAGACGCTGCCCAGCCGAGCCAGTCGCTCTATCTCTCCGTCTAGACGCCGCCCAGCCGAGCCAGTCGCTCTATCTCCGTCTAGACGCTGCCCAGCCGAGCCAGTCGCTCTATCTCCGTCTAGACACCGCCCAGCCGAGCCAGTCGCTCTATCTCTCCGTCTAGACGCTGCCCAGCCGAGCCAGTCGCTCTATCTCTCCGTCTAGACGCTGCCCAGCCGAGCCAGTCGCTCTATCTCCGTCTAGACACCGCCCAGCCGAGCCAGTCGCTCTATCTCTCCGTCTAGACGCTGCCCAGCCGAGCCAGTCGCTCTATCTCTCCGTCTAGACGCTGCCCAGCCGAGCCAGTCGCTCTATCTCTCCGTCTAGACGCTGCCCAGCCGAGCCAGTCGCTCTATCTCTCCGTCTAGACACCGCCCAGCCGAGCCAGTCGCTCTATCTCTCCGTCTAGACGCTGCCCAGCCGAGCCAGTCGCTCTATCTCCGTCTAGACGCCGCCCAGCCGAGCCAGTCGCTCTATCTCCGTCTAGACGCTGCCCAGCCGAGCCAGTCGCTCTATCTCCGTCTAGACGCTGCCCAGCCGAGCCAGTCGCTCTATCTCTCCGTCTAGACACCGCCCAGCCGAGCCAGTCGCTCTATCTCCGTCTAGACGCCGCCCAGCCGAGCCAGTCGCTCTATCTCCGTCTAGACGCTGCCCAGCCGAGCCAGTCGCTCTCTCTCCGTCTAGACGCTGCCCAGCCGAGCCAGTCGCTCTCTCTCCGTCTAGACACTGCCCAGCCGAGCCAGTCGCTCTATCTCCGTCTAGACGCTGCCCAGCCGAGCCAGTCGCTCTATCTCCGTCTAGACGCTGCCCAGACGAGCCAGTCGCTCTATCTCCGTCTAGACGCCGCCCAGCCGAGCCAGTCGCTCTATCTCCGTCTAGACGCTGCCCAGCCGAGCCAGTCGCTCTATCTCCGTCTAGACGCTGCCCAGCCGAGCCAGTCGCTCTATCTCTCCGTCTAGACACCGCCCAGCCGAGCCAGTCGCTCTATCTCCGTCTAGACGCCGCCCAGCCGAGCCAGTCGCTCTATCTCCGTCTAGACGCTGCCCAGCCGAGCCAGTCGCTCTCTCTCCGTCTAGACGCTGCCCAGCCGAGCCAGTCGCTCTATCTCCGTCTAGACGCTGCCCAGCCGAGACAGTCGCTCTATCTCCGTCTAGACGCTGCCCAGCCGAGACAGTCGCTCTATCTCCGTCTAGACGCTGCCCAGCCGAGACAGTCGCTCTATCTCCCCGTCTAGACGCCGCCCAGCCGAGCCAGTCGCTCTATCTCCGTCTAGACGCTGCCCAGCCGAGCCAGTCGCTCTATCTCCGTCTAGACGCTGCCCAGCCGAGCCAATCGCTCTATCTCTCTGTCTAGACGCCGGCCAGACGAGCCAGTCACTCTATCTCCGTCTAGACGCCGCCCAGCCGAGCCAGTCGCTCTATCTCTCCGTCTAGACGCCGCCCAGCCGAGCCAGTCGCTCTATCTCTCCGTCTAGACGCTGCCCAGCCGAGCCAGTCGCTCTATCTCCGTCTAGACGCTGCCCAGCCGAGCCAGTCGCTCTATCTCCGTCTAGACGCTGCACAGCCGAGCCAGTCGCTCTATCTCCGTCTAGACGCCGCCCAGCCGAGCCAGTCGCTCTATCTCTCCGTCTAGACGCTGCCCAGCCGAGCCAGTCGCTCTATCTCCGTCTAGACGCTGCTCAGCCGAGCCAGTCGCTCTATACCACCGTCTAGACACTGCCCAGCCGAGCCAGTCGCTCTATCTCTCCGTCTAGACGCTGCCCAGCCGAGCCAGTCGCTCTATCTCCGTCTAGATGCCGCCCAGCCGAGCCAGTCGCTCTATCTCCGTCTAGACGCTGCCCAGCCGAGCCAGTCGCTCTATCTCCGTCTAGACGCTGCCCAGCCGAGCCAGTCGCTCTATCTCTCCGTCTAGACGCTGCCCAGCCGAGCCAGTCGCTCTATCTCCGTCTAGACGCTGCCCAGCCGAGCCAGGCTCTCTATCTCTCCGTCTAGACCCTGCCCAGCCGAGCCAGTCGCTCTATCTCCGTCTAGACGCTGCACAGCCGAGCCAGTCGCTCTATCTCCGTCTAGACGCTGCCCAGCCGAGCCAGTCGCTCTATCTCCGTCTAGACACTGCCCAGCCGAGCCAGTCGCTCTATCTCTCCGTCTAGACGCCGCTCAGCCGAGCCAGTCGCTCTATCTCCGTCTAGACGCTGCTCAGCCGAGCCAGTCGCTCTATATCACCGTCTAGACACTGCCCAGCCGAGCCAGTCGCTCTATCTCTCCGTCTAGACGCTGCCCAGCCGAGCCAGTCGCTCTATCTCCGTCTAGACGCTGCTCAGCCGAGCCAGTCGCTCTATATCACCGTCTAGACACTGCCCAGCCGAGCCAGTCGCTCTATCTCTCCGTCTAGACGCTGCCCAGCCGAGCCAGTCGCTCTATCTCCGTCTAGACGCCGCCCAGCCGAGCCAGTCGCTCTATCTCCGTCTAGACGCTGCCCAGCCGAGCCAGTCGCTCTATCTCCGTCTAGACGCTGCCCAGCCGAGCCAGTCGCTCTATCTCCGTCTAGACGCTGCCCAGCCGAGCCAGGCTCTCTATCTCTCCGTCTAGACGCCGCCCAGCCGAGCCAGTCGCTCTATCTCTCCGTCTAGACGCCGCCCAGCCGAGCCAGTCGCTCTATCTCTCCGTCTAGACGCCGCCCAGCCGAGCCAGGCTCTCTATCTCTCCGTCTAGACGCTGCCCAGCCGAGCCAGGCTCTCTATCTCTCCGTCTAGACGCCGCCCAGCCGAGCCAGTCGCTCTATCTCTCCGTCTAGACGCCGCCCAGCCGAGCCAGTCGCTCTATCTCCGTCTAGACACTGCCCAGCCGAGCCAGGCTCTCTATCTGTCCGTCTAGACGCCGCCCAGCCGAGCCAGTCGCTCTATCTCTCCGTCTAGACGCCGCCCAGCCGAGCCAGTCGCTCTATCTCTCCGTCTAGACGCTGCCCAGCCGAGCCAGTCGCTCTATCTCTCCGTCTAGACGCTGCCCAGACGAGCCAGTCGCTCTATCTCCGTCTAGACGCTGCCCAGCCGAGCCAGTCGCTCTATCTCCGTCTAGACGCCGCCCAGCCGAGCCAGTCGCTCTATCTCTGTCTAGACGCCGCCCAGCCGAGCCAGTCGCTCTATCTCCGTCTAGACGCCGCCAAGCCGAGCTAGTCGCTCTATCTCTCCGTCTAGACGCTGCCCAGCTGAGCCAGTCGCTCTATCTCTCCGTCGAGACGCTGCCCAGCCGAGCCAGTCGCTCTATCTCCGTCTAGACGCCGCCAAGCCGAGCTAGTCGCTCTATCTCTCCGTCTAGACGCTGCCCAGCTGAGCCAGTCGCTCTATCTCCGTCTCGACACCGCCCAGCCGAGCCAGTCGCTCTATCTCTCCGTCTAGACGCCGCCCAGCCGAGCCAGTCGCTCTATCTCTCCGTCTAGACGCTGCCCAGCTGAGCCAGTCGCTCTATCTCTCCGTCGAGACGCCGCCCAGCCGAGCCAGTCGCTCTATCTCTCCATCTAGACACTGCCCAGCCGAGCCAGTCGCTCTATCTCTCCGTCTAGACGCTGCCCAGCCGAGCCAGTCGCTCTATCTCTCCGTCTAGACGCTGCCCAGCCGAGCCAGTCGCTCTATCTCCGTCTAGACACTGCCCAGCCGAGCCAGTCGCTCTATCTCTCCGTCTAGACGCCGCCCAGCCGAGCCAGTCGCTCTATCTCCGTCTAGACACTGCCCAGCCGAGCCAGTCGCTCCATCTCTCCGTCTAGACGCCGCCCAGCCGAGCCAGTCGCTCTATCTCCGTCTAGACGCCGCCAAGCCGAGCCAGTCGCTCTATCTCCGTCTAGACGCTGCCCAGCCGATCCAGTCGCTCTATCTCTCCGTCTATACGCTGCCCAGCCGAGCCAGTCGCTCTATCTCCGTCTAGACACCGCCCAGCCGCGCCAGTCGCTCTATCTCTCCGTCTAGACGCCGCCCAGCCGAGCCAGTCGCTCTCTCTCTCCGTCTAGACGCCGCCCAGCCGAGCCAGTCGCTCTATCTCTCCGTCTAGACGCCGCCCAGCCGAGCCACTCGCTCTATCTCCGTTTAGACGCCGCCCAGCCGAGCCAGTCGCTCTATCTCTCCGTCTAGACGCCGCCCAGCCGAGCCAGTCGCTCTATCTCCGTCTAGACGCCGCCCAGCCGAGCCAGTCGCTCTATCTCCGTCTAGACACTGCCCAGCCGAGCCAGTCGCTCTATCTCCGTCTAGACGCTGCCCAGCCGAGCCAGTCGCTCTATCTCCGTCTAGACACTGCCCAGCCGAGCCAGTCGCTCTATCACCGTCTAGACGCCGCCCAGCCGAGCCAGTCGCTCTATCTCCGTCTAGACGCCGCCCAGCCGAGCCAGTCGCTCTATCTCCGTCTAGACGCCGCCCAGCCGCTCTATCTCTCCGTCTAGACGCTGTCCAGCCGAGCCAGTCGCTCTATCTCCGTCTAGACGCTGCCCAGCCGAGCCAGTCGCTCTATCTCTCCGTCTAGACGCCGCCCAGCCGAGCCAGTCGCTCTATCTCCGTCTAGACACTGCCCAGCCGAGCCAGTCGCTCTATCTCCGTCTAGACGCTGCCCAGCTGAGCCAGTCGCTCTATCTCTCCGTCTAGACACTGCCCAGCCGAGCCAGTCGCTCTATCTCTCCGTCTAGACGCTGCCCAGCTGAGCCAGTCGCTCTATCTCTCCGTCTAGACACTGCCCAGCCGAGCCAGTCACTCTATCTCCGTCTTGACACCGCCCAGCCGAGCCAGTCGCTCTATCTCCGTCTAGACACTGCCCAGCCGAGCCAGTCGCTCTATCTCTCCGTCTAGACGCCGCCCAGCCGAGCCAGTCGCTCTATCTCCGTCTAGACACTGCCCAGCCGAGCCAGTCGCTCTATCTCTCCGTCTAGACGCCGCCCAGCCGAGCCAGTCGCTCTATCTCCGTCTAGACGCCGCCAAGCCGAGCCAGTCGCTCTATCTCCGTCTAGACGCCGCCAAGCCGAGCCAGTCACTCTATCTCCGTCTAGACGCTGCCCAGCCGAGCCAGTCGCTCTATCTCCGTCTAGACACCGCCCAGCCGAGCCAGTCGCTCTATCTCTCCGTCTAGACGCCGCCCAGCCGAGCCAGTCGCTCTATCTCTCCGTCTAGACGCCGCCCAGCCGAGCCAGTCGCTCTATCTCTCCGTCTAGACGCCGCCCAGCCGAGCCAGTCGCTCTATCTCTCCGTCTAGACGCCGCCCAGCCGAGCCAGTCGCTCTATCTCCGTCTAGACGCTGCCCAGCCGAGCCAGTCGCTCTATCTCCGTCTAGACACTGCCCAGCCGAGCCAGTCGCTCTATCACCGTCTAGACGCCGCCCAGCCGAGCCAGTCGCTCTATCTCCGTCTAGACGCCGCCCAGCCGAGCCAGTCGCTCTATCTCCGTCTAGACGCCGCCCAGCCGCTCTATCTCTCCGTCTAGATGCTGCCCAGCCGAGCCAGTCGCTCTATCTCCGTCTAGACGCCGCCCAGCCGCTCTATCTCTCCGTCTAGACGCTGCCCAGCCGAGCCAGTCGCTCTATCTCCGTCTAGACGCTGCCCAGCAGAGCCAGTCGCTCTATCTCTCCGTCTAGACGCCGCCCAGCCGAGCCAGTCGCTCTATCTCCGTCTAGACACTGCCCAGCCGAGCCAGTCGCTCTATCTCCGTCTAGATGCCGCCCAGCCGAGCCAATCGCTCTATCTCTCCGTCTAGACGCCGCCCAGCCGAGCCAGTCGCTCTATCTCCGTCTAGACACTGCCCAGCCGAGCCAGTCGCTCTATCTCCGTCTAGACACCGCCCAGCCGAGCCAGTCGCTCTATCTCTCCGTCTAGACGCCGCCCAGCCGAGCCAGTCGCTCTATCTCCGTCTAGACACTGCCCAGCCGAGCCAGTCGCTCTATCTCCGTCTAGACACTGCCCAGCCGAGCCAGTCGCTCTATCTCTCCGTCTAGACGCCGCCCAGCCGAGCCAGTCGCTCTATCTCCGTCTAGACACTGCCCAGCCGAGCCAGTCGCTCTATCTCCGTCTAGATTTGCCCAGCCGAGCCAGTCGCTCTATCTCCGTCTAGACACTGCCCAGCCGAGCCAGTCGCTCTATCTCTCCGTCTAGACGCCGCCCAGCCGAGCCAGTCGCTCTATCTCCGTCTAGACACTGCCCAGCCGAGCCAGTCGCTCTATCTCCGTCTTGACACCGCCCAGCCGAGCCAGTCGCTCTATCTCCGTCTAGACGCTGCCCAGCCGAGCCAGTCGCTCTATCTCCGTCTAGACGCTGCCCAGCCGAGCCAGTCGCTCTATCTCCGTCTAGACACTGCCCAGCCGAGCCAGTCGCTCTATCTCTCCGTCTAGACGCTGCCCAGCCGAGCCAGTCGCTCTATCTCCGTCTAGACGCCGGCCAGCCGAGCCAGTCTCTATATCTCCGTCTAGACGCTGCCCAGCCGAGCCAGTCGCTCCATCTCCGTCTAGACACTGCCCAGCCGAGCCAGTCGCTCCATCTCCGTCTAGACACTGCCCAGCCGAGCCAGTCTCTCTATCTCCGTCTAGACGCTGCCCAGCCGAGCCAGTCCCTCTATCTCCGTCTAGACACTGCCCAGCCGAGCCAGTCGCTCTATCTCCGTCTAGACACTGCCCAGCCGAGCCAGTCGCTCTATCTCCGTCTAGACGCCGGCCAGCCGAGCCAGTCTCTCTATCTCCGTCTAGACGCTGCCCAGCCGAGCCAGTCGCTCCATCTCCGTCTAGACACTGCCCAGCCGAGCCAGTCGCTCCATCTCCGTCTAGACACTGCCCAGCCGAGCCAGTCTCTCTATCTCCGTCTAGACGCTGCCCAGCCGAGCCAGTCGCTCTATCTCCGTCTAGACGCTGCCCAGCAGAGCCAGTCGCTCCATCTCCGTCTAGACACTGCCCAGCCGAGCCAGTCGCTCCATCTCCGTCTAGACACTGCCCAGCCGAGCCAGTCTCTCTATCTCCGTCTAGACGCTGCCCAGCCGAGCCAGTCGCTCCATCTCCGTCTAGACACTGCCCAGCCGAGCCAGTCGCTCTATCTCTCCGTCTAGACGCCGGCCAGCCGAGCCAGTCTCTCTATCTCCGTCTAGACGCTGCCCAGCCGAGCCAGTCGCTCTATCTCTCCGTCTAGACGCCGCCCAGCCGAGCCAGTCGCTCTATCTCCGTCTAGACGCCGGCCAGCCGAGCCAGTCTCTCTATCTCCGTCTAGACACTGCCCAGCCGAGCCAGTCGCTCTATCTCTCCGTCTAGACGCCGGCCAGCCGAGCCAGTCTCTCTATCTCCGTCTAGACGCTGCCCAGCCGAGCCAGTCGCTCTATCTCTCCGTCTAGACGCCGCCCAGCCGAGCCAGTCGCTCTATCTCCGTCTAGACGCCGGCCAGCCGAGCCAGTCTCTCTATCTCCGTCTAGACGCTGCCCAGCCGAGCCAGTCGCTCTATCTCCGTCTAGACGCTGCCCAGCCGAGCCAGTCGCTCTATCTCCGTCTAGACACTGCCCAGCCGAGCCAGTCGCTCTATCTCCGTCTAGACGCCGCCCAGCCGAGCCAGTCGCTCTATCTCCGTCTAGACGCCACCCAGCCAAGCCAGTCGCTCTATCTCCGTCTAGACGCTGCCCAGCCGAGCCAGTCGCTCTATCTCCGTCTAGACGCCACCCAGCCGAGCCAGTCGCTCTATCTACGTCTAGACGCTGCCCAGCCGAGCCAGTAGCTCTATCTCCGTCTAGACGCTGCCCAGCCGAGCCAGTCGCTCTATCTCCGTCTAGACACTGCCCAGCCGAGCCAGTAGCTCTATCTCCGTCTAGACGCTGCCCAGCCGAGCCAGTCGCTCTATCTCCGTCTAGACACTGCCCAGCCGAGCCAGTAGCTCTATCTCCGTCTAGACGCTGCCCAGCCGAGCCAGTCGCTCTATCTCCGTCTAGACACTGCCCAGCCGAGCCAGTCGCTCTATCTCCGTCTAGACACTGCCCAGCCGAGCCAGTCGCTCTATCTCCGTCTAGACGCTGCCCAGCCGAGCCAGTCTCTCTATCTCCGTCTAGACGCTGCCCAGCCGAGCCAGTCGCTCTATCTCCGTCTAGACACTGCCCAGCCGAGCCAGTCGCTCTATCTCCGTCTAGACACTGCCCAGCCGAGCCAGTCGCTCTATCTCCGTCTAGACGCTGCCCAGCCGAGCCAGGCTCTCTATCTCCGTCTAGACACTGCCCAGCCGAGCCAGTAGCTCTATCTCCGTCTAGACGCCGCCCAGCCGAGCCAGTCGCTCTATCTCCGTCTAGACACTGCCCAGCCGAGCCAGTCGCTCTATCTCCGTCTAGACACTGCCCAGCCGAGCCAGTAGCTCTATCTCCGTCTAGACGCTGCCCAGCCGAGCCAGTCGCTCTATCTCCGTCTAGACACTGCCCAGCCGAGCCAGTCGCTCTATCTCCGTCTAGACGCTGCCCAGCCGAGCCAGTCGCTCTATCTCCGTCTAGACGCTGCCCAGCCGAGCCAGTCGCTCTATCTCCGTCTAGACGCTGCCCAGCCGAGCCAGTCGCTCTATCTCCGTCTAGACGCTGCCCAGCCGAGCCAGTCGCTCTATCTCCGTCTAGACGCTGCCCAGCCGAGCCAGTCGCTCTATCTCCGTCTAGACCCTGCCCAGCCGAGCCAGTCGCTCTATCTCCGTCTAGACGCTGCCCAGCCGAGCCAGTCGCTCTATCTCCGTCTAGACGCTGCCCAGCCGAGCCAGTCGCTCTATCTCTCCGTCTAGACGCTGCCCAGCCGAGCCAGTCGCTCTATCTCCGTCTAGACGCTGCCCAGCCGAGCCAGTCGCTCTATCTCTCCGTCTAGACGCTGCCCAGCCGAGCCAGTCGCTCTATCTCTCCGTCTAGGCGCTGCCCAGCCGAGCCAGTCGCTCTATCTCCGTCTAGACGCTGCCCAGCCGAGCCAGTCGCTCTATCTCCGTCTAGACGCTGCCCAGCCGAGCCAGTCGCTCTATCTCCGTCTAGACACTGCCCAGCCGAGCCAGTCGCTCTATCTCCGTCTAGACGCCGCCCAGCCGAGCCAGTCGCTCTATCTCTCCGTCTAGACCCTGCCCAGCCGAGCCAGTCGCTCTAACTCCGTCTAGACCCTGCCCAGCCGAGCCAGTCGCTCTATCTTCGTCTAGACGCTGCCCAGCCGAGCCAGTCGCTCTATCTCCGTCTAGACGCTGCCCAGCCGAGCCAGTCGCTCTATCTCCGTCTAGACGCTGCCCAGCCGAGCCAGTCGCTCTAACTCCGTCTAGACGCTGCCCAGCCGAGCCAGTCGCTCTATCTCCGTCTAGACGCTGCCCAGCCGAGCCAGTCGCTCTATCTCTCCGTCTAGACGCTGCCCAGCCGAGCCAGTCGCTCTATCTCCGTCTAGACGCTGCCCAGCCGAGCCAGTCGCTCTATCTCTCCGTCTAGACACTGCCCAGCCGAGCCAGTCGCTCTATCTCTCCGTCTAGACACTGCCCAGCCGAGCCAGTCGCTCTATCTCTCCGTCTAGACACTGCCCAGCCGAGCCAGTCGCTCTATCTCTCCGTCTAGACGCTGCCCAGCAAAGCCAGTCGCTCTATCTCTCCGTCTAGACACTGCCCAGCCGAGCCAGTCGCTCTATCTCTCCGTCTAGACGCCGCCCAGCCGAGCCAGTCGCTCTATCTCTCCGTCTAGACACTGCCCAGCCGAGCCAGTCGCTCTATCTCCGTCTAGACGCTGCCCAGCAAAGCCAGTCGCTCTATCTCTCCGTCTAGACACTGCCCAGCCGAGCCAGTCGCTCTATCTCTCCGTCTAGACACTGCCCAGCCGAGCCAGTCGCTCTATCTCTCCGTCTAGACGCTGCCCAGCCGAGCCAGTCGCTCTATCTCTCCGTCTAGACACTGCCCAGCCGAGCCAGTCGCTCTATCTCTCCGTCTAGACGCTGCCCAGCCGAGCCAGTCGCTCTATCTCTCCGTCTAGACACTGCCCAGCCGAGCCAGTCGCTCTATCTCTCCGTCTAGACGCTGCCCAGCCGAGCCAGTCGCTCTATCTCCGTCTAGACGCCGCCCAGCCGAGCCAGTCGCTCTATCTCTCCGTCTAGACACTGCCCAGCCGAGCCAGTCGCTCTATCTCTCCGTCTAGACACTGCCCAGCCGAGCCAGTCGCTCTATCTCTCCGTCTAGACGCTGCCCAGCCGAGCCAGTCGCTCTATCACCGTCTAGATGCTGCCCAGCCGAGCCAGTCGCTCTATCTCTCCGTCTAGACACTGCCCAGCCGAGCCAGTCGCTCTATCACCGTCTAGATGCTGCCCAGCCGAGCCAGTCGCTCTATCTCTCCGTCTAGACGCTGCCCAGCCGAGCCAGTCGCTCTATCTCTCCGTCTAGACGCTGCCCAGCCGAGCCAGTCGCTCTATCTCTCCGTCTAGACACTGCCCAGCCGAGCCAGTCGCTCTATCTCTCCGTCTAGACGCTGCCCAGCCGAGCCAGTCGCTCTATCTCTCCGTCTAGACACTGCCCAGCCGAGCCAGTCGCTCTATCTCTCCGTCTAGACACTGCCCAGCCGAGCCAGTCGCTCTATCTCTCCGTCTAGACGCTGCCCAGCCGAGCCAGTCGCTCTATCTCCGTCTAGACGCCGCCCAGCCGAGCCAGTCGCTCTATCTCTCCGTCTAGACACTGCCCAGCCGAGCCAGTCGCTCTATCTCTCCGTCTAGACACTGCCCAGCCGAGCCAGTCGCTCTATCTCTCCGTCTAGACGCCGCCCAGCCGAGCCAGTCGCTCTATCTCCGTCAAGACACTGCCCAGCCGAGCCAGTCGCTCTATCTCCGTCTAGATGCTGCCCAGCCGAGCCAGTCGCTCTATCTCCGTCTAGACACTGCCCAGCCGAGCCAGTCGCTCTATCTCTCCGTCTAGACACTGCCCAGCCGAGCCAGTCGCTCTATCTCTCCGTCTAGACGCCGCCCAGCCGAGCCAGTCGCTCTATCTCCGTCAAGACACGGCCCAGCCGAGCCAGTCGCTCTATCTCCGTCAAGACACTGCCCAGCCGAGCCAGTCGCTCTATCTCCGTCTAGATGCTGCCCAGCCGAGCCAGTCGCTCTATCTCTCCGTCTAGACGCTGCCCAGCCGAGCCAGTCGCTCTATCTCCGTCTAGACGCTGCCCAGCCGAGCCAGTCGCTCTATCTCTCCGTCTAGACGCCGTCCAGCCGAGCCAGTCGCTCTATCTCTCCGTCTAGACACTGCCCAGCCGAGCCAGTCGCTCTATCTCCGTCTAGACGCTGCCCAGCCGAGCCAGTCGCTCTATCTCTCCGTCTAGACGCTGCCCAGCCGAGCCAGTCGCTCTATCTCTCCGTCTAGACACTGCCCAGCCGAGCCAGTCGCTCTATCTCCGTCTAGACACCGCCCAGCCGAGCGAGTCTCTCTCTCTCCGTCTAGACACTGCCCAGCTGAGCCAGTCGCTCTATCTCCGTCTAGACGCTGCCCAGCCGAGCCAGTCGCTCTATCTCTCCGTCTAGACACTGCCCAGCTGAGCCAGTCGCTCTATCTCTCCGTCTAGACACTGCCCAGCCGAGCCAGTCGCTCTATCTCCGTCTAGACACCGCCCAGCCGAGCGAGTCTCTCTCTCTCCGTCTAGACACTGCCCAGCCGAGCCAGTCGCTCTATCTCCGTCTAGACGCCGCCCAGCCGAGCCAGTCGCTCTATCTCCGTCTAGACGCCGCCCAGCCGAGCGAGTCTCTCTCTCTCCGTCTAGACACTGCCCAGCCGAGCCAGTCGCTCTATCTCCGTCTAGACGCCGCCCAGCCGAGCCAGTCGCTCTATCTCTCCGTCTAGACGCCGCCCAGCCGAGCCAGTCGCTCTATCTCTCCGTCTAGACACTGCCCAGCCGAGCCAGTCGCTCTATCTCCGTCTAGACGCTGCCCAGCCGAGCCAGTCGCTCTATCTCCGTCTAGTCGCTGCCCAGCCGAGCCAGTCGCTCTATCTCTCCGTCTAGACGCCGCCCAGCCGTGCCAGTCGCTCTATCTCTCCGTCTAGACGCTGCCCAGCCGAGCCAGTCGCTCTATCTCTCCGTCTAGACGCTGCCCAGCCGAGCCAGTCGCTCTATCTCTCCGTCTAGACACTGCCCAGCCGAGCCAGTCGCTCTATCTCTCCGTCTAGACGCTGCCCAGCCGAGCCAGTCGCTCTATCTCCGTCTAGACGCTGCACAGCCGAGCCAGTCGCTCTATCTCCGTCTAGACGCTGCCCAGCCGAGCCAGTCGCTCTATCTCCGTCTAGACGCTGCCCAGCCAAGCCAGTCGCTCTATCTCCGTCTAGACGCCGCCCAGCCAAGCCAGTCGCTCTATCTCCGTCTAGACGCCGGCCAGCCGAGCCAGTCGCTCTATCTCCGTCTAGACGCCGGCCAGCCGAGCCAGTCGCTCTATCTCTCCGTCTAGACGCTGCCCAGCCGAGCCAGTCGCTCAATCTCCGTCTAGACCCTGCCCAGCCGAGCCAGTCGCTCTATCTCCGTCTAGACGCTGCCCAGCCGAGCCAGTCACTCAATCTCCGTCTAGACGCTGCCCAGCCGAGCCAGTCGCTCTATCTCCGTCTAGACCCTGCCCAGCCGAGCCAGTCGCTCTATCTCCGTCTAGACGCTGCCCAGCCGAGCCAGTCGCTCAATCTCCGTCTAGACGCTGCCCAGCCGAGCCAGTCTCTCTATCTCCGTCTAGACGCTGCCCAGCCGAGCCAGTCGCTGAATCTCCGTCTAGACACTGCCCAGCCGAGCCAGTCGCTCTATCTCCGTCTAGACGCTGCCCAGCCGAGCCAGTCGCTCAATCTCCGTCTAGACACTGCCCAGCCGAGCCAGTCGCTCTATCTCTCCGTCTAGACGCTGTCCAGCCGAGCCAGTCGCTCTATCTCTCCGTCTAGACACTGCCCAGCCGAGCCAGTCGCTCTATCTCTCCGTCTAGACGCTGCCCAGCCGAGCCAGTCGCTCTATCTCTCCGTCTAGACGCTGCCCAGCCGAGCCAGTCGCTCTATCTCCGTCTAGACGCTGCCCAGCCGAGCCAGTCGCTCTATCTCTCCGTCTAGACGCTGCCCAGCCGAGCCAGTCGCTCTATCTCTCCGTCTAGACGCTGCCCAGCCGAGCCAGTCGCTCTATCTCCGTCTAGACGCTGCCCAGCCGAGCCAGTCGCTCTATCTCCGTCTAGACACCGCCCAGCCGAGCCAGTCGCTCTATCTCCGTCTAGACGCTGCCCAGCCGAGCCAGTCGCTCTATCTCCGTCTAGACACCGCCCAGCCGAGCCAGTCGCTCTATCTCCGTCTAGACGCCGCCCAGCCGCGCCAGTCGCTCTATCTCCGTCTAGACGCTGCCCAGCCGAGCCAGTCGCTCTATCTCCGTCTAGACACCGCCCAGCCGAGCCAGTCGCTCTATCTCCGTCTAGACGCCGCCCAGCCGAGCCAGTCGCTCTATCTCCGTCTAGACGCTGCCCAGCCGAGCCAGTCGCTCTATCTCCGTCTAGACGCTGCCCAGCCGAGCCAGTCGCTCTATCTCTCCGTCTAGACGCCGCCCAGCCGAGCCAGTCGCTCTTTCTCCGTCTAGACGCTGCCCAGCCGAGCCAGTCGCTCTTTCTCCGTCTAGATGCTGCCCAGCCGAGCCAGTCGCTCTCTTTCTCCGTCTAGACGCTGCCCAGCCGAGCCAGTCGCTCTTTCTCCGTCTAGACGCTGCCCAGCCGAGCCAGTCGCTCTATCTCCGTCTAGACGCAGCCCAGCCGAGCCAGTCGCTCTATCTCTGTCTAGACACCGCCCAGCCGAGCCAGTCGCTCTATCTCCGTCTAGACACTGCCCAGCCGAGCCAGTCACTCTATCTCTCCGTCTAGACACCGCCCAGCCGAGCCAGTCGCTCTATCTCCGTCTAGACGCTGCCCAGCCGAGCCAGTTGCTCTATCTCTCCGTCTAGACGCTGCCCAGCCGAGCCAGTCGCTCTATCTCTCCGTCTAGATGCTGCCCAGCTGAGCCAGTCGCTCTATCTCCGTCTAGACGCTGCCCAGCCGAGCCAGTCGCTCTATCTCAGTCTAGACGCCGCCCAGCCGAGCCAGTCGCTCTATCTCTCCGTCTAGACACTGCCCAGCCGAGCCAGTCGCTCTATCTCCGCATCTAGACACTGCCCAGCCGAGCCAGTCGCTCTATCTCCGTCTAGACGCTGCCCAGCCGAGCCAGTCGCTCTATCTCCGTCTAGACGCTGCCCAGCCGAGCCAGTCGCTCTATCTCCGTCTAGACGCTGCCCAGCCGAGCCAGTCGCTCTATCTCCGTCTAGACGCTGCCCAGCCGAGCCAGTCGCTCTATCTCTCCGTCTAGACGCCGCCCAGCCGAGCCAGTCGCTCTTTCTCCGTCTAGACGCTGCCCAGCCGAGCCAGTCGCTCTTTCTCCGTCTAGATGCTGCCCAGCCGAGCCAGTCGCTCTCTTTCTCCGTCTAGACGCTGCCCAGCCGAGCCAGTCGCTCTTTCTCCGTCTAGACGCTGCCCAGCCGAGCCAGTCGCTCTATCTCCGTCTAGACGCAGCCCAGCCGAGCCAGTCGCTCTATCTCTCCGTCTAGACACTGCCCAGCCGAGCCAGTCGCTCTATCTCCGTCTAGACACTGCCCAGCCGAGCCAGTCACTCTATCTCTCCGTCTAGACACCGCCCAGCCGAGCCAGTCGCTCTATCTCCGTCTAGACGCTGCCCAGCCGAGCCAGTTGCTCTATCTCTCCGTCTAGACGCTGCCCAGCCGAGCCAGTCGCTCTATCTCTCCGTCTAGATGCTGCCCAGCTGAGCCAGTCGCTCTATCTCCGTCTAGACGCTGCCCAGCCGAGCCAGTCGCTCTATCTCAGTCTAGACGCCGCCCAGCCGAGCCAGTCGCTCTATCTCTCCGTCTAGACACTGCCCAGCCGAGCCAGTCGCTCTATCTCCGCATCTAGACACTGCCCAGCCGAGCCAGTCGCTCTATCTCCGTCTAGACGCTGCCCAGCCGAGCCAGTCGCTCTATCTCCGTCTAGACGCTGCCCAGCCGAGCCAGTCGCTCTATCTCCGTCTAGACGCTGCCCAGCCGAGCCAGTCGCTCTATCTCCGTCTAGACGCTGCCCAGCCGAGCCAGTCGCTCTATCTCTCCGTCTAGACGCCGCCCAGCCGAGCCAGTCGCTCTTTCTCCGTCTAGACGCTGCCCAGCCGAGCCAGTCGCTCTTTCTCCGTCTAGATGCTGCCCAGCCGAGCCAGTCGCTCTCTTTCTCCGTCTAGACGCTGCCCAGCCGAGCCAGTCGCTCTTTCTCCGTCTAGACGCTGCCCAGCCGAGCCAGTCGCTCTATCTCCGTCTAGACGCAGCCCAGCCGAGCCAGTCGCTCTATCTCCGTCTAGACACTGCCCAGCCGAGCCAGTCACTCTATCTCTCCGTCTAGACACCGCCCAGCCGAGCCAGTCGCTCTATCTCCGTCTAGACGCTGCCCAGCCGAGCCAGTTGCTCTATCTCTCCGTCTAGACGCTGCCCAGCCGAGCCAGTCGCTCTATCTCTCCGTCTAGATGCTGCCCAGCTGAGCCAGTCGCTCTATCTCCGTCTAGACGCTGCCCAGCCGAGCCAGTCGCTCTATCTCAGTCTAGACGCCGCCCAGCCGAGCCAGTCGCTCTATCTCTCCGTCTAGACACTGCCCAGCCGAGCCAGTCGCTCTATCTCCGCATCTAGACACTGCCCAGCCGAGCCAGTCGCTCTATCTCCGTCTAGACGCTGCCCAGCCGAGCCAGTCGCTCTATCTCCGTCTAGACGCTGCCCAGCCGAGCCAGTCGCTCTATCTCCGTCTAGACGCTGCCCAGCCGAGCCAGTCGCTCTATCTCCGTCTAGACGCTGCCCAGCCGAGCCAGTCGCTCTATCTCCGCGACTAGACGTAACTGCGGGCCAGCATTTTCATCATTCATGCGTCTGGGTGCCGTTATGCAGATTGCGCAAAATACAGTCCGGACCGTTCTGTGGGACGCGAGTGTTCTCTATAAAAGGATGTCATCTTCAACGCTCAACTCTGATATTTTTGACAAAAAATCCTTCAACCTGCTGGCCAGTTTCTGGTGTTGACCACCGTCTAGCCCGATACGGTGGACTTTGGACAATAACAGATCGGTTTGAGTCCACTCGCATATTTGGGCCGCCGTGACTGGCAACGTATCTATGAAGTTCAACGTGGCTACAACTTGGTCGGCTCTGGGGGGAATTGGGGGTCATGTCGGCAGGAGAAATCTATTCAGTGTCTCTGCGTTCACGATCTGCGTGTCCGATCGCTGCTCAAACTCGTATTCACACATCGAAAAAAGCACGCTTCAGGGCCCAGCCAGGACTCCTCATGCTCAGCTCACATCTGGGCCGGCGTTATGCTGGAGTCCATTTACTCCACTGATGTACCACTGCCCCTCAGCAGGGAAGCTCGTAATCTACGTGATTCACGGGAAGGCTAATTGCTCCGTCCCATAGGACCCGCGCGGATTATAACACTGGGGAAGAGAATTACAAAGACTGGCGATCCTCCAAGAGAAGAAATTTCTCCTCCACTCCATCAAACAGAAGATTCTAGATTCTCCCACAACAGGATCCATCCCCCCAGCTTCTATCCCCCTCAAACCTTACGTTTCAAAAATATCACCCCTCATTCCTCTCAACTCCAATGACTATCAGACAAGTGGCACCAATTGTTTGTCATCACCATTCCACTTAAACTGGACTAAACAAGGTGATTCTATCAGTGCATAGAACATACAGCTCAGAAGGAGGCCATTCGGCCCATCGAGTCTGCACCGACCCACTTAAGCCCTCACTTCCACCCAATTCCCGTAACCCAATAACCCCTCCTAACCTTTATGGTCACTAAGGGCAATTTATCATGGCCAATCAACCTAACCTGCACGTCTTTGGACTGTGGGAGGAAACCGGAGCACCCGGAGGAAACCCACGCACACATGGGGAGGACGTGCAGACTCCGCACAGACAGGGACCCAGCCAGGAATCAAACCTGGGACCCCGGTGCTGTGAAGCCACAGTGCTAACCACTGTGCTACCGTGCTGCCCATTCGGTGTTGCACTTTCCAACTTCAAAAAAAGTGTTTTTAATGTTTGCATCCAATAAACATCTCATTTTGCGACGGTGAACAGGCAGCTGTTGGAACCAGGGTGCCACAAACAGAACCAAGAGATTGTCTTCATCTCATTTTCACAATCACAGAATTATTACGGTGCAGAATGAGGCCATTCGGCCCATCGTGTCTGCACCGTCTCTCCAAACGAGCACCATGACTTTGAGCCATTCTCCTGCCTTTTCCCCGTACACCTGCACATTCAAATAATCATCCAATGCCCTCCGGAATGCCTCGATTGAACCTGCCTCCACCACACCTCCAGGCCGTGCATTCCAGATCCCAACCCCTCGCTGGGTAAAAAAGATTTTTCTCACATCACATTTGCTTCTTTTGCAAATCACTTTAAATCTGTGCCCCTCTCGTTCTTGATCCTTTTACAAGTGGGAACAGTTTCTCCCCGTCCCCCTCCTGATTTTGAACATTTGAAATGTAAGGGCCAGAGTTTCCCTTGTCCCTCGCTCACCTGCACCTCCCAGCCCATAGCTGTTTGCAGTGTGAGAAACTGATAGAAACTCTGGAAAAGTTTGATCAGCCACCGGTTCGACCGACACCCTGCACCAACCCCCCCCCCAGCCCCGGGCACTCGGGAACCCCTGTGACTGCTGAACCCTCCGTGCCAGCTTGTTGAGTTCACTGCCAATGGTGAGAGTGGCCACTGAATAGAGCGGGCTACAATTGGTGCACTTTCCTTTGAAGTGTTGCCACTGCCAAATATCGGACAAACAGCAGTCAGTTTGTGGAGGCAATGTCCCCACAAGCTGCAATGTAATAACCATCAACTAATTGGTTATTTTAGTGCCAGCTGCTTTGTATTTGAATGATAAACACTGCCCGGAAAGGCTGGACGATCAGACCTGATCATTCAACTTTCAGCTTCCCTGAAGCTGAAATAAGCTCTGCAGTAGTGTTTAAGGAGAAAAGAAAGACAAATTTAAATGAAGAATGCTACAGCACAGTTAAATGAATCAGTGAGCATGAAAATGGATGAGAGGTAATCATCAAAAGTCTTGGTTTTCAAATACGTATGCCATCTCTTTTTAAGGGTGAATGCCATTATCACGCATTCTGTTTTACCTTAAACTGCCAGGGAAAAGAAGAAAGGAACCCGACTGATTCAAAACTAGCGGAACAGACACACAACAGAGCAGAACTGTTCTCTCATGCATGACTGGAAGTGGAATAAAAGAAAAATGGACATCTAAGAGAAGGAGAAGAACAAAGCAGAGAGGAGTGCTGACAAAACTTTTCTTCCTTCTGAGAAAAAAAGGAGGCATTTGGTTTGATATCTGCAAATAAAGAGGACAGAAGACAAATAAAACATTGTAATTGTCTTAAGTATTGCATTTAGTCAACTATAGCTCAATTAGTAACTGTTCCTTAGCTAAGCACTTATAGTGAAGGGCAATGTGTTCATCAAAGATGATTGATGAATTCTATCAAACTGAGATGATGCATAATTAACCACCAACTGCTTCCAACTCATTTAGGAGTTGATTTTCAAGCTGCTTTTGTGCTGCCCTGTTGTGGGGTGGGGTGGGCTGGAGTAGGGGTCTCTGGGTTTTCCTAAACCGCTTCACACTCCATATTCGGATGAGGGGATGATTTACTGAAGGGCTTTTGCTGACAATGGTCTTAATGGGGAAATTATTTTTCTGGTGCGAGGGCCCAGATTAAGGGGAAACGACGTTAGGGTTTGAGCAGGGCCGTTCCGAAGGAGCAGAAATCTGGAACATTCACCCTTTCCCCAAAAAGGCAGAGGATTCCGGGGTTCAGCTGGAAAATTCCAAGACTGAGATTGATGATGTTCTATTGCGGGCGAAATTGTCCGCCTCATGATTTCGCAAACGTGAACCGCGATCGGGCGGAGAATCGGGCATCGGGCCAAAATCCAGATCTGCGCCCGACACCAATTCGGGCGCCTTGCTCCGGCCCCTTGCTGGTGGCGATAGCGAGGTTTGCGCCCCACGTCGGCGGGGGCATGCAAAACTGGCATTTGAATTCATTTAACTGTGATTAGTGGGTTGGACCCAGCATGCTCCACTCATCTGCGATACTCCACCCCTCTCAGACAGACGGCTCACGGGTGTGAATCGCTACAAGTCTTTACATACGTGAATCGGGTGACATGGTTGGGGACGAGGAGCGGGAGACTAAATAAACACCGATTCCTGGCTTGGATCACTGTCTGTGCGGAGTCTGCACCTTCTCCCTGTGTCTGCGTGGGTTTCCTCCGGGTGCTCCGGTTTCCTCCCACAAGTCCCGAAAGACGTGCTGTTAGGTGAATTGGACATTCTGAATTCTCCCTCAGTGTACCCGAACAGGCACTGGGAGTGTGGCGACTAGGGGCTTTTCACAGTAACTTCACTGCAGTGTTAATGTAAGCCTACTTGTGACAATAAAGATTATTATTATTATCAAGGGGATGGGCGTGGCCAAGCTCAATCAGGGGCTCATCAGGTGTTGGCGTTCCTCAGAAGCGCTGCCCCATTGCAGAGGAAGCAGGGGATCAGCAGAGCTCACCCCAACCAGAGACACCGGCACCATGGCCTTTGCGACCCTCCCTGGTTCTCTACCACTCTCAGGGCTGAGGCCTCACCAGTGACAACCCCCCCCCCTCAGGATCACCAGCTGTCTCCTCCTGGTGAGGCTGGCAGCACTGACTGCCTCTGCCCCTTCCTCCCAGCCAGTATCAGCTGAGCTGGCTATAGTCTGCTGCCCAGGCTGACATGGAGCAGTGGGTCCACCTCGGACTCCCGACCTCGTGGGCAGGTCTTCTCTGAGCCATCTCTGGGCTGGGAATTGCTCCGAATTCAGGCCAGTAGAGTACTGGCCCATTCGCATGTCCTGAATGACTCCAAATATAGCGTCCCCAATGGGAATGCGAACTGCACGCAATTCATCTTGGCATCAGCACTTTGGAATGGATTCTCCGTCAGTCGACGCCGGTATGCGGGTCCGTGTTGCAGCGAAGAATCACTAAATTGGGATCGGCGCCATACATTGGCAGGTGCAAATGCAAAAGCAATGCCTCGACCATGGGGTCCACCATCGTGCGCCAGCAGGAATATGGAAATGAATGCAAATGGGTCTCATTGACTATTTAGGGAGCCACACGCCTGATTCTCTGGTCCCCAGGACCGGGGGTCACATGGGTGTAGACCACAGATGCAGCATTCATAGAACATAGAACATAGAACAATACAGCGCAGTACAGGCCCTTCGGCCCACGATGTTGCACCGAAACAAAAGCCATCTAACCTACACTATGCCATTATCATCCATATGTTTATCCAATAAACTTTTAAATGCCCTCAATGTTGGCGAGTTCACTACTGTAGCAGGTAGGGCATTCCACGGCCTCACTACTCTTTGCGTAAAGAACCTACCTCTGACCTCTGTCCTATATCTATTACCCCTCAGTTTAAAGCTATGTCCCCTTGTGCCAGCCATTTCCATCCGCGGGAGAAGGCTCTCACTGTCCACCCTATCCAACCCCCTGATCATTTTGTATGCCTCTATTAATTCTCCTCTTAACCTTCTTCTCTCCAACGAAAACAACCTCAAGTCCATCAGCCTTACCTCATAAGATTTTCCCTCCATACCAGGCAACATCCTGGTAAATCTCCTCTGCACCCGCTCCAAAGCCTCCACGTCCTTCCTATAATGCGGTGACCAGAACTGTACGCAATACTCCAAATGCGGCCGTACCAGAGTTCTGTACAGCTGCAACATGACCTCCTGACTCCGGAACTCAATCCCTCTACCAATAAAGGCCTTCTTCACCACCCTATCAACCTGGGTGGCAACTTTCAGGGATCTATGTACATGGACACCTAGATCCCTCTGCTCATCCACACTTCCAAGAACTTTACCATTAGCCAAATATTCCGCATTCCTGTTATTCCTTCCAAAGTGAATCACCTCACACTTCTCTACATTAAACTCCATTTGCCACCTCTCAGCCCAGCTCTGCAGCTTATCTATATCCCTCTGTAACCTGCTACATCCTTCCACACTATCGACAACACCACCGACTTTAGTATCGTCTGCAAATTTACTCACCCACCCTTCTGCGCCTTCCTCTAGGTCATTGATAAAAATGACAAACAGCAACGGCCCCAGAACAGATCCTTGTGGTACTCCACTTGTGACTGAACTCCATTCTGAACATTTCCCATCAACCACCTCTCTCTGTCTTCTTTCAGCTAGCCAATTTCTGATCCACATCTCTAAATCACCCTCAATCCCCAGCCTCCGTATTTTCTGCAATAGCCTACCGTGGGGAACCTTATCAAACGCTTTGCTGAAATCCATATACACCACATCAACTGCTCTACCCTCGTCTACCTGTTCAGTCACCTTCTCAAAGAACTCGATAAGGTTTGTGAGGCATGACCAACCCTTCACAAAGCCATGCTGACTATCCCTGATCATATTATTCCTATCTAGATGATTATAAATCTTGTCTCTTATAATCCCCTCCAAGACTTTACCCACTACAGACGTGAGGCTCACCGGTCTATAGTTGCCGGGGTTGTCTCTGCCCCCCTTTTTGAACAAAGGGACCACATTTGCTATCCTCCAGTCCTCTGGCACTATTCCTGTAGCCAATGATGACATAAAAATCAAAGCCAATGGTCCAGCAATCTCTTCCCTGGCCTCCCAGAGAATCCTAGGATGAATCCCATCAGGTCCCGGGGACTTATCTATTTTCAGCCTGTCCAGAATTGCCAACACCTCTTCACTACGTACCTCAATGCCATCTAATCTATTTACCTGGAGCTCAGCATTCTCCTCCACAACATTATCTTTTTCCTGAGTGAATACTGACGAAAAATATTCATTTAGTATCTCGTCTATCTCTTCAGACTCTACACACAACTTCCCATCCCTGTCCTTGACTGGTCCTACTCTTTCCCTAGTCATTCGCTTATTCCTGACATACCTATAGAAAGCTTTTGGGTTTTCCTTGATCCTTCCTGCCAAATACTTCTCATGTCCCCTCCTTGCTCGTCTTAGCTCTCTCTTTAGATCCTTCCTCGCTACCTTGTAACTATCCATCGCCCCAACTGAAACTTCACACCTCATCTTCACATAGGCCTCCTTCTTCCTCTTAACAAGAGATTCCACTTCTTTGGTAAACCACGGTTCCCTCGCTCGACGCCTTCCTCCCTGCCTGACCGGTACATACTTATCAAGAACACGCAGTAGCTGATCCTTGAACAAGCTCCACTTATCCAGTGTGTCCAACACTTGCAGCCTACTTCTCCACCTTATCCCCCCCAAGTCACGTCTAATGGCATCATAATTTCCCTTCCCCCAGCTATAACTCTTGCCCTGCGGTGTATACTTATCCCTTTCCATCCTTAACGTAAATGTCACCGAATTGTGGTCACTGTCCCCAAAGTGCTCACCTACCTCCAAATCCAACACCTGGCCTGGTTCATTACCCAAAACCAAATCCAATGTGGCCTCTCCTCTTGTTGGCCTGTCAACAAACTGTGTCAGGAAACCCTCCTGCACACACTGTACAAAAAACGACCCATCTAATGTACTCGAAATATATATTTTCCAGTCAATATTTGGAAAGTTAAAGTCTCCCATAATAACTACCCTGTTACTTTCGCTCTTATCCAGGATCATCCTCGCCATCCTTTCCTCTACATCCCTAGAACTATTTGGAGGCCTATAGAAGACTCCCAACAGTGTGACCTCTCCTTTCATGTTTCTAACCTCAGCCCATACTACCTCGGAAGATGAGTCCCCATCTAGCATCCTCTCCGCCACCGTAATACTGCTCTTGACTAGCAGCGCCACACCTCCCCCTCTTTTGCCTCCTTCTCTGAGCTTACTAAAACACCTAAACCCCGGAACCTGCAACATCCATTCCTGTCCCTGCTCTATCCATGTCTCCAAAATGGCCACAACATCGAAGTCCCAGGTACCAACCCATGCTGCCAGTTCCCCTACCTTATTTCGTATACTCCTGGCATTGAAGTAGACACACTTCAAACCACCTACCTGAACACTGGCCCCCTCCTGCGACGTCAAATCTGTGCTCCTGACCTCTATACTCTCATTCTCCCTTACCCTAAAACTACAATCCAGGTTCCCATGCCCCTGCTGCATTAGTTTAAACCCCCCCAAAGAGCACTAACAAATCTCCCCCCCAGGATATTTGTGCCCCTCAGGTTCAGATGTAGACCATCCTGTCTGTAGAGGTCCCACCTTTCCCAGAAAGAGCCCCAGTTATCCAGAAATCTGAATCCCTCCCGCCTGCACCATCCCTGTAGCCACGTGTTTAATTGCTCTCTCTCCCTATTCCTCATCTCACTATCACGTGGCACGGGCAACAACCCAGAGATAACAACTCTGTTTGTTCTAGTTCTGAGCTTCCATCCTAGCTCCCTGAAAGCCTGCCTGACATCCTTATCCCCTTTCCTACCTATGTCGTTAGTGCCAATGTGGACCACGACTTGGGGCTGCTCCCCCTCCCCCCTAAGGACCCGGAAAACACGATCCGAGACATCACGTACCCTTGCACCTGGGAGGCAACATACCAAACGTGAGTCTCTCACGCTCCCACAAAATCTCCTATCTGTGCCCCTGACTATCGAGTCCCCAATTACTAATGCTCTGCTCCTCTCCCCCCTTCCCTTCTGAGCAACAGGGACAGACTCCGTGCCAGAGGCCCATACCCCATGGCTTACCCCTGGTAAGTCTCCCCCCCCCCACAAGTATCCAAAGCGGTATACTTGTTTCTCAGGGGAACGACCGCAGGGGATCCCTGCACTGACTGCTTTTTCCCAGTCCCTCTTACAGTTACCCACCTATCTCCAATCTTTGGTGTAACTAATTCCCTGAAGCTGCTATCTATGACCCCCCTCTGCCTCCCAAATGATCCGAAGTTCTTCCAACTCCAGCTCCAGTTCCCTAACTCGGTCTTGGAGGAGCTGGAGATGGCAGCACTTCCTGCAGGTAAAATCAGCAGGGACACTAACGGCATCCCTCACCTCAAACATCCTGCAGGAGGAACATTGCACTCCCTTCCCTGCCACCCCTCTAATTTTCTACCAAGATCTGGCTAACAACTAAATTAATTTTTAAAAACAAAAAAAAATATTAATAACAATAATAAAATATGGCACTTACCTCAGACCAAAGGGTTTTATTATTAGGTTAGAGGAGGAGGGCGGGTGGGAGACACTACACGTGTCGTGTCTCGGGTTTCCTCTCCACCAGAATTCATTGGTGAGGGTCTTCCCAATTCGTGAACCTGTCGTGGTGGACCACAAGATGGGCAAAGTCTATTGGAATGCACTTAACTCTCTTTGATGTGGTTGATGTTTGTAAACATTGCGGTCAGAGCAATTAGAATTACTCATCCATGAAGGGAGATGAATGAAGCAAGGCAAAGAGCAGGTGTGGAAGCTGTCAATCACAGCCCACAAAGAGAATTGAATGAATGGCAGCTCAAGAATCTGAGGGGTTTAAACACAGGTCACTAGTTTTCTCTTTCCAGGAATGGATACATGGTGCTTCCTCTGTCTGAGCCAGCAGGTGTATGCCCTGATGACGGTTACAACAGTAGTTTTTTACACTGCCCCTGTCTGGACTGCTCTCTAGCTTCCAGGGAGGGGTCTCTTTTCTCAGGGGTTTGTAGGGGCTGGGGGATGGGGTTCCTTTAGTTAGGGGTCTCTGTGGGGCATCGTTGTAGTTAGGGTCCCCAATCAAGATCCTGGGGGTTCCCATTGATCAGAAACTGAACTGAACTAGCCACATTAATACTGTGGCTACCTGGGCAGGTGAGAGGCTCGGAATCCTACAGTGAGTAACTCATCTCCTGACTCCCCAAAGCCTGTCCACCAACTCCAAGGCATAAGTCAGGAGTGCAATGGAATACTCTCCACTTGCCTGGATGAGCGCAGCTCCAACAACACTCAAGAAGCTCGACACCATCCAGGACAAAACAGCCCACTTGATTGCTTCCCCTTCCACAAACATTCAAACCCTCAACCACTGATGCACAGTGGCAGCCGTGTGTACCACATACAAGATGCACTGCAGTAACCAAAGTTCCTCAGACAGCACCTTCAAACCCACGGCCACTACCATCTAGAAGGACAAGAGCAGCAGATACCTGGGAACCCCACCAGCTGGAGGTTCCCCCCAAGTCACTCACCACCCTGACTTGGAAATATATAAGCTAACCACCGTGCCGCCCATATCTGAGGGGGTCTCCCTATCTAGGACATCTCGCTGGGGTGTCTCCCGATTTAGAGGTTCTCTGTGGGGGTCTTCAATTTCGGGGGTCTCTGTGGTGTAGGTTCTGGTAGGGGAGAGGTGGGCAGGATGTGCATTGTGGGAGAAGGATGGCCCTCTGATGGACTTTGAGTGCAACTCCCTTAAGGGGTTACCCCTTGGCGTATAGCCAGGTCCACCACATCAGGGCCAGGCTGGTAAATACCAGTAGTGATTGGCACCCACCCGGTGTACTGGAGAATTGCGAGGATGCAGAGACTCTGGTGCCGGTCCCAGTGAGTGGATGAAAATGGGTTCTAATGACATCCTGAGCATTCTTCTGCTGGCGCAATGGCAGGTCCCTGATCCCACCGCCAGCAGAGGGCCGGAACATGGCAGTTGGCTCAGTGTTCTGCGCAAACCTCGATTTTGGCCAGGTGCCCAGTTCTCCACCTGACTGTGATCCGCATTGCCAGTGCCGCAAGGTGGGGTTCCAGGCTGTGGTCTCACCAATGCCCTGTACACGTCCCTGCTTCTATAATCGTTCCTCTCACAATAAACAACAACATTCTATTAACATTTCCAATGACTTGTTGCACCTGTATACTTGCCTTTTGTGATTCATGCACTCTGACACCCAGATCCCTCTGCAGTTCAGGGATCTCCAATCTCTCACCATTTAGAGAATAAGTTTATTTTTTATTCTTCCTGCCAAAATGGAGAATTTCACATTTGCTCACATATTGCTGCATTTGCCAGATATTTACCCACTCACCTGACCTATCTATATCTTTTTGTAACCTCCTTATGTCTTCTTCACAGCTGACATTTCTACCTATTTATGTGTCGTCAGCAAATTTAGCAATCATACCCTTGGTCCCTAGACCCATCTAGAAGGATAAGGGCAGTAGATAATTGATGAACATGTGTCTTTAAGTCAAGCATCGGAGAGTAGTGAGAATTCAGAAGTTACTGGAGCGAACACACTGCTCGGCTCTGCTGGTTTGAACATGAGACCGCAGACTTTTCAGCACCAGAGAGAGAGATGGGGAGGGACTTGGTTTGATTGATTGGCTGGTGGCCAATGAATTTGTCAAAGGGCCGTACTCCACCCGGTAACAGGTGGTAATTGGATCATATCCCACTGAGATGGTTTTCAGAGACTTCAGGGAGCAGTTGACACAGGAAGACAAGAACCTGCTCGGGTTTGGCGGGTAGGATCAAGGAAAACCCCAAGGCCTTTTACACATATGTGAGAAATATGAGAATGACTAGAGCGAGGGTAGGTCCGATCAAGGACAGGAGCGGGAGATTGTGTATTGAGTCTGAAGAGATAGGAGAGGTCTTGAACGAGTACTTTTCTTCTGTATTTACAAATGAGAGGGGCCATATTGTTGGAGAGGACAGTGTGAAACAGATTGGTAAGCTCGAGGAAATACTTGTCAGGAAGGAAGATGTGTTGGGCATTTTGAAAAACTTGAGGATAGACAAGTCCCCCGGGCCTGACGGGATATATCCAAGGATTCTATGGGAAGCAAGAGATGAAATTGCAGAGCCGTTGGCAATGATCTTTTCGTCCTCACTGTCAACAGGGGTGGTACCAGGGGATTGGAGAGTGGCGAATGTCGTGCCCCTGTTCCAAAAAGGGTCTAGGGATAACCCTGGGAATTACAGGCCAATTAGTCTTACTTCGGTGGTAGGCAAAGTAATGGAAAGGGTACTGAAGGATAGGATTTCTGAGCATCTGGAAAGACACTGCTTGATTAGGGATAGTCAGCACGGATTTGTGAGGGGTAGGTCTTGCCTTACAAATCTTATTGAATTCTTTGAGGAGGTGACCAAGCATGTGGATGAAGTTAAAGCAGTGGATGTAGTGTACATGGATTTTAGTAAGGCAGTTGATAAGGTTCCCCATGGTAGGCTTATGCAGAAAGTAAGGAGGCATGGGATAGTGGGAAATTTGGCCAGTTGGATAACGAACTGGCTAACCGATAGAAGTCAGAGAGTAGTGGTGGATGGCAAATATTCAGCCTGGATCCCAGTTACCAGTGGCATACCGCAGGGATCAGTTCTGGGTCCTCTGCGGTTTGTGATTTTCATTAATGACTTGGATGAGGGAGTTGAAGGGTGGGTCAGTAAATTTGCAGACGATACGAAGATTGGTGGAGTTGTGGATAGTGAGGAGGGCTGTTGTCGGCTGCAAAGAGACATAGATAGGATGCAGAGCTGGGCTGAGAAGTGGCGGATGGAGTTTAACACTGAAAAGTGTGAGGTTGTCCATTTTGGAAGGACAAATATGAATGCAGAATACAGGGTTAACGGTAGAGTTCTTGGCAATGTGGAGGAGCAGAGAGATCTTGGGGTCTATGTTCATACATCTTTGAAAGTTGCCACTCAAGTGGATAGAGCTGTGAAGAAGGCCTATGGTGTGCTCGCGTTCATTAACAGAGGGATTGAATTTAAGAGCCGTGAGATGATGATGCAGCTGTACAAAACTTTGGTAAGGCCACATTTGGAGTACTGTGTACAGTTCTGGTCACCTCATTTTAGGAAGGATGTGGAAGCTCTGGAAAAGGTGCAAAGAAGATTTACCAGGATGTTGCCTGGAATGGAGAGTAGGTCTTACGAGGAAAGGTTGAGGATGCTAGGCCTTTTCTCATTAGAGCGGAGAAGGATGAGGGGCGACTTGATAGAGGTTTATAAGATGATCAGGGGAATAGATAGAGTAGACAGTCAGAGACTTTTTCCCCGGGTGGAACAAACCATTACAAGGGGACATAAATTTAAGGTGAAAGGTGGAAGATATAGGAGGGATATCAGAAGTAGGTTCTTTACCCAGAGAGTAGTGGGGGCATGGAATGCACTGCCTGTGGAAGTAGTTGAGTCGGAAACATTAGGGACCTTCAAGCAGCTATTGGATAGGTACATGGATTACGGTAAAATGGTATAGTGTAGATTTATTTGTTCTTAAGGGCAGCACGGTAGCATTGTGGATAGCACAATTCCTTCACAGCTCCAGGGTCCCAGGTTCGATTTCGGCTTGGGTCACTGTCTGTGTGGAGTCTGCACATCCTCCCCGTGTGTGCGTGGGTTTCCTCCGGGTGCTCCGGTTTCCTCCCACAGTCCAAAGATGTGCGGGTTAGGTGAATTGGCCAATGATAAATTGCCCTTAATGTCCAAATTGCCCTTGGTGTTGGGTGGAGGTGTTGAGTTTGGGTAGGGTGCTCTTTCCAAGAGCCGGTGCATACTCAAAGGGCCGAATGGCCTCCTTCTGCACTGTAAATTCAATGATAATCTATGATTAATCTAGGACAAAGGTTCGGCACAACATCGTGGGCCGAAGGGCCTGTTCTGTGCTGTATGTTCTATGGTCACTCTCTCTCCTCGGTGTTTCTCCAGAAAGGCTGTGAGTGCTGCTGTGAGTGCTGTATTTCTGAAGCTGCAGAGACCTGAATTAACCTACGATTACAACCTTGAACTGAAAGGTGCTAAAAACACCCTTTGAAACAACAACACTTTTTTCCTTACTTATGATTTTCACCTCTATGCTTGTGTCGAGGGTGGAAGGCAAGTTAAAATGGGAGTGTTACATTCTGATGCTTGGCCGGTTGGAAAAAATGCACTGTAGAACGTCTAGTTCTTAGACTAATTAAAGTTTTATTATTTAACAAATGTGTGGTAAAGATAACTATAAGAATATCATCAAGAACTACTAACTATAATAAATTAACTATGAGCTACTACAAACTATGACCATCCACTACGAATACTCCCTATCAACTCCCTGAGGTAGCGGGGGGTCACATAGTTGTTCTCTACCACCCCCTGCTGGTCGGAGGTCTTGTCTGTCACTATATACATTACTGCTTATGCATATCATCACATCCCCAAATGTAAAGTTTTACATACATTATCTCAAATCACTGTACACGATACATTATTTGCATAATGTGTTCATTATTCACATATTTACAGTTCATCACAGATTCAATCTGTCCTGTTTTCTTCTTTGACATGTCGACCTTCTGATCATTGGTTGTACCTGTGAGTTTATTTCATGTTCATTTGTTTTCGAAGATGATTCTTGTTGTTTTTCTTGACTTTGTACATTCCCATCTTGCTCTGGTTCTGTACGCGGAGGTTCCTTTTGTTCTCTAGTCCTTCAATTGCTGACAATAGTGTGGTGTTGGGTGCTCTGAGGTACAGATGAACCAACACGGTTGCGATTGGTACAACGCAGTTTTATTCCAACTAGTTATTTACACATCTGTCTTGGTACTCAGCACGTGGTGACTGTGTGAGTGTCTTGTTAATGAGGTCCTGGCCTTGTCCTCTCTCCAGATGGACTGGCCAGCAGGTGTCGTGTTTCTTCTCTTATACTGTGTCTGCTCTTGTCTGTGATTGGCTGTCATGTTATGTGTGCTAATTGGTCTGTTGGTCTGTCTATCATGATGTGTGTGTTGTGATGTGTGTTTGAATATCATGACAAATATCACCTTGTGGTTCTGTAACAAAAGGTTGCTGAACATTCAGCAAGGCTCTCCTGTTCCATTTTAGAACTTGTCCGTCTTCTGTCATGATGATATGTGATTGAGGACCTGATGAGTGCAGTACCTGAGCACACTTCAACCATCTGTTTCCACCAGGGTCTTACATCCTGACTGTGTCATCCTTTTCTAATGGTTGTAGCCTTCTTGTCGTTTTGTCATAATACCTCTTCTGCCATGAGAAGTATTTGGCAGGTAGGATCAATGAAAACCCAAAAGCTTTCTATAGGTATGTCAGGAATAAGCGAATGACTAGGGAAAGAGTAGGACCAGTCAAGGACAGGGATGGGAAGTTGTGTGTGGAGTCTGAAGAGATAGGCGAGATACTAAATGAATATTTTTCGTCAGTATTCACTCAGGAAAAAGATAATGTTGTGGAGGAGAATGCAGAGACCCAGGCTAATAGAATAGATGGCATTGAGGTACGTAGGGAAGAGGTGTTGGCAATTCTAGACAGGCTGAAAATAGATAAGTCCCCGGGTCCTGATGGGATTTATCCTAGGATTCTCTGGGAGGCCAGGGAAGAGATTGCTGGACCTTTGGCTTTGATTTTTATGTCATCATTGGCTACAGGAATAGTGCCAGAGGACTGGAGGACAGCAAATGTGGTCCCTTTGTTCAAAAAGGGGAGCAGAGACAACCCCGGCAACTATAGACCGGTGAGCCTCACGTCTGTAGTGGGTAAAGTCTATGAGGGGATTATAAGAGGCAAGATTTATAATCATCTAGATAGGAATAATATGATCAGGGATAGTCAGCATGGCTTTGTGAAGGGTAGGTCATGCCTCACAAACCTTATCGAGTTCTTTGAGAAGGTGACTGAACAGGTAGACGAGGGTAGAGCAGTTGATGTGGTGTATATGGGTTTCAGCAAAGCATTTGATCAGGTTCCCCACGGTAGGCTATTGCAGAAAATACGGAGGCTGGGGATTGAGGGTGATATAGAGATGTGGATCAGAAATTGGCTAGCTGAAAGAAGACAGAGGGTGGTGGTTGATGGGAAATGTTCAGAATGGAGTTCAGTTACAAGTGGAGTACCACAAGGATCTGTTCTGGGGCCGTTGCTGTTTGTCATTTTTATCAATGACCTAGAGGAAGGCGCAGAAGGGTGGGTGAGTAAATTTGCAGACGATACTAAAGTCGGTGGTGTTGTCGATAGTGTGGAAGGATGTAGCAGGTTACAGATGGATATAGATAAGCTGCAGAGCTGGGCTGAGAGGTGGCAAATGGAGTTTAATGTAGAGAAGTGTGAGGTGATTCACTTTGGAAGGAATAACAGGAATGCGGAATATTTGGCTAATGGTAAAGTTCTTGGAAGTGTCGATGAGCAGAGGGATCTAGGTGTCCATGTATAGATCCCTGAAAGTTGCCACCCAGGTTGATAGGGTTGTGAAGAAGGCCTATGGAGTGTTGGCCTTTATTGGTAGAGGGATTGAGTTCCGGAGTCAGGAGGTCATGTTGCAGCTGTACAGAACTCTGGTACGGCCGCATTTGGAGTATTGCGTACAATTCTGGTCACCGCATTATAGGAAGGACGTGGAGGCTTTGGAGCGGGTGCAGAGGAGATTTACCAGGATGTTGCCTGGTATGGAGGGAAAAGCTTATGAGGAAAGGCTGATGGACTTGAGGTTGTTTTCGTTGGAGAGAAGAAGGTTAAGAGGAGACTTAATCGAGGCATACAAAATGATCAGGGGGTTGGATAGGGTGGACAGTGAGAGCCTTCTCCCGCAGAGGGAAATGGCTGGCACGAGGGGACATAACTTTAAACTGAGGGGTAATAGATATAGGACAGAGGTCAGAGGTAGGTTCTTTATGCAAAGAGTAGTGAGGCCGTGGAATGCCCTACCTGCTACAGTAGTGAACTCGCCAACATTGAGGGCATTTAAAAGTTTATTGGATAAACATATGGATGATAATGGTATAGTGTAGGTTAGATGGCTTTTGTTTCGGTGCAACATCGTGGGCCGAAGAGCCTGTACTGCGCTGTATCGTTCTATGTTCTATGCCTCCTATTTTGTAATGTGAGCTTCCTCATCAGTTTTCAATTTGTTTGCTCCAATGGAATGTATGGCAAGGTTTTTCTAAGCTGTCTGTTCAACTGCAACATTTTTAGTGGTGCTGTTCAATAACTGAGAAGCACAAGATAGGGATCTTCCCGGCTGTCCATAGCTTTTTTGAGGAGCTGCTTTACACATTTTTCAGCCATCCCGTTGGATTGTGGAAACAGAGAACTAGAAGTTGTGTGTTGAAAATCGTGGCCGGGATTCTCCGAGCCTGTGCCGGGTCGGAGAATCGCCGGTGACGCGGAAAATTCCCGCCAGGCCTCTCCGACGCCGGGACGCGATTCTCCAGCGACCAGATAATCGGCGCCAGTCATACCCTCGCGGTCGACGCAGTGCCAGTCAGGGGCCGCTGAAAGAGGCCCCCGCGGCGATTCTCCGCAGTCGACCGGCCGAATTCCCGCCGGCGTGGTTCCAACCTGCTACCACCCGACAGGAGCTTGGGCCCGCGGCCGCTGTGACCATCCTGGTGGGGGGGGGGGGGGGGCGGGGAATCAGACTCTGGGGGGGGCCTCCACGACGTTCAGGCCCGCGATCGGGGGCTACCAATTGGCGGGCGGCCGCGATCTGGAGGGGGCCTATCTCCTTCCACACAGCCCGCTGTAAAGTCCCCGACATGTTGTCCCATGCCGGCGCGGAGACAGCAACCATGCGCATGCACCGTCGCAGAAGACGCCCATCGCGCGCATGGCCGGACCTGCGCTGGCGATGGGAACAGTGAGCGCAGAGCGATGGGAACAGTGAGCGCAGAGCGATGGGAACAGTGAGCGCAGGGCGATGGGGAGCAGGGAGCGCAGAGCGATGGGGAGCAGTGAGCGCAGGGCAATGGGCAGCAGCGAGCACAGGGCGATGGGAACAGCGAGCGCAGAGCGATGGGCAGCAGTGAGCGCAGGGCGATGGGAACAGGGAGCGCAGAGCGATGGGGAGCAGGGAGCGCAGAGCGATGGGGAACAGTGAGCGCAGGGCGATGGGGAACAGTGAGCGCAGGGTGATCGGCAGCAGTGAGCGCAGGGTGATGGCCAGCAGTGAGCGCAGGGCGATGGGAACAGTG
Source organism: Scyliorhinus torazame (assembly GCF_047496885.1). Classification (NCBI taxonomy): domain Eukaryota; kingdom Metazoa; phylum Chordata; class Chondrichthyes; order Carcharhiniformes; family Scyliorhinidae; genus Scyliorhinus; species Scyliorhinus torazame. The sequence continues at coordinate 323,232,333 of NC_092711.1, forward strand.
AGCGCAGGGCGATGGGCAGCAGTGAGCGCAGGGCGATGGGAACAGTGAGCGCAGGGCGATGGGCAGCAGTGAGCGCAGAGCGATGGGAACAGTGAGCGCAGGGCAATGGGGAGCAGTGAGCGCAGGGTGATCGGCAGCAGTGAGCGCAGGGTGATGGCCAGCAGTGAGCGCAGGGCGATGGGAACAGTGAGCGCAGGGCGATGGGCAGCAGTGAGCGCAGGGCGATGGGAACAGTGAGCGCAGGGCGATGGGCAGCAGTGAGCGCAGAGCGATGGGAACAGTGAGCGCAGGGCAATGGGCAGCAGGGTGCGCAGGGTGATGGGCAGCAGCGAGCGCAGGGCGATGGGCAGCAGGGTGCGCTGGGCGATGGAGAGCAGCGAGCGCAGAGCGATGGGCAACAGTGAGCACAGGGCGATGGGCAGCAGGGAGCACAGGGCGATGGGGAGCAGCGAGCGCAGAGCGATGGCCAGCAGTGAGCGCAGGGCGATGGGGAGCAGCGAGCGCAGGGCGATGGGAACAGTGAGCGCAGGGCAGTGGGCAGCAGCGAGCGCAGGGCGATGGGAACAGCGAGCGCAGAGCGATGGGCAGCAGGGTGCGCAGGGCGATGGAGAGCAGCGAGCGCAGAGCGATGGGCAGCAGTGAGCGCAGGGTGATGGCCAGCAGTGAGCGCAGGGCGATCGGCAACAGTGAGCGCAGGGTGATGGGCAGCAGCGAGATGGCCAGCAGTCAGCGCAGGGCGATCGGCAACAGTGAGCGCAGGGTGATGGGCAGCAGCGAGCCCAGGGCGATGGGCAGCAGTGAGTGCAGGGCGATGGCCAGCAGTGAGCGCAGGGTGATGGGCAGCAGTGAGCGCAGGGCGATGGGCAGCAGTGAGTGCAGGGCGATGGCCAGCAGTGAGCGCAGGGTGATGGGCAGCAGTGAGCGCAGAGCGATGGGCAGCAGTGAGCGCAGGGTGATGGGCAGCAGTGAGCGCAGGGCGATGGGCAGCAGTGAGCGCAGAGCGATGGGCAGCAGTGAGCGCAGGGTGATGGGCAGCAGTGAGCGCAGGGCGATTGGCAACAGTGAGCGCAGGGTGATGGGCAGCAGTGAGCGCAGGGCGATGGGCAGCAGTGAGTGCAGGGCGATGGCCAGCAGTGAGCGCAGGGAGATGGGCAGCAGTGAGCGCAGGGCGATGGGCAGCAGTGAGTGCAGGGCGATGGGCAGCAGTGAGCGCAGGGCGATGGGCAGCAGTGAGTGCAGGGCGATGGGCAGCAGTGAGCGCAGGGAGATGGGCAGCAGTGAGCGCAGGGCGATGGGCAGCAGTGAGTGCAGGGCGATGGGCAGCAGTGAGCGCAGGGCGATGGGCAGCAGTGAGCGCAGGGCGATGGGGAGCAGTGAGCGCAGGGCGATGGGGAGCAGTGAGCGCAGGGCGATCGGCAGCAGTGAGCGCAGGGCAATGGGGAGCAGTGAGCGCAGGGCGATGGGCAGCAGTGAGCGCAGAGCGATGGGGAGCAGTGAGCGCAGAGCGATGGGCAGCAGTGAGCGCAGAGCGATGGGGAGCAGTGAGCGCAGAGCGATGGGCAGCAGTGAGCGCAGGGCGATGGGGAGCAGTGAGCGCAGGGCGATGGGGAGCAGTGAGCGCAGGGCGATCGGCAGCAGCGAGCGCAGGGCGATGGGCAGCAGTGAGCGCAGGACAATCGGCAACACTGAGCGCAGAGCGATGGGGAGCAGTGAGCGCAGGGCGATCGGCAGCAGCGAGCGCAGGGCGATGGGCAGCAGTGAGCGCAGGGCGATGGGCAGCAGTGAGCGCAGGGCGATGGGGAGCAGTGAGCGCAGGGCGATGGGGAGCAGTGAGCGCAGGGCGATGGGGAGCAGTGAGCGCAGAGCGATGGGGAGCAGTGAGCGCAGGGCGATGGGGAGCAGTGAGCGCAGGGCGATGGGGAGCAGTGAGCGCAGGGCGATGGGGAGCAGTGAGCGCAGGGCGATGGGGAGCAGTGAGCGCAGGGCGATGGGGAGCAGTGAGCGCAGGGCGATGGGGAGCAGTGAGCGCAGGGCGATGGGGAGCAGTGAGCGCAGGGCGATGGGGAGCAGTGAGCGCAGGGCGATGGGGAGCAGTGAGCGCAGGGCGATGGGGAACAGTGAGCGCAGGGCGATGGGGAGCAGTGAGCGCAGAGCGATGGGCAGCAGTGAGCGCAGAGCGATGGGCAGCAGTGAGCGCAGAGCGATGGGCAGCAGTGAGCGCAGAGCGATGGGGAACAGTGAGCGCAGGGCGATGGGGAACAGTGAGCGCAGGGCGATGGGCAGCAGTGAGCGCAGAGCGATGGGGAGCAGTGAGCGCAGAGCGATGGGGAACAGTGAGCGCAGAGCGATGGGGAACAGTGAGCGCAGGGCGATGGGGAGCAGTGAGCGCAGGGCGATGGGCAGCAGTGAGCGCAGAGCGATGGGCAGCAGTGAGCGCAGAGCGATGGGGAACAGTGAGCGCAGAGCGATGGGGAACAGTGAGCGCAGGGCGATGGGCAGCAGTGAGCGCAGAGCGATGGGCAGCAGTGAGCGCAGGGCGATGGGGAGCAGTGAGCGCAGGGCGATGGGGAGCAGTGAGCGCAGGGCGATGGGGAGCAGTGAGCGCAGAGCGATGGGCAGCAGTGAGCGCAGAGCGATGGGCAGCAGTGAGCGCAGGGCGATGGGGAGCAGTGAGCGCAGAGCGATGGGGAGCAGTGAGCGCAGGGCGATGGGGAGCAGTGAGCGCAGGGCGATGGGGAGCAGTGAGCGCAGGGCGATGGGGAGCAGTGAGCGCAGGGCGATGGGGAGCAGTGAGCGCAGAGCGATGGGGAGCAGTGAGCGCAGAGCGATGGGGAGCAGTGAGCGCAGAGCGATGGGGAGCAGTGAGCGCAGGGCGATGGGGAGCAGTGAGCGCAGAGCGATGGGGAGCAGTGAGCGCAGGGCGATGGGGAGCAGTGAGCGCAGGGCGATGGGGAGCAGTGAGCGCAGGGCGATGGGGAGCAGTGAGCGCAGGGCGATGGGGAGCAGTGAGCGCAGGGCGATGGGGAGCAGTGAGCGCAGGGCGATGGGGAGCAGTGAGCGCAGGGCGATGGGGAGCAGTGAGCGCAGAGCGATGGGGAGCAGTGAGCGCAGGGCGATGGGGAGCAGTGAGCGCAGGGCGATGGGGAGCAGTGAGCGCAGGGCGATGGGCAGCAGTGAGCGCAGGGCGATGGGGAGCAGTGAGCGCAGGGCGATGGGGAGCAGTGAGCGCAGGGCGATGGGGAGCAGTGAGCGCAGGGCGATGGGGAACAGTGAGCGCAGGGCGATGGGCAGCAGTGAGCGCAGGGCGATGGGGAGCAGTGAGTGCAGAGCGATGGGGAGCAGTGAGCGCAGGGCGATGGGGAGCAGTGAGCGCAGGGCGATGGGGAGCAGTGAGGGCAGGGCGATGGGCAGCAGTGAGCGCAGGGCGATGGGGAGCAGTGAGCGCCGGGCGATGGGGAGCAGTGAGCGCAGGGCGATGGGGAGCAGTGAGCGCAGGGTGATGGGGAGCAGTGAGCGCAGGGCGATGGGGAGCAGTGAGCGCAGGGCGATGGGGAGCAGTGAGCGCAGGGCGATGGGGAGCAGTGAGCGCAGGGCGATGGGGAGCAGTGAGCGCAGAGCGATGGGGAGCAGTGAGCGCAGGGCGATGGGCAGCAGTGAGCGCAGGGCGATGGGGAGCAGTGAGCGCAGAGCGATGGGGAGCAGTGAGCGCAGGGCGATGGGGAGCAGTGAGTGCAGGGCGATGGGGAGCAGTGAGCGCAGAGCGATGGGGAACAGTGAGCGCAGGGCGATGGGGAACAGTGAGCGCAGGGCGATGGGGAGCAGTGAGCGCAGGGCGATGGGGAGCAGTGAGCGCAGGGCGATGGGCAGCAGTGAGCGCAGGGCGATGGGGAGCAGTGAGCGCAGGGCGATGGGCAGCAGTGAGCGCAGGGCGATGGGCAGCAGTGAGCGCAGGGCGATGGGCAGCAGTGAGCGCAGGGCGATGGGGAGCAGTGAGCGCAGAGCGATGGGGAGCAGTGAGCGCAGGGCGATGGGGAACAGTGAGCGCAGAGCGATGGGGAGCAGTGAGCGCAGAGCGATGGGCAGCAGTGAGCGCAGGGCGATGGGGAGCAGTGAGCGCAGGGCGATGGGAACAGTGAGCGCAGGGCGATGGGGAGCAGTGAGCGCAGGGCGATGGGCAGCAGTGAGCGCAGAGCGATGGGAACAGTGAGCGCAGGGCGATGGGGAGCAGTGAGCGCAGGGCGATGGGCAGCAGTGAGCGCAGGGCGATGGGGAACAGTGAGTGCAGAGCGATGGGCAGCAGTGAGCGCAGAGCGATGGGGAGCAGTGAGCGCAGAGCGATGGGGAACAGTGAGCGCAGGGCGATGGGGAGCAGTGAGCGCAGGGCGATGGGCAGCAGTGAGCGCAGGGCGATGGGCAGCAGTGAGCGCAGGGCGATGGGGAGCAGTGAGCGCAGAGCGATGGGGAGCAGTGAGCGCAGGGCGATGGGCAGCAGTGAGCGCAGGGCGATGGGGAACAGTGAGCGCAGGGCGATGGGGAACAGTGAGCGCAGGGCGATGGGCAGCAGTGAGCGCAGGGCGATGGGGAACAGTGAGCGCAGGGCGATGGGGAACAGTGAGCGCAGAACGATGGGGAGCAGTGAGCGCAGAGCGATGGGAACAGTGAGCGCAGGGCGATGGGGAGCAGTGAGCGCAGGGCGATGGGGAGCAGTGAGCGCAGGGCGATGGGGAGCAGTGAGCGCAGGGCGATGGGAACAGTGAGCGCAGGGCGATGGGGAGCAGTGAGCGCAGAGCGATGGGGAGCAGTGAGCGCAGGGCGATGGGGAGCAGTGAGCGCAGGGCGATGGGGAGCAGTGAGCGCAGGGCGATGGGGAGCAGTGAGCGCAGGGCGATGGGAACAGTGAGCGCAGGGCGATGGGGAGCAGTGAGCGCAGAGCGATGGGGAGCAGTGAGCGCAGGGCGATGGGAACAGTGAGCGCAGGGCGATGGGGAGCAGTGAGCGCAGGGCGATGGGGAGCAGTGAGCGCAGGGCGATGGGAACAGTGAGCGCAGGGCGATGGGCAGCAGTGAGCGCAGGGCGATGGGGAACAGTGAGCGCAGAGCGATGGGGAGCAGTGAGCGCAGGGCGATGGGGAGCAGTGAGTGCAGGGCGATGGGGAGCAGTGAGTGCAGGGCGATGGGCAGCAGTGAGCGCAGGGCGATGGGGAGCAGTGAGCGCAGGGCGATGGGGAGCAGTGAGCGCAGAGCGATGGGGAACAGTGAGCGCAGGGCGATGGGGAGCAGTGAGCGCAGGGCGATGGGGAGCAGTGAGCGCAGGGCGATGGGGAGCAGTGAGCGCAGTGCGATGGGGAGCAGTGAGCGCAGAGCGATGGGGAGCAGTGAGCGCAGAGCGATGGGGAACAGTGAGCGCAGGGCGATGGGGAGCAGTGAGCGCAGGGCGATGGGCAGCAGTGAGCGCAGGGCGATGGGGAACAGTGAGCGCAGAGCGATGGGGAGCAGTGAGCGCAGAGCGATGGGAACAGTGAGCGCAGGGCGATGGGGAGCAGTGAGTGCAGGGCGATGGGGAGCAGTGAGCGCAGGGCGATGGGGAGCAGTGAGCGCAGGGCGATGGGAACAGTGAGCGCAGGGCGATGGGGAGCAGTGAGCGCAGAGCGATGGGGAGCAGTGAGCGCAGAGCGATGGGGAGCAGTGAGCGCAGGGCGATGGGAACAGTGAGCGCAGGGCGATGGGGAGCAGTGAGCGCAGGGCGATGGGGAGCAGTGAGCGCAGGGCGATGGGAACAGTGAGCGCAGGGCGATGGGCAGCAGTGAGCGCAGGGCGATGGGGAACAGTGAGCGCAGAGCGATGGGGAGCAGTGAGCGCAGGGCGATGGGGAGCAGTGAGTGCAGGGCGATGGGGAGCAGTGAGTGCAGGGCGATGGGCAGCAGTGAGCGCAGAGCGATGGGGAACAGTGAGCGCAGGGCGATGGGCAGCAGTGAGCGCAGGGCGATGGGGAGCAGTGAGCGCAGAGCGATGGGGAGCAGTGAGCGCAGGACAATCGGCAACACTGAGCGCAGAGCGATGGGGAGCAGTGAGCGCAGAGCGATGGGGAGCAGTGAGCGCAGGGCGATCGGCAGCAGCGAGCGCAGGGCGATGGGCAGCAGTGAGCGCAGGGCGATGGGCAGCAGTGAGCGCAGGGCGATGGGGAGCAGTGAGCGCAGGGCGATGGGGAGCAGTGAGCGCAGGGCGATGGGGAGCAGTGAGCGCAGAGCGATGGGGAGCAGTGAGCGCAGGGCGATGGGGAGCAGTGAGCGCAGGGCGATGGGGAGCAGTGAGCGCAGGGCGATGGGGAGCAGTGAGCGCAGGGCGATGGGGAGCAGTGAGCGCAGGGCGATGGGGAGCAGTGAGCGCAGGGCGATGGGGAGCAGTGAGCGCAGGGCGATGGGGAGCAGTGAGCGCAGGGCGATGGGGAGCAGTGAGCGCAGGGCGATGGGGAGCAGTGAGCGCAGGGCGATGGGGAGCAGTGAGCGCAGGGCGATGGGGAGCAGTGAGCGCAGGGCGATGGGGAGCAGTGAGCGCAGAGCGATGGGAGCAGTGAGCGCAGGGCGATGGGGAGCAGTGAGCGCAGAGCGATGGGGAGCAGTGAGCGCAGGGCGATGGGGAACAGTGAGCGCAGAGCGATGGGGAACAGTGAGCGCAGAGCGATGGGAGCAGTGAGCGCAGGGCGATGGGGAACAGTGAGCGCAGGGCGATGGGGAGCAGTGAGCGCAGGGCGATGGGGAGCAGTGAGCGCAGAGCGATGGGCAGCAGTGAGCGCAGAGCGATGGGGAGCAGTGAGCGCAGGGCGATGGGGAGCAGTGAGCGCAGGGCGATGGGGAACAGTGAGCGCAGGGCGATGGGGAGCAGTGAGCGCAGAGCGATGGGCAGCAGTGAGCGCAGAGCGATGGGCAGCAGTGAGCGCAGAGCGATGGGCAGCAGTGAGCGCAGAGCGATGGGGAACAGTGAGCGCAGGGCGATGGGGAACAGTGAGCGCAGGGCGATGGGCAGCAGTGAGCGCAGAGCGATGGGGAGCAGTGAGCGCAGAGCGATGGGGAACAGTGAGCGCAGAGCGATGGGGAACAGTGAGCGCAGGGCGATGGGGAGCAGTGAGCGCAGGGCGATGGGCAGCAGTGAGCGCAGAGCGATGGGCAGCAGTGAGCGCAGAGCGATGGGGAACAGTGAGCGCAGAGCGATGGGGAACAGTGAGCGCAGGGCGATGGGCAGCAGTGAGCGCAGAGCGATGGGCAGCAGTGAGCGCAGGGCGATGGGGAGCAGTGAGCGCAGGGCGATGGGGAGCAGTGAGCGCAGGGCGATGGGGAGCAGTGAGCGCAGAGCGATGGGCAGCAGTGAGCGCAGAGCGATGGGCAGCAGTGAGCGCAGGGCGATGGGGAGCAGTGAGCGCAGAGCGATGGGGAGCAGTGAGCGCAGGGCGATGGGGAGCAGTGAGCGCAGGGCGATGGGGAGCAGTGAGCGCAGGGCGATGGGGAGCAGTGAGCGCAGGGCGATGGGGAGCAGTGAGCGCAGAGCGATGGGGAGCAGTGAGCGCAGAGCGATGGGGAGCAGTGAGCGCAGAGCGATGGGGAGCAGTGAGCGCAGGGCGATGGGGAGCAGTGAGCGCAGAGCGATGGGGAGCAGTGAGCGCAGGGCGATGGGGAGCAGTGAGCGCAGGGCGATGGGGAGCAGTGAGCGCAGGGCGATGGGGAGCAGTGAGCGCAGGGCGATGGGGAGCAGTGAGCGCAGGGCGATGGGGAGCAGTGAGCGCAGGGCGATGGGGAGCAGTGAGCGCAGGGCGATGGGGAGCAGTGAGCGCAGAGCGATGGGGAGCAGTGAGCGCAGGGCGATGGGGAGCAGTGAGCGCAGGGCGATGGGGAGCAGTGAGCGCAGGGCGATGGGCAGCAGTGAGCGCAGGGCGATGGGGAGCAGTGAGCGCAGGGCGATGGGGAGCAGTGAGCGCAGGGCGATGGGGAGCAGTGAGCGCAGGGCGATGGGGAACAGTGAGCGCAGGGCGATGGGCAGCAGTGAGCGCAGGGCGATGGGGAGCAGTGAGCGCAGAGCGATGGGGAGCAGTGAGCGCAGGGCGATGGGGAGCAGTGAGCGCAGGGCGATGGGGAGCAGTGAGGGCAGGGCGATGGGCAGCAGTGAGCGCAGGGCGATGGGGAGCAGTGAGCGCCGGGCGATGGGGAGCAGTGAGCGCAGGGCGATGGGGAGCAGTGAGCGCAGGGTGATGGGGAGCAGTGAGCGCAGGGCGATGGGGAGCAGTGAGCGCAGGGCGATGGGGAGCAGTGAGCGCAGGGCGATGGGGAGCAGTGAGCGCAGGGCGATGGGGAGCAGTGAGCGCAGAGCGATGGGGAGCAGTGAGCGCAGGGCGATGGGCAGCAGTGAGCGCAGGGCGATGGGGAGCAGTGAGCGCAGAGCGATGGGGAGCAGTGAGCGCAGGGCGATGGGGAGCAGTGAGTGCAGGGCGATGGGGAGCAGTGAGCGCAGAGCGATGGGGAACAGTGAGCGCAGGGCGATGGGGAACAGTGAGCGCAGGGCGATGGGGAGCAGTGAGCGCAGGGCGATGGGGAGCAGTGAGCGCAGGGCGATGGGCAGCAGTGAGCGCAGGGCGATGGGGAGCAGTGAGCGCAGGGCGATGGGCAGCAGTGAGCGCAGGGCGATGGGCAGCAGTGAGCGCAGGGCGATGGGCAGCAGTGAGCGCAGGGCGATGGGGAGCAGTGAGCGCAGAGCGATGGGGAGCAGTGAGCGCAGGGCGATGGGGAACAGTGAGCGCAGAGCGATGGGGAGCAGTGAGCGCAGAGCGATGGGCAGCAGTGAGCGCAGGGCGATGGGGAGCAGTGAGCGCAGGGCGATGGGAACAGTGAGCGCAGGGCGATGGGGAGCAGTGAGCGCAGGGCGATGGGCAGCAGTGAGCGCAGAGCGATGGGAACAGTGAGCGCAGGGCGATGGGGAGCAGTGAGCGCAGGGCGATGGGCAGCAGTGAGCGCAGGGCGATGGGGAACAGTGAGTGCAGAGCGATGGGCAGCAGTGAGCGCAGAGCGATGGGGAGCAGTGAGCGCAGAGCGATGGGGAACAGTGAGCGCAGGGCGATGGGTGCAGTGAGCGCAGGGCGATGGGCAGCAGTGAGCGCAGGGCGATGGGGAGCAGTGAGCGCAGAGCGATGGGGAGCAGTGAGCGCAGGGCGATGGGCAGCAGTGAGCGCAGGGCGATGGGGAACAGTGAGCGCAGGGCGATGGGGAACAGTGAGCGCAGGGCGATGGGCAGCAGTGAGCGCAGGGCGATGGGGAACAGTGAGCGCAGGGCGATGGGGAACAGTGAGCGCAGAACGATGGGGAGCAGTGAGCGCAGAGCGATGGGAACAGTGAGCGCAGGGCGATGGGGAGCAGTGAGCGCAGGGCGATGGGGAGCAGTGAGCGCAGGGCGATGGGGAGCAGTGAGCGCAGGGCGATGGGAACAGTGAGCGCAGGGCGATGGGGAGCAGTGAGCGCAGAGCGATGGGGAGCAGTGAGCGCAGGGCGATGGGGAGCAGTGAGCGCAGGGCGATGGGGAGCAGTGAGCGCAGGGCGATGGGGAGCAGTGAGCGCAGGGCGATGGGAACAGTGAGCGCAGGGCGATGGGGAGCAGTGAGCGCAGAGCGATGGGGAGCAGTGAGCGCAGGGCGATGGGAACAGTGAGCGCAGGGCGATGGGGAGCAGTGAGCGCAGGGCGATGGGGAGCAGTGAGCGCAGGGCGATGGGAACAGTGAGCGCAGGGCGATGGGCAGCAGTGAGCGCAGGGCGATGGGGAACAGTGAGCGCAGAGCGATGGGGAGCAGTGAGCGCAGGGCGATGGGGAGCAGTGAGTGCAGGGCGATGGGGAGCAGTGAGTGCAGGGCGATGGGCAGCAGTGAGCGCAGGGCGATGGGGAGCAGTGAGCGCAGGGCGATGGGGAGCAGTGAGCGCAGAGCGATGGGGAACAGTGAGCGCAGGGCGATGGGGAGCAGTGAGCGCAGGGCGATGGGGAGCAGTGAGCGCAGGGCGATGGGGAGCAGTGAGCGCAGTGCGATGGGGAGCAGTGAGCGCAGAGCGATGGGGAGCAGTGAGCGCAGAGCGATGGGGAACAGTGAGCGCAGGGCGATGGGGAGCAGTGAGCGCAGGGCGATGGGCAGCAGTGAGCGCAGGGCGATGGGGAACAGTGAGCGCAGAGCGATGGGGAGCAGTGAGCGCAGAGCGATGGGAACAGTGAGCGCAGGGCGATGGGGAGCAGTGAGTGCAGGGCGATGGGGAGCAGTGAGCGCAGGGCGATGGGGAGCAGTGAGCGCAGGGCGATGGGAACAGTGAGCGCAGGGCGATGGGGAGCAGTGAGCGCAGAGCGATGGGGAGCAGTGAGCGCAGAGCGATGGGGAGCAGTGAGCGCAGGGCGATGGGAACAGTGAGCGCAGGGCGATGGGGAGCAGTGAGCGCAGGGCGATGGGGAGCAGTGAGCGCAGGGCGATGGGAACAGTGAGCGCAGGGCGATGGGCAGCAGTGAGCGCAGGGCGATGGGGAACAGTGAGCGCAGAGCGATGGGGAGCAGTGAGCGCAGGGCGATGGGGAGCAGTGAGTGCAGGGCGATGGGGAGCAGTGAGTGCAGGGCGATGGGCAGCAGTGAGCGCAGAGCGATGGGGAACAGTGAGCGCAGGGCGATGGGCAGCAGTGAGCGCAGGGCGATGGGGAGCAGTGAGCGCAGAGCGATGGGGAGCAGTGAGCGCAGGGCGATGGGGAGCAGTGAGCGCAGGGCGATGGGGAACAGTGAGCGCAGGGCGATGGGGAGCAGTGAGCGCAGAGCGATGGGAACAGTGAGCGCAGGGCGATGGGGAGCAGTGAGCGCAGGGCGATGGGCAGCAGTGAGCGCAGGGCGATGGGGAGCAGTGAGCGCAGGGCGATGGGGAGCAGTGAGCGCAGGGCGATGGGGAGCAGTGAGCGCAGAGCGATGGGGAGCAGCGAGCGCAGAGCGATGGGGAACAGTGAGCGCAGGGCGATGGGGAACAGTGAGCGCAGGGCGATGGGGAACAGTGAGCGCAGGGTGATGGGGAACAGTGAGCGCAGAGCGATGGGGAGCAGTGAGCGCAGAGCGATGGGGAGCAGTGAGCGCAGGGCGATGGGCAGCAGTGAGCGCAGGGCGATGGGGAGCAGTGAGCGCAGGGCGATGGGGAGCAGTGAGCGCAGGGCGATGGGGAACAGTGAGCGCAGAGCGATGGGAACAGTGAGCGCAGGGCGATGGGGAGCAGTGAGCGCAGGGCGATGGGCAGCAGTGAGCGCAGGGCGATGGGGAGCAGTGAGCGCAGGGCGATGGGGAGCAGTGAGCGCAGGGCGATGGGGAGCAGTGAGCGCAGGGCGATGGGGAGCAGTGAGCGCAGAGCGATGGGGAGCAGCGAGCGCAGAGCGATGGGGAACAGTGAGCGCAGGGCGATGGGGAACAGTGAGCGCAGGGCGATGGGGAACAGTGAGCGCAGGGTGATGGGGAACAGTGAGCGCAGAGCGATGGGGAGCAGTGAGCGCAGAGCGATGGGGAGCAGTGAGCGCAGGGCGATGGGGAGCAGTGAGCGCAGAGCGATGGGGAACAGTGAGCGCAGGGCGATGGGGAGCAGTGAGCGCAGGGCGATGGGCAGCAGTGAGCGCAGGGCGATGGGGAACAGTGAGCGCAGAGCGATGGGGAGCAGTGAGCGCAGAGCGATGGGAACAGTGAGCGCAGGGCGATGGGGAGCAGTGAGCGCAGGGCGATGGGGAGCAGTGAGCGCAGGGCGATGGGGAGCAGTGAGCGCAGGGCGATGGGAACAGTGAGCGCAGGGCGATGGGGAGCAGTGAGCGCAGAGCGATGGGGAGCAGTGAGCGCAGGGCGATGGGGAGCAGTGAGCGCAGGGCGATGGGGAGCAGTGAGCGCAGGGCGATGGGGAGCAGTGAGCGCAGGGCGATGGGAACAGTGAGCGCAGGGCGATGGGAACAGTGAGCGCAGGGCGATGGGGAACAGTGAGCGCAGGGCGATGGGGAGCAGTGAGCGCAGAGCGATGGGGAACAGTGAGCGCAGAGCGATGGGCAGCAGTGAGCGCAGAGCGATGGGGAGCAGTGAGCGCAGGGCGATGGGCAGCAGTGAGCGCAGGGCGATGGGGAGCAGTGAGCGCAGGGCGATGGGGAACAGTGAGCGCAGGGCGATGGGGAGCAGTGAGCGCAGAGCGATGGGGAGCAGTGAGCGCAGGGCGATGGGCAGCAGTGAGCGCAGGGCGATGAGGAGCAGTGAGCGCAGGGCGATGGGGAACAGTGAGCGCAGGGCGATGGGGAACAGGGAGCGCAGAGCGATGGGGAGCAGTGAGCGCAGGGCGATGGGGAGCAGTGAGCGCAGGGCGATGGGGAGCAGTGAGCGCAGAGCGATGGGGAGCAGTGAGCGCAGAGCGATGGGCAGCAGTGAGCGCAGGGCGATGGGGAACAGTGAGCGCAGGGCGATGGGGAGCAGTGAGCGCAGAGCGATGGGCAGCAGTGAGCGCAGAGCGATGGGGAGCAGTGAGCGCAGGGCGATGGGGAACAGTGAGCGCAGGGCGATGGGGAGCAGTGAGCGCAGAGCGATGGGGAACAGTGAGCGCAGGGCGATGGGGAGCAGTGAGCGCAGGGCGATGGGGAGCAGTGAGCGCAGGGCGATGGGGAGCAGTGAGCGCAGGGCGATGGGGAGCAGTGAGCGCAGGGCGATGGGGAGCAGTGAGCGCAGGGCGATGGGGAACAGTGAGCGCAGAGCGATGGTGAGCAGTGAGCGCAGGGCGATGGGGAACAGTGAGCGCAGGGCGATGGGGAACAGTGAGCGCAGGGCGATGGGGAGCAGTGAGCGCAGGGCAATGGGGAACAGTGAGCGCAGAGCGATGGTGAGCAGTGAGCGCAGAGCGATGGTGAGCAGTGAGCGCAGAGCGATGGGGAGCAGTGAGCGCAGAGCGATGGTGAGCAGTGAGCGCAGGGCGATGGGGAACAGTGAGCGCAGGGCGATGGGGAGCAGTGAGCGCAGGGCGATGGGGAGCAGTGAGCGCAGGGCGATGGGGAGCAGTGAGCGCAGGGCGATGGGGAACAGTGAGCGCAGAGCGATGGGGAGCAGTGAGCGCAGGGCGATGGGGAGCAGTGAGTGCAGAGCGATGGGGAACAGGGAGCGCAGAGCGATGGGGAGCAGTGAGCACAGGGCGATGGGGAGCAGTGAGCGCAGAGCGATGGGGAACAGTGAGCGCAGAGCGATGGGGAGCAGTGAGCGCAGGGCGATGGGGAGCAGTGAGCGCAGGGCGATGGGGAACAGTGAGCGCAGGGCGATGGGGAGCAGTGAGCGCAGGGCGATGGGGAGCAGTGAGCGCAGGGCGATGGGGAACAGTGAGCGCAGGGCGATGGGGAGCAGTGAGCGCAGGGCGATGGGGAACAGTGAGCGCAGGGCGATGGGGAACAGTGAGCGCAGAGCGATGGGCAGCAGTGAGCGCAGGGCGATGGGGAACAGTGAGCGCAGGGCGATGGGGAGCAGTGAGCGCAGGGCGATGGGGAGCAGTGAGCGCAGGGCGATGGGGAGCAGTGAGCGCAGGGCGATGGGCAGCAGTGAGCGCAGGGCGATGGGGAACAGTGAGCGCAGGGCGATGGGGAACAGTGAGCGCAGGGCGATGGGGAGCAGTGAGCGCAGGGCGATGGGGAGCAGTGAGCGCAGAGCGATGGGGAACAGTGAGTGCAGGGCGATGGGCAGCAGTGAGCGCAGAGCGATGGGGAACAGTGAGCGCAGGGCGATGGGGAGCAGTGAGCGCAGGGCGATGGGCAGCAGTGAGCGCAGGGCGAAGGGCAGCAGTGAGCGCAGAGCGATGGGGAGCAGTGAGCGCAGGGCGATGGGGAGCAGTGAGCGCAGGGCGATGGGCAGCAGTGAGCGCAGGGCGAAGGGCAGCAGTGAGCGCAGAGCGATGGGGAGCAGTGAGCGCAGGGCGATGGGGAGCAGTGAGCGCAGGGCGATGGGCAGCAGTGAGCGCAGGGCGAAGGGCAGCAGTGAGCGCAGAGCGATGGGGAGCAGTGAGCGCAGGGCGAAGGGCAGCAGTGAGCGCAGAGCGATGGGGAGCAGTGAGCGCAGGGCGATGGGGAGCAGTGAGCGCAGGGCGATGGGGAGCAGTGAGCGCAGAGCGATGGGCAGCAGTGAGCGCAGAGCGATGGGCAGCAGTGAGCGCAGGGCGATGGGGAGCAGTGAGCGCAGAGCGATGGGGAGCAGTGAGCGCAGGGCGATGGGGAGCAGTGAGCGCAGAGCGATGGGGAGCAGTTAGCGCAGAGCGATGGGCAGCAGTGAGCGCAGGGCGATGGGGAGCAGTGAGCGCAGAGCGATGGGGAGCAGTGAGCGCAGGGCGATGGGGAGCAGTGAGCGCAGAGCGATGGGGAACAGTGAGCGCAGGGCGATGGGCAGCAGTGAGCGCAGAGCGATGGGCAGCAGTGAGCGCAGAGCGATGGGAGCAGTGAGCGCAGGGCGATGGGGAGCAGTGAGCGCAGGGCGATGGGGAACAGTGAGCGCAGGGCGATGGGGAGCAGTGAGCGCAGAGCGATGGGGAGCAGTGAGCGCAGGGCGATGGGGAGCAGCGAGCGCAGGGCGATGGGGAGCAGTGAGCGCAGGGCGATGGGGAACAGTGAGCGCAGAGCGATGGGGAACAGTGAGCGCAGAGCGATGGGGAACAGTGAGCGCAGGGCGATGGGGAGCAGTGAGCGCAGAGCGATGGGGAACAGTGAGCGCAGGGCGATGGGCAGCAGTGAGCGCAGAGCGATGGGGAGCAGTGAGCGCAGAGCGATGGGCAGCAGTGAGCGCAGGGCGATGGGGAGCAGTGAGCGCAGAGCGATGGGGAACAGTGAGCGCAGGGCGATGGGGAACAGTGAGCGCAGAGCGATGGGGAGCAGTGAGCGCAGGGCGATGGGGAGCAGTGAGCGCAGAGCGATGGGGAACAGTGAGCGCAGGGCGATGGGGAACAGTGAGCGCAGGGCGATGGGGAGCAGTGAGCGCAGGGCGATGGGGAGCAGTGAGCGCAGGGCGATGGGGAGCAGTGAGCGCAGGGCGATGGGGAGCAGTGAGCGCAGGGCGATGGGGAGCAGTGAGCGCAGAGCGATGGGGAGCAGTGAGCGCAGGGCGATGGGCAGCAGTGAGCGCAGGGCGATGGGGAGCAGTGAGCGCAGGGCGATGGGCAGCAGTGAGCGCAGGGCGATGGGCAGCAGTGAGCGCAGGGCGATGGGCAGCAGTGAGCGCAGGGCGATGGGGAGCAGTGAGCGCAGAGCGATGGGGAGCAGTGAGCGCAGGGCGATGGGGAACAGTGAGCGCAGAGCGATGGGGAGCAGTGAGCGCAGAGCGATGGGAACAGTGAGCGCAGGGCGATGGGGAGCAGCGAGCGCAGAGCGATGGGCAGCAGTGAGCGCAGGGCGATGGGGAGCAGTGAGCGCAGGGCGATGGGGAGCAGTGAGCGCAGTGCGATGGGGAGCAGTGAGCGCAGAGCGATGGGGAGCAGTGAGCGCAGAGCGATGGGGAACAGTGAGCGCAGGGCGATGGGGAGCAGTGAGCGCAGGGCGATGGGCAGCAGTGAGCGCAGGGCGATGGGGAACAGTGAGCGCAGAGCGATGGGGAGCAGTGAGCGCAGAGCGATGGGAACAGTGAGCGCAGGGCGATGGGGAGCAGTGAGCGCAGGGCGATGGGGAGCAGTGAGCGCAGGGCGATGGGGAGCAGTGAGCGCAGGGCGATGGGAACAGTGAGCGCAGGGCGATGGGGAGCAGTGAGCGCAGAGCGATGGGGAGCAGTGAGCGCAGGGCGATGGGGAGCAGTGAGCGCAGGGCGATGGGGAGCAGTGAGCGCAGGGCGATGGGGAGCAGTGAGCGCAGGGCGATGGGAACAGTGAGCGCAGGGCGATGGGGAGCAGTGAGCGCAGAGCGATGGGGAGCAGTGAGCGCAGGGCGATGGGAACAGTGAGCGCAGGGCGATGGGGAGCAGTGAGCGCAGGGCGATGGGGAGCAGTGAGCGCAGGGCGATGGGGAGCAGTGAGCGCAGAGCGATGGGAACAGTGAGCGCAGGGCGATGGGGAGCAGTGAGCGCAGGGCGATGGGGAGCAGTGAGCGCAGGGCGATGGGGAGCAGTGAGCGCAGGGCGATGGGCAGCAGTGAGCGCAGGGCGATGGGGAGCAGTGAGCGCAGGGCGATGGGGAGCAGTGAGCGCAGGGCGATGGGGAGCAGTGAGCGCAGAGCGATGGGGAGCAGTGAGCGCAGAGCGATGGGGAGCAGTGAGCGCAGAGCGATGGGGAACAGTGAGCGCAGGGCGATGGGGAGCAGTGAGCGCAGGGCGATGGGCAGCAGTGAGCGCAGGGCGATGGGGAACAGTGAGCGCAGAGCGATGGGGAGCAGTGAGCGCAGAGCGATGGGAACAGTGAGCGCAGGGCGATGGGGAGCAGTGAGCGCAGGGCGATGGGGAGCAGTGAGCGCAGGGCGATGGGGAGCAGTGAGCGCAGGGCGATGGGAACAGTGAGCGCAGGGCGATGGGGAGCAGTGAGCGCAGAGCGATGGGGAGCAGTGAGCGCAGGGCGATGGGGAGCAGTGAGCGCAGGGCGATGGGGAGCAGTGAGCGCAGGGCGATGGGGAGCAGTGAGCGCAGGGCGATGGGAACAGTGAGCGCAGGGCGATGGGGAGCAGTGAGCGCAGAGCGATGGGGAGCAGTGAGCGCAGGGCGATGGGAACAGTGAGCGCAGGGCGATGGGGAGCAGTGAGCGCAGGGCGATGGGGAGCAGTGAGCGCAGGGCGATGGGAACAGTGAGCGCAGGGCGATGGGGAGCAGTGAGCGCAGGGCGATGGGGAACAGTGAGCGCAGAGCGATGGGGAACAGTGAGCGCAGGGCGATGGGGAGCAGTGAGCGCAGAGCGATGGGGAACAGTGAGCGCAGAGCGATGGGAACAGTGAGCGCAGGGCGATGGGGAGCAGTGAGCGCAGGGCGATGGGGAGCAGTGAGCGCAGAGCGATAGGGAACAGTGAGCGCAGGGCGATGGGGAACAGTGAGCGCAGGGCGATGGGGAGCAGTGAGCGCAGAGCGATGGGGAACAGTGAGCGCAGAGCGATGGGCAGCAGTGAGCGCAGAGCGATGGGGAGCAGTGAGCGCAGGGCGATGGGCAGCAGTGAGCGCAGGGCGATGGGGAGCAGTGAGCGCAGGGCGATGGGGAACAGTGAGCGCAGGGCGATGGGGAGCAGTGAGCGCAGAGCGATGGGGAGCAGTGAGCGCAGGGCGATGGGCAGCAGTGAGCGCAGGGCGATGGGGAGCAGTGAGCGCAGGGCGATGGGGAACAGTGAGCGCAGGGCGATGGGGAACAGGGAGCGCAGAGCGATGGGGAGCAGTGAGCGCAGGGCGATGGGGAGCAGTGAGCGCAGGGCGATGGGGAGCAGTGAGCGCAGAGCGATGGGGAGCAGTGAGCGCAGAGCGATGGGCAGCAGTGAGCGCAGGGCGATGGGGAACAGTGAGCGCAGGGCGATGGGGAGCAGTGAGCGCAGAGCGATGGGCAGCAGTGAGCGCAGAGCGATGGGGAGCAGTGAGCGCAGAGCGATGGGGAGCAGTGAGCGCAGGGCGATGGGGAACAGTGAGCGCAGGGCGATGGGGAGCAGTGAGCGCAGAGCGATTGGGAACAGTGAGCGCAGGGCGATGGGGAGCAGTGAGCGCAGGGCGATGGGGAGCAGTGAGCGCAGGGCGATGGGGAGCCGTGAGCGCAGGGCGATGGGGAGCAGTGAGCGCAGGGCGATGGGGAGCAGTGAGCGCAGGGCGATGGGGAACAGTGAGCGCAGAGCGATGGTGAGCAGTGAGCGCAGGGCGATGGGGAACAGTGAGCGCAGGGCGATGGGGAACAGTGAGCGCAGGGCGATGGGGAGCAGTGAGCGCAGGGCAATGGGGAACAGTGAGCGCAGAGCGATGGTGAGCAGTGAGCGCAGAGCGATGGTGAGCAGTGAGCGCAGAGCGATGGGGAGCAGTGAGCGCAGAGCGATGGTGAGCAGTGAGCGCAGGGCGATGGGGAACAGTGAGCGCAGGGCGATGGGGAGCAGTGAGCGCAGGGCGATGGGGAGCAGTGAGCGCAGGGCGATGGGGAGCAGTGAGCGCAGGGCGATGGGGAACAGTGAGCGCAGAGCGATGGGGAGCAGTGAGCGCAGGGCGATGGGGAGCAGTGAGTGCAGAGCGATGGGGAACAGGGAGCGCAGAGCGATGGGGAGCAGTGAGCGCAGAGCGATGGGGAACAGTGAGCGCAGAGCGATGGGGAGCAGTGAGCGCAGGGCGATGGGGAGCAGTGAGCGCAGGGCGATGGGGAACAGTGAGCGCAGGGCGATGGGGAGCAGTGAGCGCAGGGCGATGGGGAGCAGTGAGCGCAGGGCGATGGGGAACAGTGAGCGCAGGGCGATGGGGAGCAGTGAGCGCAGGGCGATGGGGAGCAGTGAGCGCAGGGCGATGGGGAACAGTGAGCGCAGAGCGATGGGCAGCAGTGAGCGCAGGGCGATGGGGAACAGTGAGCGCAGGGCGATGGGGAGCAGTGAGCGCAGGGCGATGGGGAGCAGTGAGCGCAGGGCGATGGGGAGCAGTGAGCGCAGGGCGATGGGCAGCAGTGAGCGCAGGGCGATGGGGAACAGTGAGCGCAGGGCGATGGGGAACAGTGAGCGCAGGGCGATGGGGAGCAGTGAGCGCAGGGCGATGGGGAGCAGTGAGCGCAGAGCGATGGGGAACAGTGAGTGCAGGGCGATGGGCAGCAGTGAGCGCAGAGCGATGGGGAACAGTGAGCGCAGAGCGATGGGGAGCAGTGAGCGCAGAGCGATGGGGAACAGTGAGCGCAGAGCGATGGGGAACAGTGAGCGCAGAGCGATGGGGAGCAGTGAGCGCAGGACGATGGGGAACAGTGAGCGCAGGGCGATGGGCAGCAGTGAGCGCAGAGCGATGGGGAGCAGTGAGCGCAGAGCGATGGGCAGCAGTGAGCGCAGAGCGATGGGAGCAGTGAGCGCAGGGCGATGGGGAGCAGTGAGCGCAGGGCGATGGGGAACAGTGAGCGCAGAGCGATGGGGAGCAGTGAGTGCAGAGCGATGGGGAGCAGTGAGCGCAGAGCGATGGGGAACAGTGAGCGCAGGGCGATGGGCAGCAGTGAGCGCAGAGCGATGGGGAGCAGTGAGCGCAGGGCGATGGGGAGCAGTGAGCGCAGGGCGATGGGCAGCAGTGAGCGCAGAGCGATGGGGAGCAGTGAGCGCAGGGCGATGGGGAGCAGTGAGCGCAGGGCGATGGGCAGCAGTGAGCGCAGGGCGAAGGGCAGCAGTGAGCGCAGAGCGATGGGGAGCAGTGAGCGCAGGGCGAAGGGCAGCAGTGAGCGCAGAGCGATGGGGAGCAGTGAGCGCAGGGCGATGGGGAGCAGTGAGCGCAGGGCGATGGGGAGCAGTGAGCGCAGAGCGATGGGCAGCAGTGAGCGCAGAGCGATGGGCAGCAGTGAGCGCAGGGCGATGGGGAGCAGTGAGCGCAGAGCGATGGGGAGCAGTGAGCGCAGGGCGATGGGGAGCAGTGAGCGCAGAGCGATGGGGAGCAGTGAGCGCAGAGCGATGGGCAGCAGTGAGCGCAGGGCGATGGGGAGCAGTGAGCGCAGGGCGATGGGGAGCAGTGAGCGCAGAGCGATGGGGAGCAGTGAGCGCAGGGCGATGGGGAGCAGTGAGCGCAGAGCGATGGGGAACAGTGAGCGCAGGGCGATGGGCAGCAGTGAGCGCAGAGCGATGGGCAGCAGTGAGCGCAGAGCGATGGGAGCAGTGAGCGCAGGGCGATGGGGAGCAGTGAGCGCAGGGCGATGGGGAACAGTGAGCGCAGGGCGATGGGGAGCAGTGAGCGCAGAGCGATGGGGAGCAGGGAGCGCAGGGCGATGGGGAGCAGCGAGCGCAGGGCGATGGGGAGCAGTGAGCGCAGGGCGATGGGGAACAGTGAGCGCAGAGCGATGGGGAGCAGTGAGCGCAGAGCGATGGGGAGCAGTGAGCGCAGAGCGATGGGCAGCAGTGAGCGCAGGGCAATGGGGAGCAGTGAGCGCAGGGCGATGGGCAGCAGTGAGCGCAGAGCGATGGGGAGCAGTGAGCGCAGAGCGATGGGGAGCAGTGAGCGCAGGGCGATGGGGAGCAGTGAGCGCAGGGCGATGGGGAACAGTGAGCGCTGAGCGATGGGGAACAGTGAGAGCAGGGCGATGGGGAGCAGTGAGCGCAGAGCGATGGGGAGCAGTGAGCGCAGAGCGATGGGGAGCAGTGAGCGCAGAGCGATGGGCAGCAGTGAGCGCAAAGCGATGGGAGCAGTGAGCGCAGGGCGATGGGGAGCAGTGAGCGCAGGGCGATGGGGAACAGTGAGCGCAGAGCGATGGGGAGCAGTGAGTGCAGAGCGATGGGGAGCAGTGAGCGCAGGGCGATGGGGAGCAGTGAGCGCAGAGCGATGGGGAGCAGTGAGCGCAGGGCGATGGGGAGCAGTGAGCGCAGGGCGAAGGGCAGCAGTGAGCGCAGAGCGATGGGGAACAGTGAGTGCAGAGCGATGGGGAGCAGTGAGCGCAGGGCGATGGGGAGCAGTGAGCGCAGAGCGATGGGGAACAGTGAGTGCAGAGCGATGGGGAGCAGTGAGCGCAGGGCGATGGGGAGCAGTGAGCGCAGGGCGATGGGGAACAGTGAGCGCAGAGCGATGGGGAGCAGTGAGCGCAGGGCGAAGGGCAGCAGTGAGCGCAGAGCGATGGGGAGCAGTGAGCGCAGAGCGATGGGGAACAGTGAGCGCAGAGCGATGGGGAGCAGTGAGCGCAGAGCGATGGGGAGCAGTGAGCGCAGGGCGATGGGAACAGTGAGCGCAGAGCGATGGGCAGCAGTGAGCGCAGGGCGATGGGGAGCAGTGAGCGCAGGGCGATGGGGAGCAGTGAGCGCAGGGCGATGGGGAGCAGTGAGCGCAGAGCGATGGGGAGCAGTGAGCGCAGAGCGATGGGCAGCAGTGAGCGCAGAGCGATGGGAGCAGTGAGCGCAGGGCGATGGGGAGCAGTGAGCGCAGAGCGATGGGGAACAGTGAGCGCAGAGCGATGGGGAGCAGTGAGCGCAGGGCGATGGGCAGCAGTGAGCGCAGGGCGATGGGGAACAGTGAGCGCAGAGCGATGGGGAACAGTGAGCGCAGGGCGATGGGGAGCAGTGAGCGCAGAGCGATGGGGAGCAGTGAGCGCAGGGCGATGGGGAGCAGTGAGCGCAGGGCGATGGGGAGCAGTGAGCGCAGAGCGATGGGAGCAGTGAGCGCAGGGCGATGGGGAGCAGTGAGCGCAGAGCGATGGGAGCAGTGAGCGCAGGGCGATGGGGAGCAGTGAGCGCAGGGCGATGGGGAGCAGTGAGCGCAGGGCGATGGGGAGCAGTGAGCGCAGAGCGATGGGGAGCAGTGAGCGCAGAGCGATGGGGAACAGTGAGCGCAGGGCGATGGGGAGCAGTGAGCGCAGGGCGATGGGGAGCAGTGAGCGCAGAGCGATGGGGAGCAGTGAGCGCAGAGCGATGGGGAACAGTGAGAGCAGGGCGATGGGGAGCAGTGAGCGCAGAGCGATGGGGAGCAGTGAGCGCAGGGCGATGGGGAACAGTGAGCGCAGGGCGATGGGGAGCAGTGAGCGCAGAGCGATGGGGAGCAGTGAGCGCAGAGCGATGGGCAGCAGTGAGCGCAAAGCGATGGGAGCAGTGAGCGCAGGGCGATGGGGAGCAGTGAGCGCAGGGCGATGGGGAACAGTGAGCGCAGAGTGATGGGGAGCAGTGAGCGCAGAGCGATGGGGAGCAGTGAGCGCAGGGCGATGGGGAGCAGTGAGCGCAGGGCGATGGGGAGCAGTGAGCGCAGAGCGATGGGAGCAGTGAGCGCAGAGCGATGGGGAGCAGTGAGCGCAGAGCGATGGGAGCAGTGAGCGCAGGGCGATGGGGAGCAGTGAGCGCAGGGCGATGGGCAGCAGTGAGCGCAGAGCGATGGGGAGCAGTGAGCGCAGGGCGATGGGGAACAGTGAGCGCAGAGCGATGGGGAGCAGTGAGCGCAGGGCGAAGGGCAGCAGTGAGCGCAGAGCGATGGGGAGCAGTGAGCGCAGGGCAATGGGGAGCAGTGAGCGCAGGGCGATGGGGAGCAGTGAGCGCAGAGCGATGGGGAGCAGTGAGCGCAGAGCGATGGGCAGCAGTGAGCGCAGAGCGATGGGCAGCAGTGAGCGCAGAGCGATGGGGAGCAGTGAGCGCAGGGCGATGGGGAGCAGTGAGCGCAGGGCGAAGGGGAGCAGTGAGCGCAGAGCGATGGGGAACAGTGAGCGCAGGGCGATGGGGAACAGTGAGCGCAGGGCGATGGGGAGCAGTGAGCGCAGAGCGATGGGGAACAGTGAGCGCAGGGCGATGGGGAGCAGTGAGCGCAGGGCGATGGGCAGCAGTGAGCGCAGAGCGATGGGGAGCAGTGAGCGCAGGGCGATGGGGAGCAGTGAGCGCAGGGCGATGGGCAGCAGTGAGCGCAGGGCGAAGGGCAGCAGTGAGCGCAGAGCGATGGGGAGCAGTGAGCGCAGGGCGATGGGGAGCAGTGAGCGCAGAGCGATGGGGAGCAGTGAGCGCAGGGCGATGGGAACAGTGAGCGCAGGGCGATGGGGAGCAGTGAGCGCAGAGCGATGGGGAGCAGTGAGCGCAGGGCGATGGGCAGCAGTGAGCGCAGAGCGATGGGCAGCAGTGAGCGCAGAGCGATGGGGAGCAGTGAGCGCAGAGCGATGGGGAGCAGTGAGCGCAGAGCGATGGGGAGCAGTGAGCGCAGGGCGATGGGGAGCAGTGAGCGCAGGGCGATGGGGAGCAGTGAGCGCAGGGCGATGGGGAGCAGTGAGCGCAGGGCGATGGGGAGCAGTGAGCGCAGGGCGATGGGTAGCAGTGAGCGCAGAGCGATGGGGAGCAGTGAGCGCAGGGCGATGGGGAGCAGTGAGCGCAGAGCGATGGGAGCAGTGAGCGCAGAGCGATGGGGAGCAGTGAGCGCAGGGCGATGGGGAGCAGTGAGCGCAGAGCGATGGGGAGCAGTGAGCGCAGGGCGATGGGGAACAGTGAGCGCAGGGCGATGGGGAACAGTGAGCGCAGAGCGATGGGCAGCAGTGAGCGCAGGGCGATGGGGAGCAGTGAGCGCAGAGCGATGGGGAACAGTGAGCGCAGGGCGATGGGGAACAGTGAGTGCAGAGCGATGGGGAGCAGTGAGCGCAGGGCGATGGGGAGCAGTGAGCGCAGGGCGATGGGGAGCAGTGAGCGCAGGGCGATGGGGAGCAGTGAGCGCAGAGCGATGGGGAACAGTGAGTGCAGAGCGATGGGGAGCAGTGAGCGCAGGGCGATGGGGAGCAGTGAGCGCAGGGCGATGGGGAGCAGTGAGCGCAGGGCGATGGGGAGCAGTGAGCGCAGGGCGATGGGGAGCAGTGAGCGCAGGGCGAAGGGCAGCAGTGAGCGCAGGGCGATGGGGAGCAGTGAGCGCAGGGCGATGGGCAGCAGTGAGCGCAGGGCGATGGGCAGCAGTGAGCGCAGAGCGATGGGCAGCAGTGAGTGCAGGGCGATGGGCAGCAGTGAGCGCAGGGCGATGGGCAGCAGTGAGCGCAGAGCGATGGGGAACAGTGAGCGCAGAGCGATGGGCAGCAGTGAGCGCAGAGCGATGGGGAGCAGTGAGCGCAGGGCGATGGGGAGCAGAGAACGCAGGGCGATGGGGAGCAGTGAGCGCAGGGCGATGGGCAGCAGTGAGCGCAGAGCGATGGCCAGCAGTGAGCGCAGAGCGATGGGGAGCAGTGAGCGCAGAGCGATGGGCAGCAGTGAGCGCAGGGCGATGGGCAGCAGTGAGCGCAGAGCGATGGGGAGCAGTGAGCGCAGAGCGATGGGCAGCAGTGAGCGCAGGGCGATGGGCAGCAGTGAGCGCAGAGCGATGGGGAGCAGTGAGCGCAGGGCGATGGGGAGCAGAGAACGCAGGGCGATGGGGAGCAGTGAGCGCAGGGCGATGGGCAGCAGTGAGCGCAGAGCGATGGGGAGCAGTGAGCGCAGGGCGATGGGGAGCAGTGAGCGCAGAGCGATGGGGAGCAGTGAGCGCAGGGCGATGGGGAGCAGTGAGCGCAGGGCGATGGGGAACAGTGAGCGCAGGGCGATGGGCAGCAGTGAGCGCAGAGCGATGGCCAGCAGTGAGCGCAGAGCGATGGGGAGCAGTGAGCGCAGGGCGATGGGGAGCAGTGAGTGCAGGGCGATGGGGAACAGTGAGCGCAGAGCGATGGGGAACAGTGAGCGCAGAGCGATGGGGAACAGTGAGCGCAGGGCGATGGGGAACAGTGAGCGCAGGGCGATGGGGAACAGTGAGCGCAGAGCGATGGGGAACAGTGAGCGCAGGGCGATGGGGAGCAGTGAGCGCAGGGCGATGGGGAACAGTGAGCGCAGAGCGATGGGGAACAGTGAGCGCAGGGCGATGGGGAACAGTGAGCGCAGAGCGATGGGGAACAGTGAGCGCAGGGCGATGGGGAACAGTGAGCGCAGGGCGATGGGGAACAGTGAGCGCAGGGCGATGGGGAGCAGTGAGCGCAGGGCGA
Organism: Scyliorhinus torazame; assembly: GCF_047496885.1. Taxonomy (NCBI): domain Eukaryota; kingdom Metazoa; phylum Chordata; class Chondrichthyes; order Carcharhiniformes; family Scyliorhinidae; genus Scyliorhinus; species Scyliorhinus torazame. Next base: position 323,256,897 of record NC_092711.1, read on the forward strand.
TGGGGAGCAGTGAGCGCAGGGCGATGGGGAGCAGTGAGCGCAGAGCGATGGGGAGCAGTGAGCGCAGGGCGATGGGGAACAGTGAGCGCAGAGCGATGGGGAGCAGTGAGCGCAGAGCGATGGGGAGCAGTGAGCGCAGAGCGATGGGGAGCAGTGAGCGCAGGGCGATGGGGAGCAGTGAGCGCAGAGCGATGGGGAGCAGTGAGCGCAGAGCGATGGGGAGCAGTGAGCGCAGAGCGATGGGGAGCAGTGAGCGCAGAGCGATGGGGAGCAGTGAGCGCAGGGCGATGGGGAGCAGTGAGCGCAGAGCGATGGGGAGCAGTGAGCGCAGGGCGATGGGGAGCAGTGAGCGCAGAGCGATGGGGAACAGTGAGCGCAGGGCGATGGGGAACAGTGAGCGCAGGGCGATGGGGAACAGTGAGCGCAGGGCGATGGGGAGCAGTGAGCGCAGAGCGATGGGCAGCAGTGAGCGCAGAGCGATGGGGAGCAGTGAGCGCAGGGCGATGGGGAACAGTGAGCGCAGAGCGATGGGGAACAGTGAGCGCAGAGCGATGGGGAGCAGTGAGCGCAGAGCGATGGGGAGCAGTGAGCGCAGGGCGATGGGGAGCAGTGAGCGCAGGGCGATGGGGAGCAGTGAGCGCAGGGCGATGGGGAACAGTGAGCGCAGGGCGATGGGGAGCAGTGAGTGCAGAGCGATGGGGAACAGTGAGCGCAGGGCGATGGGGAGCAGTGAGCGCAGAGCGATGGGGAGCAGTGAGCGCAGGGCGATGGGGAACAGTGAGCGCAGGGCGATGGGGAGCAGTGAGCGCAGAGCGATGGGCAGCAGTGAGCGCAGAGCGATGGGGAACAGTGAGCGCAGGGCGATGGGGAGCAGTGAGTGCAGAGCGATGGGGAACAGTGAGCGCAGGGCGATGGGGAGCAGTGAGCGCAGGGCGATGGGGAGCAGTGAGCGCAGGGCGATGGGGAGCAGTGAGCGCAGGGCGATGGGAAACAGGGAGCGCAGAGCGATGGGGAGCAGTGAGCGCAGGGCGATGGGGAGCAGTGAGCGCAGAGCGATGGGGAACAGTGAGCGCAGGGCGATGGGGAGCAGTGAGTGCAGAGCGATGGGAAACAGGGAGCGCAGAGCGATGGGGAGCAGTGAGCGCAGGGCGATGGGGAGCAGTGAGCGCAGGGCGATGGGCAGCAGTGAGCGCAGAGCGATGGGGAGCAGTGAGCGCAGGGCGATGGGGAGCAGTGAGCGCAGGGCGATGGGGAGCAGTGAGCGCAGGGCGATGGGCAGCAGTGAGCGCAGAGCGATGGGGAGCAGTGAGCGCAGGGCGATGGGGAGCAGTGAGCGCAGGGCGATGGGGAACAGTGAGCGCAGGGCGATGGGGAGCAGTGAGCGCAGGGCGATGGGGAGCAGTGAGCGCAGGGCGATGGGGAACAGTGAGCGCAGGGCGATGGGGAGCAGTGAGCGCAGGGCGATGGGGAGCAGTGAGCGCAGGGCGATGGGGAACAGTGAGCGCAGAGCGATGGGCAGCAGTGAGCGCAGGGCGATGGGGAACAGTGAGCGCAGGGCGATGGGGAGCAGTGAGCGCAGGGCGATGGGGAGCAGTGAGCGCAGGGCGATGGGGAGCAGTGAGCGCAGAGCGATGGGGAACAGTGAGTGCAGGGCGATGGGCAGCAGTGAGCGCAGAGCGATGGGGAACAGTGAGCGCAGAGCGATGGGGAGCAGTGAGCGCAGAGCGATGGGGAGCAGTGAGCGCAGAGCGATGGGGAACAGTGAGCGCAGAGCGATGGGCAGCAGTGAGCGCAGAGCGATGGGGAACAGTGAGCGCAGAGCGATGGGGAACAGTGAGCGCAGGGCGATGGGGAACAGTGAGCGCAGAGCGATGGGGAGCAGTGAGCGCAGAGCGATGGGGAGCAGTGAGCGCAGGGCGATGGGGAACAGTGAGCGCAGGGCGATGGGCAGCAGTGAGCGCAGAGCGATGGGGAGCAGTGAGCGCAGGGCGATGGGGAGCAGTGAGCGCAGAGCGATGGGCAGCAGTGAGCGCAGGGCGATGGGGAACAGTGAGCGCAGAGCGATGGGGAGCAGTGAGCGCAGGGCGATGGGGAGCAGTGAGCGCAGGGCGATGGGGAGCAGTGAGCGCAGGGCGATGGGGAACAGTGAGCGCAGAGCGATGGGGAGCAGTGAGTGCAGAGCGATGGGGAGCAGTGAGCGCAGAGCGATGGGGAACAGTGAGCGCAGGGCGATGGGCAGCAGTGAGCGCAGAGCGATGGGGAGCAGTGAGCGCAGGGCGATGGGGAGCAGTGAGCGCAGGGCGATGGGCAGCAGTGAGCGCAGGGCGAAGGGCAGCAGTGAGCGCAGAGCGATGGGGAGCAGTGAGCGCAGGGCGATGGGGAGCAGTGAGCGCAGGGCGATGGGCAGCAGTGAGCGCAGGGCGAAGGGCAGCAGTGAGCGCAGAGCGATGGGGAGCAGTGAGCGCAGGGCGATGGGGAGCAGTGAGCGCAGGGCGATGGGCAGCAGTGAGCGCAGAGCGATGGGGAGCAGTGAGCGCAGGGCGATGGGGAGCAGTGAGCGCAGGGCGATGGGGAGCAGTGAGCGCAGAGCGATGGGCAGCAGTGAGCGCAGAGCGATGGGCAGCAGTGAGCGCAGGGCGATGGGGAGCAGTGAGCGCAGAGCGATGGGGAGCAGTGAGCGCAGGGCGATGGGGAGCAGTGAGCGCAGAGCGATGGGGAGCAGTGAGCGCAGAGCGATGGGGAGCAGTGAGCGCAGGGCGATGGGGAACAGTGAGCGCAGGGCGATGGGGAACAGTGAGCGCAGGGCGATGGGGAACAGTGAGCGCAGGGCGATGGGGAACAGTGAGCGCAGGGCGATGGGGAACAGTGAGCGCAGGGCGATGGGGAACAGTGAGCGCAGGGCGATGGGGAACAGTGAGCGCAGGGCGATGGGGAACAGTGAGCGCAGGGCGATGGGGAACAGTGAGCGCAGAGCGATGGGGAGCAGTGAGCGCAGGGCGATGGGGAACAGTGAGCGCAGAGCGATGGGGAACAGTGAGCGCAGGGCGATGGGCAGCAGTGAGCGCAGAGCGATGGGCAGCAGTGAGCGCAGAGCGATGGGAGCAGTGAGCGCAGGGCGATGGGGAGCAGTGAGCGCAGGGCGATGGGGAACAGTGAGCGCAGGGCGATGGGGAGCAGTGAGCGCAGAGCGATGGGGAGCAGTGAGCGCAGGGCGATGGGGAGCAGCGAGCGCAGGGCGATGGGGAGCAGTGAGCGCAGGGCGATGGGGAACAGTGAGCGCAGAGCGATGGGGAGCAGTGAGCGCAGAGCGATGGGGAACAGTGAGCGCAGGGCGATGGGCAGCAGTGAGCGCAGAGCGATGGGGAGCAGTGAGCGCAGAGCGATGGGCAGCAGTGAGCGCAGAGCGATGGGAGCAGTGAGCGCAGGGCGATGGGCAGCAGTGAGCGCAGAGCGATGGGAGCAGTGAGCGCAGGGCGATGGGGAGCAGTGAGCGCAGGGCGATGGGGAACAGTGAGCGCAGAGCGATGGGGAACAGTGAGCGCAGGGCGATGGGGAACAGTGAGCGCAGAGCGATGGGGAACAGTGAGCGCAGGGCGATGGGGAACAGTGAGCGCAGAGCGATGGGGAGCAGTGAGCGCAGGGCGATGGGGAACAGTGAGCGCAGAGCGATGGGGAGCAGTGAGCGCAGGGCGATGGGGAGCAGTGAGCGCAGGGCGATGGGGAACAGTGAGCGCAGGGCGATGGGGAGCAGTGAGCGCAGGGCGATGGGGAACAGTGAGCGCAGGGCGATGGGGAGCAGTGAGCGCAGGGCGATGGGGAGCAGTGAGCGCAGGGCGATGGGGAACAGTGAGCGCAGAGCGATGGGGAGCAGTGAGCGCAGGGCGATGGGGAGCAGTGAGCGCAGGGCGATGGGGAGCAGTGAGCGCAGGGCGATGGGGAACAGTGAGCGCAGAGCGATGGGGAGCAGTGAGCGCAGGGCGATGGGGAGCAGTGAGCGCAGAGCGATGGGGAACAGTGAGCGCAGGGCGATGGGCAGCAGTGAGCGCAGAGCGATGGGGAGCAGTGAGCGCAGAGCGATGGGCAGCAGGGAGCGCAGGGCGATGGGGAGCAGTGAGCGCAGGGCGATGGGGAGCAGTGAGCGCAGGGCGATGGGGAACAGTGAGCGCAGAGCGATGGGGAGCAGTGAGTGCAGAGCGATGGGGAGCAGTGAGCGCAGGGCGATGGGGAGCAGTGAGCGCAGGGCGATGGGGAGCAGTGAGCGCAGGGCGATGGGCAGCAGTGAGCGCAGGGCGATGGGGAGCAGTGAGCGCAGAGCGATGGGGAGCAGTGAGCGCAGAGCGATGGGGAGCAGTGAGCGCAGGGCGATGGGGAGCAGTGAGTGCAGAGCGATGGGGAGCAGTGAGCGCAGGGCGATGGGGAGCAGTGAGCGCAGGGCGATGGGGAGCAGTGAGCGCAGGGCGATGGGCAGCAGTGAGCGCAGGGCGATGGGGAGCAGTGAGCGCAGAGCGATGGGGAGCAGTGAGCGCAGAGCGATGGGGAACAGTGAGTGCAGAGCGATGGGGAGCAGTGAGCGCAGGGCGATGGGCAGCAGTGAGCGCAGAGCGATGGGGAGCAGTGAGCGCAGGGCGATGGGGAACAGTGAGCGCAGGGCGATGGGGAGCAGTGAGCGCAGAGCGATGGGGAACAGTGAGCGCAGGGCGATGGGCAGCAGTGAGCGCAGAGCGATGGGGAGCAGTGAGCGCAGGGCGATGGGGAGCAGTGAGCGCAGAGCGATGGGGAGCAGTGAGCGCAGAGCGATGGGGAACAGTGAGCGCAGGGCGATGGGGAGCAGTGAGCGCAGAGCGATGGGGAACAGTGAGCGCAGGGCGATGGGGAGCAGTGAGCGCAGGGCGATGGGGAGCAGTGAGCGCAGAGCGATGGGGAGCAGTGAGCGCAGAGCGATGGGGAACAGTGAGCGCAGGGCGATGGGGAGCAGTGAGCGCAGAGCGATGGGGAACAGTGAGCGCAGGGCGATGGGCAGCAGTGAGCGCAGAGCGATGGGGAGCAGTGAGCGCAGGGCGATGGGGAGCAGTGAGCGCAGGGCGATGGGGAGCAGTGAGCGCAGAGCGATGGGGAGCAGTGAGCGCAGGGCGATGGGCAGCAGTGAGCGCAGGGCGAAGGGCAGCAGTGAGCGCAGGGCGATGGGGAGCAGTGAGCGCAGGGCGATGGGGAACAGTGAGCGCAGAGCGATGGGGAGCAGTGAGTGCAGAGCGATGGGGAGCAGTGAGCGCAGAGCGATGGGGAACAGTGAGCGCAGGGCGATGGGCAGCAGTGAGCGCAGAGCGATGGGGAGCAGTGAGCGCAGGGCGATGGGGAGCAGTGAGCGCAGGGCGATGGGCAGCAGTGAGCGCAGGGCGAAGGGCAGCAGTGAGCGCAGAGCGATGGGGAGCAGTGAGCGCAGGGCGATGGGGAGCAGTGAGCGCAGGGCGATGGGCAGCAGTGAGCGCAGGGCGAAGGGCAGCAGTGAGCGCAGAGCGATGGGGAGCAGTGAGCGCAGGGCGATGGGAGCAGTGAGCGCAGGGCGATGGGCAGCAGTGAGCGCAGGGCGAAGGGCAGCAGTGAGCGCAGAGCGATGGGCAGCAGTGAGCGCAGGGCGATGGGGAGCAGTGAGCGCAGGGCGATGGGGAGCAGTGAGCGCAGGGCGATGGGGAGCAGTGAGCGCAGAGCGATGGGCAGCAGTGAGCGCAGAGCGATGGGCAGCAGTGAGCGCAGGGCGATGGGGAGCAGTGAGCGCAGAGCGATGGGGAGCAGTGAGCGCAGGGCGATGGGGAGCAGTGAGCGCAGAGCGATGGGGAGCAGTGAGCGCAGAGCGATGGGGAGCAGTGAGCGCAGGGCGATGGGGAACAGTGAGCGCAGAGCGATGGGGAACAGTGAGCGCAGGGCGATGGGGAGCAGTGAGCGCAGGGCGATGGGGAACAGTGAGCGCAGAGCGATGGGGAACAGTGAGCGCAGGGCGATGGGCAGCAGTGAGCGCAGAGCGATGGGGAACAGTGAGCGCAGGGCGATGGGGAGCAGTGAGCGCAGGGCGATGGGGAACAGTGAGCGCAGGGCGATGGGCAGCAGTGAGCGCAGAGCGATGGGCAGCAGTGAGCGCAGAGCGATGGGAGCAGTGAGCGCAGGGCGATGGGGAGCAGTGAGCGCAGGGCGATGGGGAACAGTGAGCGCAGGGCGATGGGGAGCAGTGAGCGCAGAGCGATGGGGAGCAGTGAGCGCAGGGCGATGGGGAGCAGCGAGCGCAGGGCGATGGGGAGCAGTGAGCGCAGGGCGATGGGGAACAGTGAGCGCAGAGCGATGGGGAGCAGTGAGCGCAGAGCGATGGGGAACAGTGAGCGCAGGGCGATGGGCAGCAGTGAGCGCAGAGCGATGGGGAGCAGTGAGCGCAGAGCGATGGGCAGCAGTGAGCGCAGAGCGATGGGAGCAGTGAGCGCAGGGCGATGGGCAGCAGTGAGCGCAGAGCGATGGGAGCAGTGAGCGCAGGGCGATGGGGAGCAGTGAGCGCAGGGCGATGGGGAACAGTGAGCGCAGAGCGATGGGGAACAGTGAGAGCAGGGCGATGGGGAGCAGTGAGCGCAGAGCGATGGGGAGCAGTGAGCGCAGAGCGATGGGGAACAGTGAGCGCAGGGCGATGGGCAGCAGTGAGCGCAGAGCGATGGGGAGCAGTGAGCGCAGAGCGATGGGCAGCAGTGAGCGCAGAGCGATGGGAGCAGTGAGCGCAGGGCGATGGGGAGCAGTGAGCGCAGGGCGATGGGGAACAGTGAGCGCAGAGCGATGGGGAACAGTGAGCGCAGAGCGATGGGGAGCAGTGAGCGCAGGGCGATGGGGAACAGTGAGCGCAGGGCGATGGGGAACAGTGAGCGCAGGGCGATGGGGAGCAGTGAGCGCAGGGCGATGGGGAACAGTGAGCGCAGAGCGATGGGGAGCAGTGAGTGCAGAGCGATGGGGAGCAGTGAGCGCAGGGCGATGGGGAACAGTGAGCGCAGAGCGATGGGGAGCAGTGAGTGCAGAGCGATGGGGAGCAGTGAGCGCAGAGCGATGGGGAACAGTGAGCGCAGGGCGATGGGGAGCAGTGAGTGCAGAGCGATGGGGAACAGTGAGCGCAGGGCGATGGGGAACAGTGAGCGCAGAGCGATGGGGAGCAGTGAGTGCAGAGCGATGGGGAGCAGTGAGTGCAGAGCGATGGGGAACAGTGAGCGCAGGGCGATGGGCAGCAGTGAGCGCAGGGCGATGGGGAACAGTGAGCGCAGGGCGATGGGGAACAGTGAGCGCAGAGCGATGGGGAGCAGTGAGCGCAGGGCGATGGGCAGCAGTGAGCGCAGAGCGATGGGGAGCAGTGAGTGCAGAGCGATGGGGAGCAGTGAGCGCAGGGCGATGGGGAGCAGTGAGCGCAGAGCGATGGGGAACAGTGAGCGCAGGGCGATGGGCAGCAGTGAGCGCAGAGCGATGGGGAGCAGTGAGCGCAGGGCGATGGGGAGCAGTGAGCGCAGGGCGATGGGCAGCAGTGAGCGCAGAGCGATGGGGAGCAGTGAGCGCAGGGCGATGGGGAGCAGTGAGCGCAGGGCGATGGGGAGCAGTGAGCGCAGGGCGATGGGCAGCAGTGAGCGCAGAGCGATGGGCAGCAGTGAGCGCAGGGCGAAGGGCAGCAGTGAGCGCAGAGCGATGGGGAGCAGTGAGCGCAGAGCGATGGGGAGCAGTGAGCGCAGAGTGATGGGGAGCAGTGAGCGCAGGGCGATGGGGAGCAGTGAGCGCAGGGCGATGGGGAGCAGTGAGCGCAGAGCGATGGGCAGCAGTGAGCGCAGAGCGATGGGGAGCAGTGAGCGCAGGGCGATGGGCAGCAGTGAGCGCAGGGCGAAGGGCAGCAGTGAGCGCAGAGCGATGGGGAGCAGTGAGCGCAGGGCGATGGGGAGCAGTGAGCGCAGGGCGATGGGGAGCAGTGAGCGCAGGGCGATGGGGAGCAGTGAGCGCAGGGCGATGGGCAGCAGTGAGCGCAGGGCGAAGGGCAGCAGTGAGCGCAGAGCGATGGGGAGCAGTGAGCGCAGAGCGATGGGGAACAGTGAGCGCAGGGCGATGGGCAGCAGTGAGCGCAGAGCGATGGGGAGCAGTGAGCGCAGAGCGATGGGCAGCAGTGAGCGCAGAGCGATGGGAGCAGTGAGCGCAGGGCGATGGGGAGCAGTGAGCGCAGGGCGATGGGGAGCAGTGAGCGCAGGGCGATGGGGAACAGTGAGCGCAGGGCGATGGGGAACAGTGAGCGCAGGGCGATGGGCAGCAGTGAGCGCAGAGCGATGGGGAGCAGTGAGCGCAGAGCGATGGGCAGCAGTGAGCGCAGAGCGATGGGAGCAGTGAGCGCAGGGCGATGGGGAGCAGTGAGCGCAGGGCGATGGGGAGCAGTGAGCGCAGGGCGATGGGGAGCAGTGAGCGCAGGGCGATGGGGAGCAGTGAGCGCAGAGCGATGGGGAGCAGTGAGCGCAGAGCGATGGGGAACAGTGAGCGCAGGGCGATGGGCAGCAGTGAGCGCAGAGCGATGGGGAGCAGTGAGCGCAGGGCGATGGGGAGCAGTGAGCGCAGGGCGATGGGCAGCAGTGAGCGCAGGGCGAAGGGCAGCAGTGAGCGCAGAGCGATGGGGAGCAGTGAGCGCAGAGCGATGGGGAACAGTGAGCGCAGGGCGATGGGCAGCAGTGAGCGCAGAGCGATGGGCAGCAGTGAGCGCAGGGCGAAGGGCAGCAGTGAGCGCAGAGCGATGGGGAGCAGTGAGCGCAGAGCGATGGGGAACAGTGAGCGCAGGGCGATGGGCAGCAGTGAGCGCAGAGCGATGTGGAGCAGTGAGCGCAGAGCGATGGGGAGCAGTGAGTGCAGAGCGATGGGGAGCAGTGAGCGCAGGGCGATGGGGAGCAGTGAGCGCAGAGCGATGGGGAACAGTGAGCGCAGGGCGATGGGCAGCAGTGAGCGCAGAGCGATGGGGAGCAGTGAGCGCAGGGCGATGGGGAGCAGTGAGCGCAGGGCAATGGGCAGCAGTGAGCGCAGGGCGAAGGGCAGCAGTGAGCGCAGAGCGATGGGGAGCAGTGAGCGCAGAGCGATGGGCAGCAGTGAGCGCAGAGCGATGGGGAACAGTGAGCGCAGGGCGATGGGGAACAGTGAGCGCAGGGCGATGGGGAGCAGTGAGCGCAGAGCGATGGGGAACAGTGAGCGCAGGGCGATGGGCAGCAGTGAGCGCAGAGCGATGGGGAGCAGTGAGCGCAGGGCGATGGGGAGCAGTGAGCGCAGGGCGATGGGCAGCAGTGAGCGCAGGGCGAAGGGCAGCAGTGAGCGCAGAGCGATGGGGAGCAGTGAGCGCAGGGCGATGGGCAGCAGTGAGCGCAGAGCGATGGGGAACAGTGAGCGCAGAGCGATGGGGAGCAGTGAGCGCAGGGCGATGGGGAGCAGTGAGCGCAGGGCGAAGGGCAGCAGTGAGCGCAGAGCGATGGGGAACAGTGAGCGCAGGGCGATGGGCAGCAGTGAGCGCAGAGCGATGTGGAGCAGTGAGCGCAGAGCGATGGGGAGCAGTGAGTGCAGAGCGATGGGGAGCAGTGAGCGCAGGGCGATGGGCAGCAGTGAGCGCAGAGCGATGGGGAGCAGTGAGCGCAGAGCGATGGGGAGCAGTGAGCGCAGGGCGATGGGGAGCAGTGAGCGCAGGGCGATGGGGAACAGTGAGCGCAGAGCGATGGGGAACAGTGAGAGCAGGGCGATGGGGAGCAGTGAGCGCAGAGCGATGGGGAGCAGTGAGCGCAGAGCGATGGGGAGCAGTGAGCGCAGAGCGATGGGCAGCAGTGAGCGCAAAGCGATGGGAGCAGTGAGCGCAGGGCGATGGGGAGCAGTGAGCGCAGGGCGATGGGGAACAGTGAGCGTAGGGCGATGGGGAGCAGTGAGCGCAGGGCGAAGGGCAGCAGTGAGCGCAGAGCGATGGGGAGCAGTGAGCGCAGAGCGATGGGCAGCAGTGAGCGCAAAGCGATGGGAGCAGTGAGCGCAGGGCGATGGGGAGCAGTGAGCGCAGGGCGATGGGGAACAGTGAGCGCAGGGCGATGGGGAGCAGTGAGCGCAGGGCGAAGGGCAGCAGTGAGTGCAGAGCGATGGGGAGCAGTGAGCGCAGGGCGATGGGGAGCAGTGAGCGCAGAGCGATGGGGAACAGTGAGTGCAGAGCGATGGGGAGCAGTGAGCGCAGAGCGATGGGCAGCAGTGAGCGCAAAGCGATGGGAGCAGTGAGCGCAGAGCGATGGGGAACAGTGAGCGCAGAGCGATGGGGAGCAGTGAGCGCAGGGCGAAGGGCAGCAGTGAGCGCAGAGCGATGGGGAACAGTGAGTGCAGAGCGATGGGGAGCAGTGAGCGCAGGGCGATGGGGAGCAGTGAGCGCAGAGCGATGGGGAACAGTGAGTGCAGAGCGATGGGGAGCAGTGAGCGCAGGGCGATGGGGAGCAGTGAGCGCAGGGCGATGGGGAACAGTGAGCGCAGGGCGATGGGGAGCAGTGAGCGCAGAGCGATGGGGAGCAGTGAGCGCAGGGCGATGGGGAACAGTGAGCGCAGAGCGATGGGGAGCAGTGAGCGCAGGGCGAAGGGCAGCAGTGAGCGCAGAGCGATGGGGAGCAGTGAGCGCAGAGCGATGGGGAACAGTGAGCGCAGAGCGATGGGGAGCAGTGAGCGCAGGGCGATGGGGAGCAGTGAGCGCAGAGCGATGGGGAGCAGTGAGCGCAGAGCGATGGGCAGCAGTGAGCGCAGAGCGATGGGAGCAGTGAGCGCAGGGCGATGGGGAGCAGTGAGCGCAGAGCGATGGGGAACAGTGAGCGCAGAGCGATGGGGAGCAGTGAGCGCAGGGCGATGGGGAACAGTGAGCGCAGAGCGATGGGGAACAGTGAGCGCAGGGCGATGGGGAGCAGTGAGCGCAGGGCGATGGGGAGCAGTGAGCGCAGAGCGATGGGAGCAGTGAGCGCAGGGCGATGGGGAGCAGTGAGCGCAGAGCGATGGGAGCAGTGAGCGCAGGGCGATGGGGAGCAGTGAGCGCAGGGCGATGGGGAGCAGTGAGCGCAGGGCGATGGGGAGCAGTGAGCGCAGAGCGATGGGGAGCAGTGAGCGCAGAGCGATGGGGAACAGTGAGAGCAGGGCGATGGGGAGCAGTGAGCGCAGAGCGATGGGGAGCAGTGAGCGCAGGGCGATGGGGAACAGTGAGCGCAGGGCGATGGGGAGCAGTGAGCGCAGAGCGATGGGGAGCAGTGAGCGCAGAGCGATGGGCAGCAGTGAGCGCAAAGCGATGGGAGCAGTGAGCGCAGGGCGATGGGGAGCAGTGAGCGCAGGGCGATGGGGAACAGTGAGCGCAGAGCGATGGGGAGCAGTGAGTGCAGAGCGATGGGGAGCAGTGAGCGCAGAGCGATGGGGAGCAGTGAGCGCAGGGCGATGGGGAGCAGTGAGCGCAGGGCGATGGGGAGCAGTGAGCGCAGAGCGATGGGGAACAGTGAGCGCAGAGCGATGGGGAGCAGTGAGCGCAGGGCGAAGGGCAGCAGTGAGCGCAGAGCGATGGGGAGCAGTGAGCGCAGGGCAATGGGGAGCAGTGAGCGCAGGGCGATGGGGAGCAGTGAGCGCAGAGCGATGGGGAGCAGTGAGCGCAGAGCGATGGGCAGCAGTGAGCGCAGAGCGATGGGCAGCAGTGAGCGCAGAGCGATGGGGAGCAGTGAGCGCAGGGCGATGGGGAGCAGTGAGCGCAGGGCGATGGGGAGCAGTGAGCGCAGGGCGATGGGCAGCAGTGAGCGCAGGGCGATGGGGAGCAGTGAGCGCAGAGCGATGGGGAACAGTGAGCGCAGGGCGATGGGGAACAGTGAGCGCAGGGCGATGGGGAGCAGTGAGCGCAGAGCGATGGGGAACAGTGAGCGCAGGGCGATGGGGAGCAGTGAGCGCAGGGCGATGGGCAGCAGTGAGCGCAGAGCGATGGGGAGCAGTGAGCGCAGGGCGATGGGGAGCAGTGAGCGCAGGGCGATGGGCAGCAGTGAGCGCAGGGCGAAGGGCAGCAGTGAGCGCAGAGCGATGGGGAGCAGTGAGCGCAGGGCGATGGGGAGCAGTGAGCGCAGAGCGATGGGGAGCAGTGAGCGCAGGGCGATGGGAACAGTGAGCGCAGGGCGATGGGGAGCAGTGAGCGCAGGGCGATGGGGAGCAGTGAGCGCAGGGCGATGGGGAGCAGTGAGCGCAGAGCGATGGGGAGCAGTGAGCGCAGGGCGATGGGGAGCAGTGAGCGCAGGGCGATGGGCAGCAGTGAGCGCAGGGCGAAGGGCAGCAGTGAGCGCAGAGCGATGGGGAGCAGTGAGCGCAGGGCGATGGGGAGCAGTGAGCGCAGAGCGATGGGGAGCAGTGAGCGCAGAGCGATGGGGAGCAGTGAGCGCAGAGCGATGGGGAACAGTGAGCGCAGAGCGATGGGGAACAGTGAGCGCAGGGCGATGGGGAACAGTGAGCGCAGGGCGATGGGGAACAGTGAGCGCAGGGCGATGGGGAGCAGTGAGCGCAGGGCGATGGGGAGCAGTGAGCGCAGGGCGATGGGGAGCAGTGAGCGCAGAGCGATGGGGAGCAGTGAGCGCAGGGCGATGGGGAACAGTGAGCGCAGGGCGATGGGGAGCAGTGAGCGCAGAGCGATGGGGAGCAGTGAGCGCAGAGCGATGGGGAACAGTGAGCGCAGAGCGATGGGGAACAGTGAGCGCAGGGCGATGGGGAGCAGTGAGCGCAGAGCGATGGGGAGCAGTGAGCGCAGGGCGATGGGGAGCAGTGAGCGCAGGGCGATGGGGAACAGTGAGCGCAGGGCGATGGGGAACAGTGAGCGCAGGGCGATGGGGAACAGTGAGCGCAGGGCGATGGGGAGCAGTGAGCGCAGAGCGATGGGCAGCAGTGAGCGCAGAGCGATGGGGAGCAGTGAGCGCAGGGCGATGGGGAGCAGTGAGCGCAGAGCGATGGGGAACAGTGAGCGCAGAGCGATGGGGAGCAGTGAGTGCAGAGCGATGGGAAACAGGGAGCGCAGAGCGATGGGGAGCAGTGAGCGCAGGGCGATGGGGAGCAGTGAGCGCAGGGCGATGGGGAACAGTGAGCGCAGGGCGATGGGGAGCAGTGAGTGCAGAGCGATGGGGAACAGTGAGCGCAGGGCGATGGGGAGCAGTGAGCGCAGGGCGATGGGGAGCAGTGAGCGCAGGGCGATGGGAAACAGGGAGCGCAGAGCGATGGGGAGCAGTGAGCGCAGGGCGATGGGGAGCAGTGAGCGCAGGGCGATGGGAAACAGGGAGCGCAGAGCGATGGGGAGCAGTGAGCGCAGGGCGATGGGGAGCAGTGAGCGCAGAGCGATGGGGAACAGTGAGCGCAGGGCGATGGGGAGCAGTGAGTGCAGAGCGATGGGAAACAGGGAGCGCAGAGCGATGGGGAGCAGTGAGCGCAGGGCGATGGGGAACAGTGAGCGCAGGGCGATGGGCAGCAGTGAGCGCAGAGCGATGGGGAACAGTGAGCGCAGGGCGATGGGCAGCAGTGAGCGCAGAGCGATGGGGAGCAGTGAGCGCAGGGCGATGGGGAGCAGTGAGCGCAGGGCGATGGGGAACAGTGAGCGCAGGGCGATGGGGAACAGTGAGCGCAGGGCGATGGGGAGCAGTGAGCGCAGGGCGATGGGGAACAGTGAGCGCAGGGCGATGGGCAGCAGTGAGCGCAGAGCGATGGGGAGCAGTGAGCGCAGGGCGATGGGGAGCAGTGAGCGCAGGGCGATGGGGAGCAGTGAGCGCAGGGCGATGGGCAGCAGTGAGCGCAGAGCGATGGGGAGCAGTGAGCGCAGGGCGATGGGGAGCAGTGAGCGCAGGGCGATGGGGAACAGTGAGCGCAGGGCGATGGGGAGCAGTGAGCGCAGGGCGATGGGGAGCAGTGAGCGCAGGGCGATGGGGAACAGTGAGCGCAGGGCGATGGGGAGCAGTGAGCGCAGGGCGATGGGGAGCAGTGAGCGCAGGGCGATGGGGAACAGTGAGCGCAGAGCGATGGGCAGCAGTGAGCGCAGGGCGATGGGGAACAGTGAGCGCAGGGCGATGGGGAGCAGTGAGCGCAGGGCGATGGGGAGCAGTGAGCGCAGGGCGATGGGGAGCAGTGAGCGCAGGGCGATGGGGAGCAGTGAGCGCAGAGCGATGGGGAACAGTGAGCGCAGAGCGATGGGCAGCAGTGAGCGCAGAGCGATGGGGAACAGTGAGCGCAGGGCGATGGGAGCAGTGAGCGCAGGGCGATGGGGAACAGTGAGCGCAGAGCGATGGGGAACAGTGAGCGCAGAGCGATGGGGAGCAGTGAGCGCAGAGCGATGGGGAGCAGTGAGCGCAGAGCGATGGGGAACAGTGAGCGCAGAGCGATGGGCAGCAGTGAGCGCAGAGCGATGGGGAACAGTGAGCGCAGAGCGATGGGGAACAGTGAGCGCAGGGCGATGGGGAACAGTGAGCGCAGAGCGATGGGGAGCAGTGAGCGCAGAGCGATGGGGAGCAGTGAGCGCAGGGCGATGGGGAACAGTGAGCGCAGGGCGATGGGGAGCAGTGAGCGCAGGGCGATGGGGAGCAGTGAGCGCAGAGCGATGGGCAGCAGTGAGCGCAGAGCGATGGGAGCAGTGAGCGCAGGGCGATGGGGAGCAGTGAGCGCAGGGCGATGGGGAACAGTGAGCGCAGAGCGATGGGGAGCAGTGAGTGCAGAGCGATGGGGAGCAGTGAGCGCAGAGCGATGGGGAACAGTGAGCGCAGGGCGATGGGCAGCAGTGAGCGCAGAGCGATGGGGAGCAGTGAGCGCAGGGCGATGGGGAGCAGTGAGCGCAGGGCGATGGGCAGCAGTGAGCGCAGGGCGAAGGGCAGCAGTGAGCGCAGAGCGATGGGGAGCAGTGAGCGCAGGGCGATGGGGAGCAGTGAGCGCAGGGCGATGGGCAGCAGTGAGCGCAGGGCGAAGGGCAGCAGTGAGCGCAGAGCGATGGGGAGCAGTGAGCGCAGGGCGATGGGGAGCAGTGAGCGCAGGGCGATGGGCAGCAGTGAGCGCAGGGCGAAGGGCAGCAGTGAGCGCAGAGCGATGGGGAGCAGTGAGCGCAGGGCGAAGGGCAGCAGTGAGCGCAGAGCGATGGGGAGCAGTGAGCGCAGGGCGATGGGGAGCAGTGAGCGCAGGGCGATGGGGAGCAGTGAGCGCAGAGCGATGGGCAGCAGTGAGCGCAGAGCGATGGGCAGCAGTGAGCGCAGGGCGATGGGGAGCAGTGAGCGCAGAGCGATGGGGAGCAGTGAGCGCAGGGCGATGGGGAACAGTGAGCGCAGAGCGATGGGGAGCAGTGAGCGCAGGGCGATGGGGAACAGTGAGCGCAGAGCGATGGGGAACAGTGAGCGCAGGGCGATGGGCAGCAGTGAGCGCAGAGCGATGGGCAGCAGTGAGCGCAGAGCGATGGGAGCAGTGAGCGCAGGGCGATGGGGAGCAGTGAGCGCAGAGCGATGGGGAGCAGTGAGCGCAGAGCGATGGGGAGCAGTGAGCGCAGAGCGATGGGGAGCAGTGAGCGCAGGGCGATGGGGAACAGTGAGCGCAGAGCGATGGGGAGCAGTGAGCGCAGGGCGATGGGGAACAGTGAGCGCAGAGCGATGGGGAACAGTGAGCGCAGGGCGATGGGCAGCAGTGAGCGCAGAGCGATGGGCAGCAGTGAGCGCAGAGCGATGGGAGCAGTGAGCGCAGGGCGATGGGGAGCAGTGAGCGCAGGGCGATGGGGAACAGTGAGCGCAGGGCGATGGGGAGCAGTGAGCGCAGAGCGATGGGGAGCAGTGAGCGCAGGGCGATGGGGAGCAGCGAGCGCAGGGCGATGGGGAGCAGTGAGCGCAGGGCGATGGGGAACAGTGAGCGCAGAGCGATGGGGAGCAGTGAGCGCAGAGCGATGGGGAACAGTGAGCGCAGGGCGATGGGCAGCAGTGAGCGCAGAGCGATGGGGAGCAGTGAGCGCAGAGCGATGGGCAGCAGTGAGCGCAGGGCGATGGGAGCAGTGAGCGCAGGGCGATGGGCAGCAGTGAGCGCAGAGCGATGGGAGCAGTGAGCGCAGGGCGATGGGGAGCAGTGAGCGCAGGGCGATGGGGAACAGTGAGCGCAGAGCGATGGGGAACAGTGAGCGCAGGGCGATGGGGAACAGTGAGCGCAGAGCGATGGGGAACAGTGAGCGCAGGGCGATGGGGAGCAGTGAGCGCAGGGCGATGGGGAACAGTGAGCGCAGGGCGATGGGGAGCAGTGAGCGCAGGGCGATGGGGAACAGTGAGCGCAGAGCGATGGGGAGCAGTGAGCGCAGGGCGATGGGGAGCAGTGAGCGCAGGGCAATGGGGAGCAGTGAGCGCAGGGCGATGGGGAACAGTGAGCGCAGAGCGATGGGGAGCAGTGAGCGCAGGGCGATGGGGAGCAGTGAGCGCAGAGCGATGGGGAACAGTGAGCGCAGGGCGATGGGCAGCAGTGAGCGCAGAGCGATGGGGAGCAGTGAGCGCAGAGCGATGGGCAGCAGTGAGCGCAGAGCGATGGGAGCAGTGAGCGCAGGGCGATGGGGAGCAGTGAGCGCAGAGCGATGGGGAACAGTGAGCGCAGAGCGATGGGGAACAGTGAGCGCAGAGCGATGGGGAGCAGTGAGTGCAGAGCGATGGGGAGCAGTGAGCGCAGGGCGATGGGGAGCAGTGAGCGCAGAGCGATGGGGAACAGTGAGCGCAGGGCGATGGGCAGCAGTGAGCGCAGAGCGATGGGGAGCAGTGAGCGCAGGGCGATGGGGAGCAGTGAGCGCAGGGCGATGGGCAGCAGTGAGCGCAGGGCGAAGGGCAGCAGTGAGCGCAGAGCGATGGGGAGCAGTGAGCGCAGAGCGATGGGGAACAGTGAGCGCAGGGCGATGGGCAGCAGTGAGCGCAGGGCGATGGGCAGCAGTGAGCGCAGGGCGAAGGGCAGCAGTGAGCGCAGAGCGATGGGGAGCAGTGAGCGCAGAGCGATGGGGAACAGTGAGCGCAGGGCGATGGGCAGCAGTGAGCGCAGAGCGATGGGCAGCAGTGAGCGCAGGGCGAAGGGCAGCAGTGAGCGCAGAGCGATGGGGAGCAGTGAGCGCAGAGCGATGGGGAACAGTGAGCGCAGGGCGATGGGCAGCAGTGAGCGCAGAGCGATGGGGAGCAGTGAGCGCAGAGCGATGGGCAGCAGTGAGCGCAGAGCGATGGGAGCAGTGAGCGCAGGGCGATGGGGAGCAGTGAGCGCAGGGCGATGGGGAGCAGTGAGCGCAGGGCGATGGGGAGCAGTGAGCGCAGAGCGATGGGGAGCAGTGAGCGCAGAGCGATGGGGAACAGTGAGCGCAGGGCGATGGGGAGCAGTGAGTGCAGAGCGATGGGGAGCAGTGAGCGCAGGGCGATGGGGAGCAGTGAGCGCAGGGCGATGGGCAGCAGTGAGTGCAGAGCGATGGGGAGCAGTGAGCGCAGGGCGATGGGGAGCAGTGAGCGCAGGGCGATGGGCAGCAGTGAGCGCAGAGCGATGGGGAGCAGTGAGCGCAGGGCGATGGGGAGCAGTGAGCGCAGGGCGATGGGCAGCAGTGAGCGCAGGGCGAAGGGCAGCAGTGAGCGCAGAGCGAAGGGCAGCAGTGAGCGCAGAGCGATGGGGAGCAGTGAGCGCAGAGCGATGGGGAACAGTGAGCGCAGGGCGATGGGCAGCAGTGAGCGCAGAGCGATGTGGAGCAGTGAGCGCAGAGCGATGGGGAGCAGTGAGTGCAGAGCGATGGGGAGCAGTGAGCGCAGGGCGATGGGGAGCAGTGAGCGCAGAGCGATGGGGAACAGTGAGCGCAGGGCGATGGGGAGCAGTGAGCGCAGGGCGATGGGCAGCAGTGAGCGCAGAGCGATGGGGAGCAGTGAGCGCAGGGCGATGGGGAGCAGTGAGCGCAGGGCGATGGGCAGCAGTGAGCGCAGGGCGAAGGGCAGCAGTGAGCGCAGGGCGATGGGGAGCAGTGAGCGCAGGGCGATGGGGAACAGTGAGCGCAGAGCGATGGGGAGCAGTGAGTGCAGAGCGATGGGGAGCAGTGAGCGCAGAGCGATGGGGAACAGTGAGCGCAGGGCGATGGGCAGCAGTGAGCGCAGAGCGATGGGGAGCAGTGAGCGCAGGGCGATGGGGAGCAGTGAGCGCAGGGCGATGGGCAGCAGTGAGCGCAGGGCGAAGGGCAGCAGTGAGCGCAGAGCGATGGGGAGCAGTGAGCGCAGGGCGATGGGGAGCAGTGAGCGCAGGGCGATGGGCAGCAGTGAGCGCAGGGCGAAGGGCAGCAGTGAGCGCAGAGCGATGGGGAGCAGTGAGCGCAGGGCGAAGGGCAGCAGTGAGCGCAGAGCGATGGGGAGCAGTGAGCGCAGGGCGATGGGGAGCAGTGAGCGCAGGGCGATGGGGAGCAGTGAGCGCAGAGCGATGGGCAGCAGTGAGCGCAGAGCGATGGGCAGCAGTGAGCGCAGGGCGATGGGGAGCAGTGAGCGCAGAGCGATGGGGAGCAGTGAGCGCAGGGCGATGGGGAGCAGTGAGCGCAGAGCGATGGGGAGCAGTGAGCGCAGAGCGATGGGGAGCAGTGAGCGCAGGGCGATGGGGAACAGTGAGCGCAGAGCGATGGGGAGCAGTGAGCGCAGGGCGATGGGGAACAGTGAGCGCAGAGCGATGGGGAACAGTGAGCGCAGGGCGATGGGCAGCAGTGAGCGCAGAGCGATGGGCAGCAGTGAGCGCAGAGCGATGGGAGCAGTGAGCGCAGGGCGATGGGGAGCAGTGAGCGCAGGGCGATGGGGAACAGTGAGCGCAGGGCGATGGGGAGCAGTGAGCGCAGAGCGATGGGGAGCAGTGAGCGCAGGGCGATGGGGAGCAGCGAGCGCAGGGCGATGGGGAGCAGTGAGCGCAGGGCGATGGGGAACAGTGAGCGCAGAGCGATGGGGAGCAGTGAGCGCAGAGCGATGGGGAACAGTGAGCGCAGGGCGATGGGCAGCAGTGAGCGCAGAGCGATGGGGAGCAGTGAGCGCAGAGCGATGGGCAGCAGTGAGCGCAGAGCGATGGGAGCAGTGAGCGCAGGGCGATGGGCAGCAGTGAGCGCAGAGCGATGGGAGCAGTGAGCGCAGGGCGATGGGGAGCAGTGAGCGCAGGGCGATGGGGAACAGTGAGCGCAGAGCGATGGGGAACAGTGAGAGCAGGGCGATGGGGAGCAGTGAGCGCAGAGCGATGGGGAGCAGTGAGCGCAGAGCGATGGGGAACAGTGAGCGCAGGGCGATGGGCAGCAGTGAGCGCAGAGCGATGGGGAGCAGTGAGCGCAGAGCGATGGGCAGCAGTGAGCGCAGAGCGATGGGAGCAGTGAGCGCAGGGCGATGGGGAGCAGTGAGCGCAGGGCGATGGGGAACAGTGAGCGCAGAGCGATGGGGAGCAGTGAGTGCAGAGCGATGGGGAGCAGTGAGCGCAGGGCGATGGGGAACAGTGAGCGCAGAGCGATGGGGAGCAGTGAGCGCAGAGCGATGGGGAGCAGTGAGCGCAGGGCGATGGGGAACAGTGAGCGCAGGGCGATGGGCAGCAGTGAGCGCAGAGCGATGGGGAGCAGTGAGCGCAGGGCGATGGGGAGCAGTGAGCGCAGGGCAATGGGCAGCAGTGAGCGCAGGGCGAAGGGCAGCAGTGAGCGCAGAGCGATGGGGAGCAGTGAGCGCAGGGCGATGGGGAGCAGTGAGCGCAGGGCGATGGGGAGCAGTGAGCGCAGGGCGATGGGCAGCAGTGAGCGCAGAGCGATGGGCAGCAGTGAGCGCAGGGCGAAGGGCAGCAGTGAGCGCAGAGCGATGGGGAGCAGTGAGCGCAGAGCGATGGGGAACAGTGAGCGCAGGGCGATGGGCAGCAGTGAGCGCAGGGCGAAGGGCAGCAGTGAGCGCAGAGCGATGGGGAGCAGTGAGCGCAGAGCGATGGGGAACAGTGAGCGCAGGGCGATGGGCAGCAGTGAGCGCAGAGCGATGGGGAGCAGTGAGCGCAGAGCGATGGGCAGCAGTGAGCGCAGAGCGATGGGAGCAGTGAGCGCAGGGCGATGGGGAGCAGTGAGCGCAGGGCGATGGGGAGCAGTGAGCGCAGGGCGATGGGGAACAGTGAGCGCAGGGCGATGGGGAACAGTGAGCGCAGGGCGATGGGCAGCAGTGAGCGCAGAGCGATGGGGAGCAGTGAGCGCAGAGCGATGGGCAGCAGTGAGCGCAGAGCGATGGGAGCAGTGAGCGCAGGGCGATGGGGAGCAGTGAGCGCAGGGCGATGGGGAGCAGTGAGCGCAGGGCGATGGGGAGCAGTGAGCGCAGGGCGATGGGGAGCAGTGAGCGCAGAGCGATGGGGAGCAGTGAGCGCAGAGCGATGGGGAACAGTGAGCGCAGGGCGATGGGCAGCAGTGAGCGCAGAGCGATGGGGAGCAGTGAGCGCAGGGCGATGGGGAGCAGTGAGCGCAGGGCGAAGGGCAGCAGTGAACGCAGAGCGATGGGGAGCAGTGAGCGCAGAGCGATGGGGAACAGTGAGCGCAGGGCGATGGGCAGCAGTGAGCGCAGAGCGATGGGCAGCAGTGAGCGCAGGGCGAAGGGCAGCCGTGAGCGCAGAGCGATGGGGAGCAGTGAGCGCAGAGCGATGGGGAACAGTGAGCGCAGAGCGATGTGGAGCAGTGAGCGCAGAGCGATGGGGAGCAGTGAGTGCAGAGCGATGGGGAGCAGTGAGCGCAGGGCGATGGGGAGCAGTGAGCGCAGAGCGATGGGGAACAGTGAGCGCAGGGCGATGGGCAGCAGTGAGCGCAGAGCGATGGGGAGCAGTGAGCGCAGGGCGATGGGGAGCAGTGAGCGCAGGGCGATGGGCAGCAGTGAGCGCAGGGCGATGGGCAGCAGTGAGCGCAGGGCGATGGGGAGCAGTGAGCGCAGAGCGATGGGGAGCAGTGAGCGCAGGGCGATGGGCAGCAGTGAGCGCAGAGCGATGGGGAACAGTGAGCGCAGAGCGATGGGGAGCAGTGAGCGCAGGGCGATGGGGAGCAGTGAGCGCAGGGCGAAGGGCAGCAGTGAGCGCAGAGCGATGGGGAGCAGTGAGCGCAGAGCGATGGGGAACAGTGAGCGCAGGGCGATGGGCAGCAGTGAGCGCAGAGCGATGTGGAGCAGTGAGCGCAGAGCGATGGGGAGCAGTGAGTGCAGAGCGATGGGGAGCAGTGAGCGCAGGGCGATGGGGAGCAGTGAGCGCAGAGCGATGGGGAACAGTGAGCGCAGGGCGATGGGCAGCAGTGAGCGCAGAGCGATGGGGAGCAGTGAGCGCAGGGCGATGGGGAGCAGTGAGCGCAGGGCGATGGGCAGCAGTGAGCGCAGGGCGAAGGGCAGCAGTGAGCGCAGAGCGATGGGGAGCAGTGAGCGCAGAGCGATGGGGAGCAGTGAGCGCAGGGCGATGGGCAGCAGTGAGCGCAGAGCGATGGGGAACAGTGAGCGCAGAGCGATGGGGAGCAGTGAGCACAGGGCGATGGGGAGCAGTGAGCGCAGGGCGATGGGGAGCAGTGAGCGCAGAGCGATGGGGAGCAGTGAGCGCAGAGCGATGGGCAGCAGTGAGCGCAGAGCGATGGGCAGCAGTGAGCGCAGAGCGATGGGCAGCAGTGAGCGCAGAGCGATGGGGAGCAGTGAGCGCAGGGCGATGGGGAGCAGTGAGCGCAGAGCGATGGGCAGCAGTGAGCGCAGGGCGATGGGGAGCAGTGAGCGCAGAGCGATGGGCAGCAGTGAGCGCAGAGCGATGGGGAGCAGTGAGCGCAGAGCGATGGGGAGCAGTGAGCGCAGAGCGATGGGGAGCAGTGAGCGCAGAGCGATGGGGAGCAGTGAGCGCAGGGCGATGGGGAGCAGTGAGCGCAGGGCGATGGGCAGCAGTGAGCGCAGGGCGAAGGGCAGCAGTGAGCGCAGAGCGATGGGGAGCAGTGAGCGCAGAGCGATGGGGAGCAGTGAGCGCAGGGCGATGGGCAGCAGTGAGCGCAGAGCGATGGGGAACAGTGAGCGCAGGGCGATGGGGAGCAGTGAGCGCAGGGCGATGGGGAGCAGTGAGCGCAGGGCGATGGGGAGCAGTGAGCGCAGGGCGATGGGGAGCAGTGAGCGCAGGGCGATGGGGAGCAGTGAGCGCAGAGCGATGGGGAGCAGTGAGCGCAGAGCGATGGGCAGCAGTGAGCGCAGAGCGATGGGCAGCAGTGAGCGCAGAGCGATGGGGAGCAGTGAGCGCAGGGCGATGGGGAGCAGTGAGCGCAGAGCGATGGGCAGCAGTGAGCGCAGAGCGATGGGCAGCAGTGAGCGCAGAGCGATGGGGAGCAGTGAGCGCAGGGCGATGGGGAGCAGTGAGCGCAGAGCGATGGGCAGCAGTGAGCGCAGGGCGATGGGGAGCAGTGAGCGCAGAGCGATGGGCAGCAGTGAGCGCAGAGCGATGGGGAGCAGTGAGCGCAGAGCGATGGGGAGCAGTGAGCGCAGAGCGATGGGGAGCAGTGAGCGCAGAGCGATGGGGAGCAGTGAGCGCAGGGCGATGGGGAGCAGTGAGCGCAGGGCGATGGGCAGCAGTGAGCGCAGGGCGAAGGGCAGCAGTGAGCGCAGAGCGATGGGGAGCAGTGAGCGCAGAGCGATGGGGAGCAGTGAGCGCAGGGCGATGGGCAGCAGTGAGCGCAGAGCGATGGGGAACAGTGAGCGCAGGGCGATGGGGAGCAGTGAGCGCAGGGCGATGGGGAGCAGTGAGCGCAGGGCGATGGGGAGCAGTGAGCGCAGGGCGATGGGGAGCAGTGAGCGCAGGGCGATGGGGAGCAGTGAGCGCAGAGCGATGGGGAGCAGTGAGCGCAGAGCGATGGGCAGCAGTGAGCGCAGAGCGATGGGCAGCAGTGAGCGCAGAGCGATGGGGAGCAGTGAGCGCAGGGCGATGGGGAGCAGTGAGCGCAGAGCGATGGGCAGCAGTGAGCGCAGGGCGATGGGGAGCAGTGAGCGCAGAGCGATGGGCAGCAGTGAGCGCAGAGCGATGGGGAGCAGTGAGCGCAGAGCGATGGGGAGCAGTGAGCGCAGAGCGATGGGGAGCAGTGAGCGCAGGGCGATGGGGAGCAGTGAGCGCAGGGCGATGGGGAGCAGTGAGCGCAGAGCGATGGGGAGCAGTGAGCGCAGAGCGATGGGCAGCAGTGAGCGCAGAGCGATGGGCAGCAGTGAGCGCAGAGCGATGGGGAGCAGTGAGCGCAGGGCGATGGGGAGCAGTGAGCGCAGAGCGATGGGCAGCAGTGAGCGCAGGGCGATGGGCAGCAGTGAGCGCAGGGCGATGGGCAGCAGTGAGCGCAGGGCGATGGGCAGCAGTGAGCGCAGGGCGATGGGCAGCAGTGAGCGCAGGGCGATGGGGAGCAGTGAGCGCAGAGCGATGGGGAGCAGTGAGCGCAGGGCGATGGGGAACAGTGAGCGCAGAGCGATGGGGAACAGTGAGCGCAGGGCGATGGGCAGCAGTGAGCGCAGAGCGATGGGGAGCAGTGAGCGCAGGGCGATGGGGAGCAGTGAGCGCAGGGCGATGGGGAACAGTGAGCGCAGAGCGATGGGGAGCAGTGAGCGCAGGGCGATGGGCAGCAGTGAGCGCAGGGCGATGGGCAGCAGTGAGCGCAGGGCGATGGGGAGCAGTGAGCGCAGGGCGATGGGGAGCAGTGAGCGCAGGGCGATGGGGAGCAGTGAGCGCAGGGCGATGGGGAGCAGTGAGCGCAGAGCGATGGGGAGCAGTGAGCGCAGGGCGATGGGGAGCAGTGAGCGCAGGGCGATGGGGAGCAGTGAGCGCAGGGCGATGGGGAGCAGTGAGCGCAGAGCGATGGGGAGCAGTGAGCGCAGGGCGATGGGGAGCAGTGAGCGCAGGGCGATGGGCAGCAGTGAGCGCAGGGCGATGGGGAGCAGTGAGCGCAGAGCGATGGGGAACAGTGAGCGCAGGGCGATGGGCAGCAGTGAGCGCAGAGCGATGGGGAGCAGTGAGCGCAGGGCGATGGGCAGCAGTGAGCGCAGGGCGATGGGGAGCAGTGAGCGCAGAGCGATGGGGAGCAGTGAGCGCAGGGCGATGGGGAGCAGTGAGCGCAGGGCGATGGGCAGCAGTGAGCGCAGGGCGATGGGGAGCAGTGAGCGCAGAGCGATGGGGAACAGTGAGCGCAGGGCGATGGGCAGCAGTGAGCGCAGAGCGATGGGGAGCAGTGAGCGCAGGGCGATGGGGAGCAGTGAGCGCAGGGCGATGGGGAGCAGTGAGCGCAGGGCGATGGGGAGCAGTGAGCGCAGGGCGATGGGAACAGTGAGCGCAGGGCGATGGGGAGCAGTGAGCGCAGGGCGATGGGGAGCAGTGAGCGCAGGGCGATGGGCAGCAGGGAGCGCAGGGCGAAGGGCAGCAGTGAGCGCAGAGCGATGGGGAGCAGTGAGCGCAGGGCGATGGGCAGCAGTGAGCGCAGGGCGATGGGCAGCAGTGAGCGCAGGGCGATGGGGAGCAGTGAGCGCAGGGCGATGGGGAGCAGTGAGCGCAGGGCGATGGGGAGCAGTGAGCGCAGGGCGATGGGGAGCAGTGAGCGCAGAGCGATGGGGAGCAGTGAGCGCAGGGCGATGGGGAGCAGTGAGCGCAGGGCGATGGGGAGCAGTGAGCGCAGGGCGATGGGGAGCAGTGAGCGCAGAGCGATGGGGAGCAGTGAGCGCAGGGCGATGGGGAGCAGTGAGCGCAGGGCGATGGGCAGCAGTGAGCGCAGGGCGATGGGGAGCAGTGAGCGCAGAGCGATGGGGAACAGTGAGCGCAGGGCGATGGGCAGCAGTGAGCGCAGAGCGATGGGGAGCAGTGAGCGCAGGGCGATGGGCAGCAGTGAGCGCAGGGCGATGGGGAGCAGTGAGCGCAGAGCGATGGGGAGCAGTGAGCGCAGGGCGATGGGGAGCAGTGAGCGCAGGGCGATGGGCAGCAGTGAGCGCAGGGCGATGGGGAGCAGTGAGCGCAGAGCGATGGGGAACAGTGAGCGCAGGGCGATGGGCAGCAGTGAGCGCAGAGCGATGGGGAGCAGTGAGCGCAGGGCGATGGGGAGCAGTGAGCGCAGGGCGATGGGGAGCAGTGAGCGCAGGGCGATGGGGAGCAGTGAGCGCAGGGCGATGGGAACAGTGAGCGCAGGGCGATGGGGAGCAGTGAGCGCAGGGCGATGGGGAGCAGTGAGCGCAGGGCGATGGGCAGCAGTGAGCGCAGGGCGAAGGGCAGCAGTGAGCGCAGAGCGATGGGGAGCAGTGAGCGCAGGGCGATGGGGAGCAGTGAGCGCAGGGCGATGGGGAGCAGTGAGCGCAGGGCGATGGGAACAGTGAGCGCAGGGCGAAGGGCAGCAGTGAGCGCAGAGCGATGGGGAGCAGTGAGCGCAGGGCGATGGGGAGCAGTGAGCGCAGGGCGATGGGAACAGTGAGCGCAGGGCGATGGGGAGCAGTGAGCGCAGGGCGATGGGGAGCAGTGAGCGCAGGGCGATGGGCAGCAGTGAGCGCAGGGCGAATGGCAGCAGTGAGCGCAGAGCGATGGGGAGCAGTGAGCGCAGGGCGATGGGGAGCAGTGAGCGCAGGGCGATGGGGAGCAGTGAGCGCAGGGCGATGGGCAGCAGTGAGCGCAGGGCGAAGGGCAGCAGTGAGCGCAGAGCGATGGGGAGCAGTGAGCGCAGGGCGATGGGGAGCAGTGAGCGCAGGGCGATGGGGAGCAGTGAGCGCAGAGCGATGGGGAGCAGTGAGCGCAGGGCGATGGGGAGCAGTGAGCGCAGGGCGAAGGGCAGCAGTGAGCGCAGAGCGATGGGGAGCAGTGAGCGCAGGGCGATGGGGAGCAGTGAGCGCAGAGCGATGGGCAGCAGTGAGCGCAGAGCGATGGGCAGCAGTGAGCGCAGAGCGATGGGGAGCAGTGAGCGCAGAGCGATGGGGAGCAGTGAGCGCAGGGCGATGGGGAGCAGTGAGCGCAGGGCGATGGGGAGCAGTGAGCGCAGGGCGATGGGGAGCAGTGAGCGCAGAGCGATGGGGAGCAGTGAGCGCAGAGCGATGGGGAGCAGTGAGCGCAGGGCGATGGGGAGCAGTGAGCGCAGGGCGATGGGGAGCAGTGAGCGCAGAGCGATGGGGAGCAGTGAGCGCAGAGCGATGGGGAACAGTGAGCGCAGGGCGATGGGGAGCAGTGAGCGCAGAGCGATGGGCAGCAGTGAGCGCAGGGCGATGGGGAACAGTGAGCGCAGAGCGATGGGCAGCAGTGAGCGCAGAGCGATGGGGAGCAGTGAGCGCAGAGCGATGGGGAACAGTGAGCGCAGAGCGATGGGGAGCAGTGAGCGCAGAGCGATGGGGAACAGTGAGCGCAGGGCGATGGGGAGCAGTGAGCGCAGAGCGATGGGCAGCAGTGAGCGCAGGGCGATGGGGAACAGTGAGCGCAGAGCGATGGGGAGCAGTGAGCGCAGGGCGATGGGGAGCAGTGAGCGCAGAGCGATGGGGAGCAGTGAGCGCAGAGCGATGGGCAGCAGTGAGCGCAGGGCGATGGGCAGCAGTGAGCGCAGAGCGATGGGGAGCAGTGAGCGCAGGGCGATGGGGAGCAGTGAGCGCAGGGCGATGGGGAGCAGTGAGCGCAGGGCGATGGGCAGCAGTGAGCGCAGAGCGATGGGGAGCAGTGAGCGCAGAGCGATGGGGAGCAGTGAGCGCAGGGCGATGGGGAGCAGTGAGCGCAGGGCGATGGGGAGCAGTGAGCGCAGAGCGATGGGGAGCAGTGAGCGCAGGGCGATGGGGAGCAGTGAGCGCAGGGCGATGGGGAGCAGTGAGCGCAGGGCGATGGGGAACAGTGAGCGCAGGGCGATGGGGAGCAGTGAGCGCAGAGCGATGGGGAGCAGTGAGCGCAGAGCGATGGGCAGCAGTGAGCGCAGAGCGATGGGGAGCAGTGAGCGCAGGGCGATGGGGAACAGTGAGCGCAGGGCGATGGGGAGCAGTGAGCGCAGAGCGATGGGGAGCAGTGAGCGCAGGGCGATGGGGAACAGTGAGCGCAGGGCGATGGGGAGCAGTGAGCGCAGAGCGATGGGGAGCAGTGAGCGCAGGGCGATGGGGAGCAGTGAGCGCATGGCGATGGGGAGCAGTGAGCGCAGGGCGATGGGGAGCAGTGAGCGCAGGGCGATGGGGAGCAGTGAGCGCAGAGCGATGGGGAGCAGTGAGCGCAGGGCGATGGGGAGCAGTGAGCGCAGGGCGATGGGGAGCAGTGAGCGCAGGGCGATGGGCAGCAGTGAGCGCAGAGCGATGGGGAGCAGTGAGCGCATGGCGATGGGCAGCAGTGAGCGCAGGGCGATGGGGAGCAGTGAGCGCAGAGCGATGGGGAGCAGTGAGCGCAGAGCGATGGGGAACAGTGAGCGCAGAGCGATGGGGAACAGTGAGCGCAGGGCGATGGGGAACAGTGAGCGCAGAGCGATGGGGAACAGTGAGCGCAGAGCGATGGGGAACAGTGAGCGCAGGGCGATGGGGAACAGTGAGCGCAGGGCGATGGGGAACAGTGAGCGCAGGGCGATGGGGAACAGTGAGCGCAGAGCGATGGGGAACAGTGAGCGCAGGGCGATGGGGAACAGTGAGCGCAGAGCGATGGGGAACAGTGAGCGCAGAGCGATGGGGAACAGTGAGCGCAGGGCGATGGGGAACAGTGAGCGCAGAGCGATGGGGAACAGTGAGCGCAGAGCGATGGGGAACAGTGAGCGCAGGGCGATGGGGAACAGTGAGCGCAGAGCGATGGGGAACAGTGAGCGCAGAGCGATGGGGAACAGTGAGCGCAGGGCGATGGGGAACAGTGAGCGCAGGGCGATGGGGAACAGTGAGCGCAGGGCGATGGGGAACAGTGAGCGCAGAGCGATGGGGAACAGTGAGCGCAGGGCGATGGGGAGCAGTGAGCGCAGGGCGATGGGGAACAGTGAGCGCAGAGCGATGGGGAGCAGTGAGCGCAGAGCGATGGGGAACAGTGAGCGCAGGGCGATGGGGAACAGTGAGCGCAGGGCGATGGGGAACAGTGAGCGCAGGGCGATGGGGAGCAGTGAGCGCAGGGCGATGGGGAGCAGTGAGCGCAGAGCGATGGGGAGCAGTGAGCGCAGGGCGATGGGGAGCAGTGAGCGCAGAGCGATGGGGAGCAGTGAGCGCAGGGCGATGGGGAACAGTGAGCGCAGGGCGATGGGGAACAGTGAGCGCAGGGCGATGGGGAGCAGTGAGCGCAGAGCGATGGGCAGCAGTGAGCGCAGGGCGATGGGGAGCAGTGAGCGCAGAGCGATGGGGAGCAGTGAGCGCAGGGCGATGGGGAGCAGTGAGCGCAGGGCGATGGGCAGCAGTGAGCGCAGAGCGATGGGGAGCAGTGAGCGCAGAGCGATGGGGAGCAGTGAGCGCAGGGCGATGGGGAGCAGTGAGCGCAGGGCGATGGGGAACAGTGAGTGCAGGGCGATGGGGAGCAGTGAGCGCAGAGCGATGGGGAGCAGTGAGCGCAGGGCGATGGGGACCAGTGAGCGCAGGGCGATGGGGAACAGTGAGCGCAGAGCGATGGGGAACAGTGAGCGCAGGGCGATGGGGAGCAGTGAGCGCAGGGCGATGGGGAACAGTGAGCGCAGAGCGATGGGGAGCAGTGAGCGCAGAGCGATGGGGAACAGTGAGCGCAGGGCGATGGGGAACAGTGAGCGCAGGGCGATGGGGAACAGTGAGCGCAGGGCGATGGGGAGCAGTGAGCGCAGGGCGATGGGGAGCAGTGAGCGCAGGGCGATGGGGAGCAGTGAGCGCAGGGCGATGGGGAGCAGTGAGCGCAGAGCGATGGGGAGCAGTGAGCGCAGGGCGATGGGGAACAGTGAGCGCAGGGCGATGGGGAACAGTGAGCGCAGGGCGATGGGGAGCAGTGAGCGCAGAGCGATGGGGAGCAGTGAGCGCAGAGCGATGGGGAGCAGTGAGCGCAGAGCGATGGGGAGCAGTGAGCGCAGAGCGATGGGGAGCAGTGAGCGCAGGGCGATGGGGAACAGTGAGCGCAGGGCGATGGGGAGCAGTGAGCGCAGAGCGATGGGGAGCAGTGAGCGCAGGGCGATGGGGAACAGTGAGCGCAGGGCGATGGGGAGCAGTGAGCGCAGAGCGATGGGGAGCAGTGAGCGCAGGGCGATGGGGAGCAGTGAGTGCAGAGCGATGGGGAGCAGTGAGCGCAGAGCGATGGGGAGCAGTGAGCGCAGGGCGATGGGGAGCAGTGAGTGCAGAGCGATGGGGAGCAGTGAGCGCAGGGCGATGGGGAGCAGTGAGCACAGAGCGATGGGGAGCAGTGAGCGCAGGGCGATGGGGAACAGTGAGTGCAGGGCGATGGGGAGCAGTGAGCGCAGGGCGATGGGGAACAGTGAGTGCAGGGCGATGGGGAGCAGTGAGCGCAGAGCGATGGGGAGCAGTGAGCGCAGGGCGATGGGGAGCAGTGAGCGCAGGGCGATGGGGAGCAGTGAGCGCAGGGCGATGGGGAACAGTGAGCGCAGAGCGATGGGCAGCAGTGAGCGCAGGGCGATGGGGAGCAGTGAGCGCAGAGCGATGGGGAGCAGTGAGCGCAGAGCGATGGGGAGCAGTGAGCGCAGAGCGATGGGGAGCAGTGAGCGCAGAGCGATGGGGAGCAGTGAGCGCAGAGCGATGGGGAGCAGTGAGCGCAGAGCGATGGGGAGCAGTGAGCGCAGGGCGATGGGGAACAGTGAGTGCAGGGCGATGGGGAGCAGTGAGCGCAGGGCGATGGGGAGCAGTGAGCGCAGGGCGATGGGGAACAGTGAGCGCAGAGCGATGGGCAGCAGTGAGCGCAGGGCGATGGGGAGCAGTGAGCGCAGAGCGATGGGGAGCAGTGAGCGCAGAGCGATGGGGAGCAGTGAGCGCAGAGCGATGGGGAGCAGTGAGCGCAGAGCGATGGGGAGCAGTGAGCGCAGAGCGATGGGGAGCAGTGAGCGCAGAGCGATGGGGAGCAGTGAGCGCAGGGCGATGGGGAACAGTGAGTGCAGGGCGATGGGGAGCAGTGAGCGCAGAGCGATGGGGAGCAGTGAGCGCAGGGCGATGGGGAGCAGTGAGCGCAGGGCGATGGGGAACAGTGAGCGCAGGGCGATGGGGAACAGTGAGTGCAGGGCGATGGGGAGCAGTGAGCGCAGAGCGATGGGGAGCAGTGAGCGCAGGGCGATGGGGAACAGTGAGCGCAGGGCGATGGGGAACAGTGAGCGCAGGGCGATGGGGAGCAGTGAGCGCAGGGCGATGGGGAGCAGTGAGCGCAGGGCGATGGGGAGCAGTGAGCGCAGGGCGATGGGGAACAGTGAGCGCAGGGCGATGGGGAACAGTGAGCGCAGGGCGATGGGGAGCAGTGAGCGCAGAGCGATGGGGAGCAGTGAGCGCAGGGCGATGGGGAACAGTGAGCGCAGGGCGATGGGGAGCAGTGAGCGCAGGGCGATGGGGAGCAGTGAGCGCAGAGCGATGGGGAACAGTGAGCGCAGGGCGATGGGGAGCAGTGAGCGCAGTGCGATGGGGAACAGTGAGCGCAGGGCGATGGGGAGCAGTGAGCGCAGGGCGATGGGGAACAGTGAGCGCAGGGCGATGGGGAGCAGTGAGTGCAGGGCGATGGGGAGCAGTGAGCGCAGAGCGATGGGGAGCAGTGAGCGCAGGGCGATGGGGAACAGTGAGTGCAGGGCGATGGGGAGCAGTGAGCGCAGAGCGATGGGGAGCAGTGAGCGCAGAGCGATGGGGAGCAGTGAGCGCAGAGCGATGGGGAGCAGTGAGCGCAGGGCGATGGGGAACAGTGAGCGCAGAGCGATGGGGAGCAGTGAGCGCAGAGCGATGGGCAGCAGTGAGCGCAGAGCGATGGGGAGCAGTGAGCGCAGAGCGATGGGGAGCAGTGAGTGCAGGGCGATGGGGAACAGTGAGCGCAGGGCGATGGGGAACAGTGAGCGCAGGGCGATGGGGAGCAGTGAGCGCAGGGCGATGGGGAGCAGTGAGCGCAGGGCGATGGGGAGCAGTGAGCGCAGGGCGATGGGGAACAGTGAGCGCAGGGCGATGGGGAACAGTGAGCGCAGGGCGATGGGGAGCAGTGAGCGCAGAGCGATGGGGAGCAGTGAGCGCAGGGCGATGGGGAACAGTGAGCGCAGGGCGATGGGGAGCAGTGAGCGCAGGGCGATGGGGAGCAGTGAGCGCAGAGCGATGGGGAACAGTGAGCGCAGGGCGATGGGGAGCAGTGAGCGCAGTGCGATGGGGAACAGTGAGCGCAGGGCGATGGGGAGCAGTGAGCGCAGGGCGATGGGGAGCAGTGAGCGCAGGGCGATGGGGAGCAGTGAGCGCAGGGCGATGGGGAGCAGTGAGCGCAGAGCGATGGGGAACAGTGAGCGCAGGGCGATGGGGAACAGTGAGCGCAGAGCGATGGGGAGCAGTGAGCGCAGGGCGATGGGCAGCAGTGAGCGCAGGGCGATGGGGAACAGTGAGCGCAGCGCGATGGGGAGCAGTGAGTGCAGGGCGATGGGGAGCAGTGAGCGCAGGGCGATGGGGAGCAGTGAGCGCAGGGCGATGGGGAGCAGTGAGCGCAGGGCGATGGGGAGCAGTGAGCGCAGGGCGATGGGCAGCAGTGAGCGCAGGGCGATGGGGAGCAGTGAGCGCAGGGCGATGGGGAGCAGTGAGCGCAGGGCGATGGGGAGCAGTGAGCGCAGGGCGATGGGCAGCAGTGAGCGCAGGGCGATGGGGAACAGTGAGCGCAGAGCGATGGGCAGCAGTGAGCGCAGAGCGATGGGGAGCAGTGAGCGCAGAGCGATGGGGAGCAGTGAGCGCAGGGCGATGGGGAGCAGTGAGCGCAGGGCGATGGGGAGCAGTGAGCGCAGGGCGATGGGGAGCAGTGAGCGCAGGGCGATGGGGAGCAGTGAGCGCAGAGCGATGGGCAGCAGTGAGCGCAGAGCGATGGGGAACAGTGAGCGCAGAGCGATGGGGAGCAGTGAGCGCAGAGCGATGGGGAGCAGTGAGCGCAGGGCGATGGGGAGCAGTGAGCACAGGGCGATGGGGAGCAGTGAGCGCAGGGCGATGGGGAGCAGTGAGCGCAGAGCGATGGGGAACAGTGAGCGCAGAGCGATGGGGAGCAGTGAGCGCAGGGCGATGGGGAGCAGTGAGCGCAGGGCGATGGGCAGCAGTGAGCGCAGGGCGATGGGGAGCAGTGAGCGCAGGGCGATGGGGAGCAGTGAGCGCAGGGCGATGGGGAACAGTGAGCGCAGAGCGATGGGGAGCAGTGAGCGCAGGGCGATGGGGAACAGTGAGCGCAGAGCGATGGGGAACAGTGAGCGCAGGGCGATGGGGAGCAGTGAGCGCAGGGCGATGGGGAGCAGTGAGCGCAGAGCGATGGGGAGCAGTGAGCGCAGGGCGATGGGGAGCAGTGAGCGCAGGGCGATGGGCAGCAGTGAGCGCAGAGCGATGGGGAACAGTGAGCGCAGGGCGATGGGCAGCAGTGAGCGCAGGGCGATGGGGAGCAGTGAGCGCAGGGCGATGGGGAACAGTGAGCGCAGGGCGATGGGGAGCAGTGAGCGCAGAGCGATGGGGAGCAGTGAGTGCAGGGCGATGGGGAACAGTGAGCGCAGGGCGATGGGGAACAGTGAGCGCAGGGCGATGGGGAGCAGTGAGCGCAGGGCGATGGGGAGCAGTGAGCGCAGGGCGATGGGGAGCAGTGAGCGCAGGGCGATGGGGAACAGTGAGCGCAGGGCGATGGGGAACAGTGAGCGCAGGGCGATGGGGAGCAGTGAGCGCAGAGCGATGGGGAGCAGTGAGCGCAGGGCGATGGGGAACAGTGAGCGCAGGGCGATGGGGAGCAGTGAGCGCAGGGCGATGGGGAGCAGTGAGCGCAGAGCGATGGGGAACAGTGAGCGCAGGGCGATGGGGAGCAGTGAGCGCAGTGCGATGGGGAACAGTGAGCGCAGGGCGATGGGGAGCAGTGAGCGCAGGGCGATGGGGAGCAGTGAGCGCAGGGCGATGGGGAGCAGTGAGCGCAGGGCGATGGGGAGCAGTGAGCGCAGAGCGATGGGGAACAGTGAGCGCAGGGCGATGGGGAACAGTGAGCGCAGAGCGATGGGGAGCAGTGAGCGCAGGGCGATGGGCAGCAGTGAGCGCAGGGCGATGGGGAACAGTGAGCGCAGCGCGATGGGGAGCAGTGAGTGCAGGGCGATGGGGAGCAGTGAGCGCAGGGCGATGGGGAGCAGTGAGCGCAGGGCGATGGGGAGCAGTGAGCGCAGGGCGATGGGGAGCAGTGAGCGCAGGGCGATGGGCAGCAGTGAGCGCAGGGCGATGGGGAGCAGTGAGCGCAGGGCGATGGGGAGCAGTGAGCGCAGGGCGATGGGGAGCAGTGAGCGCAGGGCGATGGGCAGCAGTGAGCGCAGGGCGATGGGGAACAGTGAGCGCAGAGCGATGGGCAGCAGTGAGCGCAGAGCGATGGGGAGCAGTGAGCGCAGAGCGATGGGGAGCAGTGAGCGCAGGGCGATGGGGAGCAGTGAGCGCAGGGCGATGGGGAGCAGTGAGCGCAGGGCGATGGGGAGCAGTGAGCGCAGGGCGATGGGGAGCAGTGAGCGCAGAGCGATGGGCAGCAGTGAGCGCAGAGCGATGGGGAACAGTGAGCGCAGAGCGATGGGGAGCAGTGAGCGCAGAGCGATGGGGAGCAGTGAGCGCAGGGCGATGGGGAGCAGTGAGCACAGGGCGATGGGGAGCAGTGAGCGCAGGGCGATGGGGAGCAGTGAGCGCAGAGCGATGGGGAACAGTGAGCGCAGAGCGATGGGGAGCAGTGAGCGCAGGGCGATGGGGAGCAGTGAGCGCAGGGCGATGGGCAGCAGTGAGCGCAGGGCGATGGGGAGCAGTGAGCGCAGGGCGATGGGGAGCAGTGAGCGCAGGGCGATGGGGAACAGTGAGCGCAGAGCGATGGGGAGCAGTGAGCGCAGGGCGATGGGGAACAGTGAGCGCAGAGCGATGGGGAGCAGTGAGCGCAGGGCGATGGGGAACAGTGAGCGCAGGGCGATGGGGAACAGTGAGCGCAGGGCGATGGGGAACAGTGAGCGCAGGGCGATGGGGAACAGTGAGCGCAGGGCGATGGGGAACAGTGAGCGCAGGGCGATGGGGAACAGTGAGCGCAGGGCGATGGGCAGCAGTGAGCGCAGGGCGATGGGGAGCAGTGAGCGCAGGGCGATGGGCAGCAGTGAGCGCAGGGCGATGGGGAGCAGTGAGCGCAGGGCGATGGGGAGCAGTGAGCGCAGGGCGATGGGGAGCAGTGAGCGCAGAGCGATGGGGAGCAGTGAGCGCAGAGCGATGGGGAGCAGTGAGCGCAGGGCGATGGGCAGCAGTGAGCGCAGAGCGATGGGGAGCAGTGAGCGCAGGGCGATGGGCAGCAGTGAGCGCAGGGCGATGGGGAGCAGTGAGCGCAGGGCGATGGGGAGCAGTGAGCGCAGAGCGATGGGGAGCAGTGAGCGCAGAGCGATGGGGAGCAGTGAGCGCAGGGCGATGGGCAGCAGTGAGCGCAGAGCGATGGGGAGCAGTGAGCGCAGGGCGATGGGCAGCAGTGAGCGCAGGGCGATGGGCAGCAGTGAGCGCAGGGCGATGGGGAACAGTGAGCGCAGAGCGATGGGGAGCAGTGAGCGCAGGGCGATGGGCAGCAGTGAGCGCAGGGCGATGGGGAGCAGTGAGCGCAGAGCGATGGGGAACAGTGAGCGCAGAGCGATGGGGAACAGTGAGCGCAGGGCGATGGGCAGCAGTGAGCGCAGGGCGATGGGGAGCAGTGAGCGCAGGGCGATGGGGAACAGTGAGCGCAGGGCGATGGGGAGCAGTGAGCGCAGGGCGATGGGGAGCAGTGAGCGCAGAGCGATGGGGAGCAGTGAGCGCAGGGCGATGGGGAGCAGTGAGCGCAGGGCGATGGGCAGCAGTGAGCGCAGAGCGATGGGGAACAGTGAGCGCAGGGCGATGGGCAGCAGTGAGCGCAGGGCGATGGGGAGCAGTGAGCGCAGGGCGATGGGGAACAGTGAGCGCAGGGCGATGGGGAGCAGTGAGCGCAGGGCGATGGGGAGCAGTGAGCGCAGAGCGATGGGGAGCAGTGAGCGCAGGGCGATGGGGAGCAGTGAGCGCAGAGCGATGGGGAGCAGTGAGCGCAGGGCGATGGGGAGCAGTGAGCGCAGGGCGATGGGCAGCAGTGAGCGCAGAGCGATGGGGAACAGTGAGCGCAGGGCCATGGGGAGCAGTGAGCGCAGAGCGATGGGGAGCAGTGAGCGCAGGGCGATGGGCAGCAGTGAGCGCAGAGCGATGGGGAACAGTGAGCGCAGGGCGATGGGGAGCAGTGAGCGCAGGGCGATGGGGAGCAGTGAGCGCAGGGCGATGGGGAACAGTGAGCGCAGGGCGATGGGTAGCAGTGAGCGCAGGGCGATGGGGAGCAGTGAGCGCAGGGCGATGGGGAGCAGTGAGCGCAGGGCGATGGGGAGCAGTGAGCGCAGGGCGATGGGGAACAGTGAGCGCAGAGCGATGGGGAGCAGTGAGCGCAGAGCGATGGGGAGCAGTGAGCGCAGGGCGATGGGGAACAGTGAGCGCAGGGCGATGGGGAGCAGTGAGCGCAGGGCGATGGGCAGCAGTGAGCGCAGGGCGATGGGGAGCAGTGAGCGCAGGGCGATGGGGAGCAGTGAGCGCAGGGCGATGGGCAGCAGTGAGCGCAGGGCGATGGGGAGCAGTGAGCGCAGAGCGATGGGGAACAGTGAGCGCAGGGCGATGGGGAACAGTGAGCGCAGGGTGATGGGGAGCAGTGAGCGCAGAGCGATGGGCAGCAGTGAGCGCAGAGCGATGGGGAACAGTGAGCGCAGAGCGATGGGCAGCAGTGAGCACAGGGCGATGGGGAGCAGTGAGCGCAGGGCGATGGGCAGCAGTGAGCACAGGGCGATGGGGAGCAGTGAGCACAGGGCGATGGGCAGCAGTGAGCACAGGGCGATGGGGAACAGTGAGCGCAGAGCGATGGGGAGCAGTGAGCGCAGAGCGATGGGGAACAGTGAGCGCAGGGCGATGGGGAGCAGTGAGTGCAGAGCGATGGGGAACAGTGAGCGCAGGGCGATGGGGAGCAGTGAGTGCAGAGCGATGGGGAACAGTGAGCGCAGGGCGATGGGGAGCAGTGAGCGCAGAGCGATGGGCAGCAGTGAGCGCAGGGCGATGGGGAACAGTGAGTGCAGAGCGATGGGGAACAGTGAGTGCAGAGCGATGGGGAACAGTGAGCGCAGGGCGATGGGGAGCAGTGAGCGCAGAGCGATGGGCAGCAGTGAGCGCAGGGCGATGGGGAACAGTGAGTGCAGAGCGATGGGGAGCAGTGAGCGCAGGGCGATGGGGAACAGTGAGCGCAGAGCGATGGGGAGCAGTGAGCGCAGAGCGATGGGGAACAGTGAGCGCAGAGCGATGGGGAGCAGTGAGCGCAGGGCGATGGGGAACAGTGAGCGCAGAGCGATGGGGAACAGTGAGCGCAGAGCGATGGGGAGCAGTGAGCGCAGGGCGATGGGGAACAGTGAGCGCAGAGCGATGGGGAGCAGTGAGCGCAGAGCGATGGGGAACAGTGAGCGCAGAGCGATGGGGAGCAGTGAGCGCAGGGCGATGGGGAACAGTGAGCGCAGAGCGATGGGGAGCAGTGAGCGCAGGGCGATGGGGAGCAGTGAGCGCAGGGCGATGGGGAACAGTGAGCGCAGAGCGATGGGGAGCAGTGAGCGCAGAGCGATGGGGAACAGTGAGCGCAGAGCGATGGGGAGCAGTGAGCGCAGGGCGATGGGGAACAGTGAGCGCAGAGCGATGGGGAGCAGTGAGCGCAGGGCGATGGGGAACAGTGAGCGCAGGGCGATGGGGAACAGTGAGCGCAGGGCGATGGGGAACAGTGAGCGCAGGGCGATGGGGAACAGTGAGCGCAGGGCGATGGGGAGCAGTGAGCGCAGGGCGATGGGGAGCAGTGAGCGCAGGGCGATGGGGAGCAGTGAGCGCAGAGCGATGGGGAGCAGTGAGCGCAGGGCGATGGGGAACAGTGAGCGCAGGGCGATGGGGAGCAGTGAGCGCAGAGCGATGGGGAACAGTGAGCGCAGAGCGATGGGGAGCAGTGAGCGCAGGGCGATGGGGAGCAGTGAGCGCAGGGCGATGGGGAGCAGTGAGCGCAGGGCGATGGGGAGCAGTGAGCGCAGGGCGATGGGGAGCAGTGAGCGCAGGGCGATGGGGAGCAGTGAGCGCAGGGCGATGGGGAGCAGTGAGCGCAGGGCGATGGGAACAGTGAGCGCAGAGCGATGGGGAGCAGTGAGCGCAGAGCGATGGGGAACAGTGAGCGCAGGGCGATGGGGAACAGTGAGCGCAGGGCGATGGGGAACAGTGAGTGCAGAGCGATGGGGAACAGTGAGTGCAGAGCGATGGGCAGCAGTGAGCGCAGGGCGATGGGCAGCAGTGAGCGCAGGGCGATGGGCAGCAGTGAGCGCAGAGCGATGGGGAGCAGTGAGCGCAGGGCGATGGGGAACAGTGAGCGCAGGGCGGTGGGGAGCAGTGAGCGCAGAGCGATGGGGAGCAGTGAGCGCAGAGCGATGGGGAGCAGTGAGCGCAGAGCGATGGGGAACAGTGAGCGCAGAGCGATGGGGAGCAGTGAGCGCAGGGCGATGGGAACAGTGAGCGCAGGGCGATGGGGAACAGTGAGCGCAGGGCGATGGGGAACAGTGAGCGCAGGGCGATGGGGAGCAGTGAGCGCAGGGCGATGGGGAGCAGTGAGCGCAGGGCGATGGGGAACAGTGAGCGCAGGGCGATGGGGAACAGTGAGCGCAGGGCGATGGGGAGCAGTGAGCGCAGGGCGATGGGGAACAGTGAGCGCAGGGCGATGGGAACAGTGAGCGCAGGGCGATGGGGAACAGGGAGCGCAGAGCGATGGGGAACAGTGAGCGCAGGGCGATGGGGAACAGTGAGCGCAGAGCGATGGGGAGCAGTGAGCGCAGAGCGATGGGGAACAGTGAGCGCAGGGCGATGGGGAACAGTGAGCGCAGGGCGATGGGGAACAGTGAGCGCAGGGCGATGGGGAACAGTGAGCGCAGGGCGATGGGGAGCAGTGAGCGCAGAGCGATGGGGAGCAGTGAGTGCAGAGCGATGGGGAGCAGTGAGCGCAGGGCGATGGGGAGCAGTGAGCGCAGGGCGATGGGGAGCAGTGAGCGCAGGGCGATGGGGAACAGTGAGCGCAGGGCGATGGGGAGCAGTGAGCGCAGAGCGATGGGGAGCAGTGAGCGCAGAGCGATGGGGAGCAGTGAGCGCAGAGCGATGGGGAACAGTGAGCGCAGAGCGATGGGGAACAGTGAGCGCAGGGCGATGGGGAGCAGTGAGCGCAGGGCGATGGGGAACAGTGAGCGCAGGGCGATGGGGAACAGTGAGCGCAGGGCGATGGGGAGCAGTGAGCGCAGGGCGATGGGGAACAGTGAGCGCAGGGCGATGGGGAGCAGTGAGCGCAGAGCGATGGGGAGCAGTGAGCGCAGAGCGATGGGGAGCAGTGAGCGCAGAGCGATGGGGAACAGTGAGCGCAGAGCGATGGGGAGCAGTGAGTGCAGAGCGATGGGGAACAGGGAGCGCAGAGCGATGGGGAGCAGTGAGCGCAGAACGATGGGGAGCAGGGAGCGCAGAGCGATGGGGAACAGTGAGCGCAGGGCGATGGGGAACAGTGAACGCAGAGCGATGGGGAGCACTGAGTGCAGAGCGATGGGGAACAGTGAGCGCAGAGCGATGGGGAGCAGTGAGCGCAGAGCGATGGGGAACAGTGAGCGCAGAGCGATGGGGAACAGGGAGCGCAGAGCGATGGGGAGCAGTGAGCGCAGAGCGATGGGGAACAGTGAGCGCAGAGCGATGGGGAGCAGTGAGTGCAGAGCGATGGGGAACAGGGAGCGCAGAGCGATGGGGAGCAGTGAGTGCAGAGCGATGGGGAGCAGTGAGCGCAGAGCGATGGGGAACAGTGAGCGCAGAGCGATGGGGAGCAGTGAGTGCAGAGCGATGGGGAACAGGGAGCGCAGAGCGATGGGGAGCAGTGAGCGCAGAGCGATGGGGAGCAGGGAGCGCAGAGCGATGGGGAACAGTGAGCGCAGGGCGATGGGGAACAGTGAGCGCAGAGCGATGGGGAGCACTGAGTGCAGAGCGATGGGGAACAGTGAGCGCAGAGCGATGGGGAGCAGTGAGCGCAGAGCGATGGGGAACAGTGAGCGCAGAGCGATGGGGAACAGTGAGCGCAGGGCGATGGGAGCAGTGAGCGCAGAGCGATGGGGAACAGTGAGCGCAGAGCGATGGGCAGCAGCGAGCGCAGAGCGATGGGGAACAGTGAGCGCAGGGCGATGGGGAGCAGTGAGCGCAGAGCGATGGGGAACAGTGAGCGCAGGGCGATGGGGAGCAGTGAGCGCAGAGCGATGGGCAGCAGCGAGCGCAGGGCGATGGGGAGCAGTGAGCGCAGAGCGATGGGGAACAGTGAGCGCAGGGCGATGGGGAACAGTGAGCGCAGAGCGATGGGCAGCAGCGAGCGCAGAGCGATGGGGAGCAGTGAGCGCAGAGCGATGGGAACAGTGAGCGCAGGGCGATGGGGAGCAGTGAGCGCAGGGCGATGGGCAGCAGTGAGCGCAGGGCGATGGGCAGCAGTGAGCGCAGGGCGATGGGGAGCAGTGAGCGCAGGGCGATGGGGAGCAGTGAGCGCAGAGCGATGGGGAGCAGTGAGCGCAGAGCGATGGGAACAGTGAGCGCAGGGCGATGGGGAGCAGTGAGCGCAGAGCGATGGGGAGCAGTGAGCACAGGGCGATGGGGAACAGTGAGCGCAGAGCGATGGGGAACAGTGAGCACAGGGCGATGGGGAACAGTGAGCGCAGAGCGATGGGGAACAGTGAGCACAGGGCGATGGGGAACAGTGAGCGCAGAGCGATGCGGAGCAGTGAGCACAGAGCGATGGGGAGCAGTGAGCGCAGGGCGATGGGGAGCAGTGAGCGCAGAGCGATGGGGAGCAGTGAGCGCAGAGCGATGGGGAGCAGTGAGCGCAGAGCGATGGGAACAGTGAGCGCAGGGCGATGGGGAGCAGTGAGCGCAGAGCGATGGGGAGCAGTGAGCACAGGGCGATGGGGAACAGTGAGCGCAGAGCGATGGGGAACAGTGAGCACAGGGCGATGGGGAACAGTGAGCGCAGAGCGATGGGGAACAGTGAGCACAGGGCGATGGGGAACAGTGAGCGCAGAGCGATGCGGAGCAGTGAGCACAGAGCGATGGGGAGCAGTGAGCGCAGGGCGATGGGGAGCAGTGAGCGCAGGGCGATGGGGAACAGTGAGCACAGGGCGATGGGGAACAGTGAGCGCAGGGCGATGGGGAACAGTGAGCGCAGGGCGATGGGGAGCAGTGAGCGCAGGGCGATGGGGAGCAGTGAGCGCAGAGCGATGGGGAACAGTGAGCGCAGGGCGATGGGGAGCAGTGAGTGCAGAGCGATGGGGAGCAGCGAGCGCAGGGCGATGGGGAGCAGCGAGCGCAGAGCGATGGGGAACAGTGAGCGCAGGGCGATGGGGAGCAGTGAGCGCAGGGCGATGGGGAGCAGTGAGCGCAGGGCGATGGGGAGCAGTGAGCGCAGGGCGATGGGGAGCAGTGAGCGCAGAGCGATGGGGAGCAGTGAGCGCAGAGCGATGGGGAGCAGTGAGCGCAGGGCGATGGGGAGCAGTGAGCGCAGAGCGATGGGGAACAGTGAGCGCAGAGCGATGGGGAGCAGTGAGCGCAGGGCGATGGGGAGCAGTGAGCGCAGGGCGATGGGGAGCAGTGAGCGCAGGGCGATGGGGAGCAGTGAGCGCAGGGCGATGGGGAGCAGTGAGCGCAGAGCGATGGGGAACAGTGAGCGCAGAGCGATGGGGAGCAGTGAGCGCAGAGCGATGGGGAGCAGTGAGCGCAGGGCGATGGGGAGCAGTGAGCGCAGGGCGATGGGGAGCAGTGAGCGCAGAGCGATGGGGAACAGTGAGCGCAGAGCGATGGGGAGCAGTGAGCGCAGAGCGATGGGGAGCAGTGAGCGCAAGGCGATGGGGAGCAGTGAGCGCAGGGCGATGGGGAGCAGTGAGCGCAGGGCGATGGGGAGCAGTGAGTGCAGGGCGATGGGGAACAGTGAGCGCAGGGCGATGGGCAGCAGTGAGCGCAGAGCGATGGGGAGCAGTGAGCGCAGGGCGATGGGGAACAGTGAGCGCAGGGCGATGGGGAACAGTGAGCGCAGGGCGATGGGGAACAGGGAGCGCAGAGCGATGGGGAGCAGTGAGCGCAGGGCGATGGGGAGCAGTGAGCGCAGAGCGATGGGGAGCAGTGAGCGCAGGGCGATGGGCAGCAGTGAGCGCAGGGCGATGGGGAGCAGTGAGCGCAGGGCGATGGGGAACAGTGAGCGCAGGGCGATGGGGAACAGTGAGCGCAGAGCGATGGGCAGCAGTGAGCGCAGGGCGATGGGCAGCAGTGAGCGCAGGGCGATGGGGAACAGTGAGCGCAGGGCGATGGGGAGCAGTGAGCGCAGGGCGATGGGGAGCAGTGAGCGCAGGGCGATGGGGAGCAGTGAGCGCAGAGCGATGGGGAGCAGTGAGCGCAGGGCGATGGGGAGCAGTGAGCGCAGGGCGATGGGGAGCAGTGAGCGCAGGGCGATGGGGAACAGTGAGCGCAGGGCGATGGGGAGCAGTGAGCGCAGAGCGATGGGGAGCAGTGAGCGCAGAGCGATGGGGAGCAGTGAGCGCAGAGCGATGGGGAACAGTGAGCGCAGAGCGATGGGGAACAGTGAGCGCAGGGCGATGGGGAGCAGTGAGCGCAGGGCGATGGGGAACAGTGAGCGCAGGGCGATGGGGAACAGTGAGCGCAGGGCGATGGGGAGCAGTGAGCGCAGGGCGATGGGGAACAGTGAGCGCAGGGCGATGGGGAGCAGTGAGCGCAGAGCGATGGGGAGCAGTGAGCGCAGAGCGATGGGGAGCAGTGAGCGCAGAGCGATGGGGAACAGTGAGCGCAGAGCGATGGGGAGCAGTGAGTGCAGAGCGATGGGGAACAGGGAGCGCAGAGCGATGGGGAGCAGTGAGCGCAGAACGATGGGGAGCAGGGAGCGCAGAGCGATGGGGAACAGTGAGCGCAGGGCGATGGGGAACAGTGAACGCAGAGCGATGGGGAGCACTGAGTGCAGAGCGATGGGGAACAGTGAGCGCAGAGCGATGGGGAGCAGTGAGCGCAGAGCGATGGGGAACAGTGAGCGCAGAGCGATGGGGAACAGGGAGCGCAGAGCGATGGGGAGCAGTGAGCGCAGAGCGATGGGGAACAGTGAGCGCAGAGCGATGGGGAGCAGTGAGTGCAGAGCGATGGGGAACAGGGAGCGCAGAGCGATGGGGAGCAGTGAGTGCAGAGCGATGGGGAGCAGTGAGCGCAGAGCGATGGGGAACAGTGAGCGCAGAGCGATGGGGAGCAGTGAGTGCAGAGCGATGGGGAACAGGGAGCGCAGAGCGATGGGGAGCAGTGAGCGCAGAGCGATGGGGAGCAGGGAGCGCAGAGCGATGGGGAACAGTGAGCGCAGGGCGATGGGGAACAGTGAGCGCAGAGCGATGGGGAGCACTGAGTGCAGAGCGATGGGGAACAGTGAGCGCAGAGCGATGGGGAGCAGTGAGCGCAGAGCGATGGGGAACAGTGAGCGCAGAGCGATGGGGAACAGTGAGCGCAGGGCGATGGGAGCAGTGAGCGCAGAGCGATGGGGAACAGTGAGCGCAGAGCGATGGGCAGCAGCGAGCGCAGAGCGATGGGGAACAGTGAGCGCAGGGCGATGGGGAGCAGTGAGCGCAGAGCGATGGGGAACAGTGAGCGCAGGGCGATGGGGAGCAGTGAGCGCAGAGCGATGGGCAGCAGCGAGCGCAGGGCGATGGGGAGCAGTGAGCGCAGAGCGATGGGGAACAGTGAGCGCAGGGCGATGGGGAACAGTGAGCGCAGAGCGATGGGCAGCAGCGAGCGCAGAGCGATGGGGAGCAGTGAGCGCAGAGCGATGGGAACAGTGAGCGCAGGGCGATGGGGAGCAGTGAGCGCAGGGCGATGGGCAGCAGTGAGCGCAGGGCGATGGGCAGCAGTGAGCGCAGGGCGATGGGGAGCAGTGAGCGCAGGGCGATGGGGAGCAGTGAGCGCAGAGCGATGGGGAGCAGTGAGCGCAGAGCGATGGGAACAGTGAGCGCAGGGCGATGGGGAGCAGTGAGCGCAGAGCGATGGGGAGCAGTGAGCACAGGGCGATGGGGAACAGTGAGCGCAGAGCGATGGGGAACAGTGAGCACAGGGCGATGGGGAACAGTGAGCGCAGAGCGATGGGGAACAGTGAGCACAGGGCGATGGGGAACAGTGAGCGCAGAGCGATGCGGAGCAGTGAGCACAGAGCGATGGGGAGCAGTGAGCGCAGGGCGATGGGGAGCAGTGAGCGCAGAGCGATGGGGAGCAGTGAGCGCAGAGCGATGGGGAGCAGTGAGCGCAGAGCGATGGGAACAGTGAGCGCAGGGCGATGGGGAGCAGTGAGCGCAGAGCGATGGGGAGCAGTGAGCACAGGGCGATGGGGAACAGTGAGCGCAGAGCGATGGGGAACAGTGAGCACAGGGCGATGGGGAACAGTGAGCGCAGAGCGATGGGGAACAGTGAGCACAGGGCGATGGGGAACAGTGAGCGCAGAGCGATGCGGAGCAGTGAGCACAGAGCGATGGGGAGCAGTGAGCGCAGGGCGATGGGGAGCAGTGAGCGCAGGGCGATGGGGAACAGTGAGCACAGGGCGATGGGGAACAGTGAGCGCAGGGCGATGGGGAACAGTGAGCGCAGGGCGATGGGGAGCAGTGAGCGCAGGGCGATGGGGAGCAGTGAGCGCAGAGCGATGGGGAACAGTGAGCGCAGGGCGATGGGGAGCAGTGAGTGCAGAGCGATGGGGAGCAGCGAGCGCAGGGCGATGGGGAGCAGCGAGCGCAGAGCGATGGGGAACAGTGAGCGCAGGGCGATGGGGAGCAGTGAGCGCAGGGCGATGGGGAGCAGTGAGCGCAGGGCGATGGGGAGCAGTGAGCGCAGGGCGATGGGGAGCAGTGAGCGCAGGGCGATGGGGAGCAGTGAGCGCAGAGCGATGGGGAGCAGTGAGCGCAGGGCGATGGGGAGCAGTGAGCGCAGGGCGATGGGGAGCAGTGAGCGCAGAGCGATGGGGAACAGTGAGCGCAGGGCGATGGGGAGCAGTGAGCGCAGGGCGATGGGGAGCAGTGAGCGCAGGGCGATGGGGAGCAGTGAGCGCAGGGCGATGGGGAGCAGTGAGCGCAGGGCGA
The DNA here is from genome assembly GCF_047496885.1 of Scyliorhinus torazame. Lineage (NCBI taxonomy): Eukaryota > Metazoa > Chordata > Chondrichthyes > Carcharhiniformes > Scyliorhinidae > Scyliorhinus > Scyliorhinus torazame. The sequence continues at coordinate 323,301,202 of NC_092711.1, forward strand.
TGGGGAGCAGTGAGCGCAGAGCGATGGGGAACAGTGAGCGCAGAGCGATGGGGAGCAGTGAGCGCAGAGCGATGGGGAGCAGTGAGCGCAGGGCGATGGGGAGCAGTGAGCGCAGGGCGATGGGGAGCAGTGAGCGCAGAGCGATGGGGAACAGTGAGCGCAGAGCGATGGGGAGCAGTGAGCGCAGAGCGATGGGGAGCAGTGAGCGCAAGGCGATGGGGAGCAGTGAGCGCAGGGCGATGGGGAGCAGTGAGCGCAGGGCGATGGGGAGCAGTGAGTGCAGGGCGATGGGGAACAGTGAGCGCAGGGCGATGGGCAGCAGTGAGCGCAGAGCGATGGGGAGCAGTGAGCGCAGGGCGATGGGGAACAGTGAGCGCAGGGCGATGGGGAACAGTGAGCGCAGGGCGATGGGGAACAGGGAGCGCAGAGCGATGGGGAGCAGTGAGCGCAGGGCGATGGGGAGCAGTGAGCGCAGAGCGATGGGGAGCAGTGAGCGCAGGGCGATGGGCAGCAGTGAGCGCAGGGCGATGGGGAGCAGTGAGCGCAGGGCGATGGGGAACAGTGAGCGCAGGGCGATGGGGAACAGTGAGCGCAGAGCGATGGGCAGCAGTGAGCGCAGGGCGATGGGCAGCAGTGAGCGCAGGGCGATGGGGAACAGTGAGCGCAGGGCGATGGGGAGCAGTGAGCGCAGGGCGATGGGGAGCAGTGAGCGCAGGGCGATGGGGAGCAGTGAGCGCAGAGCGATGGGGAACAGTGAGCGCAGGGCGATGGGCAGCAGTGAGCGCAGAGCGATGGGGAGCAGTGAGCGCAGAGCGATGGGGAGCAGTGAGCGCAGGGCGATGGGGAGCAGTGAGCGCAGAGCGATGGGCAGCAGTGAGCGCAGAGCGATGGGGAGCAGTGAGCGCAGAGCGATGGGGAGCAGTGAGCGCAGGGCGATGGGGAGCAGTGAGCGCAGAGCGATGGGGAGCAGTGAGCGCAGGGCGATGGGGAACAGTGAGCGCAGGGCGATGGGGAGCAGTGAGCGCAGGGCGATGGGCAGCAGTGAGCGCAGGGCGATGGGGAGCAGTGAGCGCAGAGCGATGGGGAGCAGTGAGCGCAGGGCGATGGGGAACAGTGAGCGCAGGGCGATGGGGAGCAGTGAGCGCAGGGCGATGGGGAGCAGTGAGCGCAGGGCGATGGGGAGCAGTGAGCGCAGGGCGATGGGGAACAGTGAGCGCAGAGCGATGGGGAGCAGTGTGCGCAGGGCGATGGGGAGCAGTGAGCGCAGGGCGATGGGGAACAGTGAGCGCAGAGCGATGGGCAGCAGTGAGCGCAGAGCGATGGGGAGCAGTGAGCGCAGGGCGATGGGGAGCAGTGAGCGCAGGGCGATGGGGAGCAGTGAGTGCAGGGCGATGGGGAACAGTGAGCGCAGAGCGATGGGGAACAGTGAGCGCAGAGCGATGGGGAGCAGTGAGTGCAGAGCGATGGGGAGCAGGGAGCGCAGAGCGATGGTGAGCAGTGAGCGCAGGGCGATGGGGAGCAGTGAGTGCAGAGCGATGGGGAACAGTGAGCGCAGGGCGATGGGGAGCAGGGAGCGCAGAGCGATGGGGAACAGTGAGCGCAGAGCGATGGGGAGCAGTGAGCGCAGAGCGATGGGGAACAGTGAGCGCAGGGCGATGGGGAACAGTGAGCGCAGGGCGATGGGGAGCAGTGAGCGCAGGGCGATGGGGAACAGTGAGCGCAGGGCGATGGGGAGCAGTGAGCGCAGGGCGATGGGGAGCAGTGAGCGCAGGGCGATGGGGAACAGTGAGCGCAGAGCGATGGGCAGCAGTGAGCGCAGGGCGATGGGGAACAGTGAGCGCAGGGCGATGGGGAGCAGTGAGCGCAGGGCGATGGGGAGCAGTGAGCGCAGGGCGATGGGGAGCAGTGAGCGCAGGGCGATGGGGAGCAGTGAGCGCAGGGCGATGGGGAACAGTGAGCGCAGGGCGATGGGGAGCAGTGAGCGCAGGGCGATGGGGAGCAGTGAGCGCAGGGCGATGGGGAGCAGTGAGCGCAGAGCGATGGGGAACAGTGAGTGCAGGGCGATGGGCAGCAGTGAGCGCAGGGCGATGGGCAGCAGTGAGCGCAGAGCGATGGGGAGCAGTGAGCGCAGAGCGATGGGCAGCAGTGAGCGCAGAGCGATGGGAGCAGTGAGCGCAGGGCGATGGGGAGCAGTGAGCGCAGGGCGATGGGGAACAGTGAGCGCAGAGCGATGGGGAGCAGTGAGTGCAGATCGATGGGGAGCAGTGAGCGCAGGGCGATGGGGAGCAGTGAGCGCAGAGCGATGGGGAACAGTGAGCGCAGGGCGATGGGCAGCAGTGAGCGCAGGGCGATGGGCAGCAGTGAGCGCAGGGCGATGGGGAGCAGTGAGCGCAGAGCGATGGGGAACAGTGAGCGCAGGGCGATGGGGAGCAGTGAGCGCAGAGCGATGGGCAGCAGTGAGCGCAGGGCGATGGGGAGCAGTGAGCGCAGAGCGATGGGCAGCAGTGAGCGCAGAGCGATGGGAAGCAGTGAGCGCAGAGCGATGGGCAGCAGTGAGCGCAGAGCGATGGGGAGCAGTGAGCGCAGGGCGATGGGCAGCAGTGAGCGCAGGGCGATGGGGAGCAGTGAGTGCAGGGCGATGGGGAACAGTGAGCGCAGGGCGATGGGCAGCAGTGAGCGCAGAGCGATGGGGAGCAGTGAGCGCAGGGCGATGGGGAACAGTGAGCGCAGGGCGATGGGGAACAGTGAGCGCAGGGCGATGGGGAACAGGGAGCGCAGAGCGATGGGGAGCAGTGAGCGCAGGGCGATGGGGAGCAGTGAGCGCAGAGCGATGGGGAGCAGTGAGCGCAGGGCGATGGGCAGCAGTGAGCGCAGGGCGATGGGGAGCAGTGAGCGCAGGGCGATGGGGAACAGTGAGCGCAGGGCGATGGGGAACAGTGAGCGCAGAGCGATGGGCAGCAGTGAGCGCAGGGCGATGGGCAGCAGTGAGCGCAGGGCGATGGGGAACAGTGAGCGCAGGGCGATGGGGAGCAGTGAGCGCAGGGCGATGGGGAGCAGTGAGCGCAGGGCGATGGGGAGCAGTGAGCGCAGGGCGATGGGGAGCAGTGAGCGCAGAGCGATGGGCAGCAGTGAGCGCAGAGCGATGGGGAGCAGTGAGCGCAGAGCGATGGGGAGCAGTGAGCGCAGGGCGATGGGGAGCAGTGAGCGCAGAGCGATGGGGAGCAGTGAGCGCAGGGCGATGGGGAACAGTGAGCGCAGGGCGATGGGGAGCAGTGAGCGCAGGGCGATGGGCAGCAGTGAGCGCAGGGCGATGGGGAGCAGTGAGCGCAGAGCGATGGGGAGCAGTGAGCGCAGGGCGATGGGGAACAGTGAGCGCAGGGCGATGGGGAGCAGTGAGCGCAGGGCGATGGGGAGCAGTGAGCGCAGGGCGATGGGGAGCAGTGAGCGCAGGGCGATGGGGAACAGTGAGCGCAGAGCGATGGGGAGCAGTGTGCGCAGGGCGATGGGGAGCAGTGAGCGCAGGGCGATGGGGAACAGTGAGCGCAGAGCGATGGGCAGCAGTGAGCGCAGAGCGATGGGGAGCAGTGAGCGCAGGGCGATGGGGAGCAGTGAGCGCAGGGCGATGGGGAGCAGTGAGTGCAGGGCGATGGGGAACAGTGAGCGCAGAGCGATGGGGAACAGTGAGCGCAGAGCGATGGGGAGCAGTGAGCGCAGAGCGATGGGGAGCAGGGAGCGCAGAGCGATGGTGAGCAGTGAGCGCAGGGCGATGGGGAGCAGTGAGTGCAGAGCGATGGGGAACAGTGAGCGCAGGGCGATGGGGAGCAGGGAGCGCAGAGCGATGGGGAACAGTGAGCGCAGAGCGATAGGGAGCAGTGAGCGCAGAGCGATGGGGAACAGTGAGCGCAGGGCGATGGGGAACAGTGAGCGCAGGGCGATGGGGAGCAGTGAGCGCAGGGCGATGGGGAACAGTGAGCGCAGGGCGATGGGGAGCAGTGAGCGCAGGGCGATGGGGAGCAGTGAGCGCAGGGCGATGGGGAACAGTGAGCGCAGAGCGATGGGCAGCAGTGAGCGCAGGGCGATGGGGAACAGTGAGCGCAGGGCGATGGGGAGCAGTGAGCGCAGGGCGATGGGGAGCAGTGAGCGCAGGGCGATGGGGAGCAGTGAGCGCAGGGCGATGGGGAACAGTGAGCGCAGGGCGATGGGGAGCAGTGAGCGCAGGGCGATGGGGAGCAGTGAGCGCAGGGCGATGGGGAGCAGTGAGCGCAGAGCGATGGGGAACAGCGAGTGCAGGGCGATGGGCAGCAGTGAGCGCAGGGCGATGGGCAGCAGTGAGCGCAGAGCGATGGGGAGCAGTGAGCGCAGAGCGATGGGCAGCAGTGAGCGCAGAGCGATGGGAGCAGTGAGCGCAGGGCGATGGGGAGCAGTGAGCGCAGGGCGATGGGGAACAGTGAGCGCAGAGCGATGGGGAGCAGTGAGTGCAGAGCGATGGGGAGCAGTGAGCGCAGGGCGATGGGGAGCAGTGAGCGCAGAGCGATGGGGAACAGTGAGCGCAGGGCGATGGGCAGCAGTGAGCGCAGGGCGATGGGCAGCAGTGAGCGCAGAGCGATGGGCAGCAGTGAGCGCAGGGCGATGGGGAGCAGTGAGCGCAGAGCGATGGGCAGCAGTGAGCGCAGGGCGATGGGGAGCAGTGAGCGCAGAGCGATGGGCAGCAGTGAGCGCAGAGCGATGGGAAGCAGTGAGCGCAGAGCGATGGGCAGCAGTGAGCGCAGAGCGATGGGGAGCAGTGAGCGCAGGGCGATGGGCAGCAGTGAGCGCAGGGCGATGGGGAGCAGTGAGCGCAGAGCGATGGGGAGCAGTGAGCGCAGGGCGATGGGGAGCAGTGAGCGCAGAGCGATGGGCAGCAGCGAGCGCAGAGCGATGGGGAGCAGTGAGCGCAGAGCGATGGGAACAGTGAGCGCAGAGCGATGGGGAGCAGTGAGCGCAGAGCGATGGGCAGCAGCGAGCGCAGAGCGATGGGGAGCAGTGAGCGCAGGGCGATGGGGAGCAGTGAGCGCAGAGCGATGGGGAACAGTGAGCGCAGGGCGATGGGGAACAGTGAGCGCAGGGCGATGGGGAGCAGTGAGCGCAGAGCGATGGGGAGCAGTGAGCGCAGGGCGATGGGGAGCAGTGAGCGCAGGGCGATGGGGAACAGTGAGCGCAGGGCGATGGGGAGCAGTGAGCGCAGGGCGATGGGGAGCAGTGAGCGCAGGGCGATGGGGAACAGTGAGCGCAGGGCGATGGGGAACAGTGAGCGCAGGGCGATGGGCAGCAGTGAGCGCAGAGCGATGGGGAGCAGTGAGCGCAGGGCGATGGGCAGCAGTGAGCGCAGGGCGATGGGGAGCAGTGAGCGCAGGGCGATGGGGAACAGTGAGCGCAGGGCGATGGGGAGCAGTGAGCGCAGGGCGATGGGGAGCAGTGAGCGCAGGGCGATGGGGAGCAGTGAGCGCAGGGCGATGGGGAACAGTGAGCGCAGGGCGATGGGGAGCAGTGAGTGCAGAGCGATGGGGAGCAGCGAGCGCAGGGCGATGGGGAGCAGCGAGCGCAGAGCGATGGGGAACAGTGAGCGCAGGGCGATGGGGAGCAGTGAGCGCAGGGCGATGGGGAGCAGTGAGCGCAGGGCGATGGGGAGCAGTGAGCGCAGAGCGATGGGGAACAGTGAGCGCAGAGCGATGGGGAGCAGTGAGCGCAGGGCGATGGGGAGCAGTGAGCGCAGAGCGATGGGGAACAGTGAGCGCAGAGCGATGGGGAGCAGTGAGCGCAGAGCGATGGGGAGCAGTGAGCGCAGAGCGATGGGGAGCAGTGAGCGCAGAGCGATGGGGAGCAGTGAGCGCAGAGCGATGGGGAACAGTGAGCGCAGGGCGATGGGGAACAGTGAGCGCAGAGCGATGGGGAGCAGTGAGCGCAGAGCGATGGGGAGCAGTGAGCGCAGGGCGATGGGGAGCAGTGAGCGCAGGGCGATGGGGAACAGTGAGCGCAGGGCGATGGGGAGCAGTGAGCGCAGGGCGATGGGGAACAGTGAGCGCAGGGCGATGGGGAGCAGTGAGCGCAGAGCGATGGGGAGCAGTGAGCGCAGAGCGATGGGGAGCAGTGAGCGCAGGGCGATGGGGAGCAGTGAGCGCAGAGCGATGGGGAGCAGGGAGCGCAGGGCGATGGGGAGCAGTGAGTGCAGAGCGATGGGGAGCAGTGAGCGCAGAGCGATGGGGAGCAGTGAGTGCAGAGCGATGGGGAGCAGTGAGCGCAGAGCGATGGGGAGCAGTGAGCGCAGAGCGATGGGGAGCAGTGAGCGCAGAGCGATGGGGAGCAGTGAGCGCAGAGCGATGGGGAGCAGTGAGCGCAGAGCGATGGGGAGCAGGGAGCGCAGAGCGATGGTGAGCAGTGAGCGCAGGGCGATGGGGAGCAGTGAGTGCAGAGCGATGGGGAACAGTGAGCGCAGGGCGATGGGGAGCAGTGAGCGCAGAGCGATGGGGAGCAGTGAGCGCAGAGCGATGGGGAACAGTGAGCGCAGGGCGATGGGGAACAGTGAGCGCAGGGCGATGGGGAGCAGTGAGCGCAGGGCGATGGGGAGCAGTGAGCGCAGGGCGATGGGGAACAGTGAGCGCAGGGCGATGGGGAGCAGTGAGCGCAGGGCGATGGGGAGCAGTGAGCGCAGGGCGATGGGGAACAGTGAGCGCAGAGCGATGGGCAGCAGTGAGCGCAGGGCGATGGGGAACAGTGAGCGCAGGGCGATGGGGAGCAGTGAGCGCAGGGCGATGGGGAGCAGTGAGCGCAGGGCGATGGGGAGCAGTGAGCGCAGGGCGATGGGGAACAGTGAGCGCAGGGCGATGGGGAGCAGTGAGCGCAGGGCGATGGGGAGCAGTGAGCGCAGAGCGATGGGGAGCAGTGAGCGCAGAGCGATGGGGAGCAGTGAGCACAGAGCGATGGGGAGCAGTGAGCGCAGGGCGATGGGGAACAGTGAGCGCAGAGCGATGGGCAGCAGTGAGCGCAGGGCGATGGGGAACAGTGAGCGCAGGGCGATGGGGAACAGTGAGCGCAGGGCGATGGGGAGCAGTGAGCGCAGAGCGATGGGGAACAGTGAGCGCAGGGCGATGGGCAGCAGTGAGCGCAGGGCGATGGGCAGCAGTGAGCGCAGAGCGATGGGGAGCAGTGAGCGCAGAGCGATGGGCAGCAGTGAGCGCAGAGCGATGGGAGCAGTGAGCGCAGGGCGATGGGGAGCAGTGAGCGCAGGGCGATGGGGAACAGTGAGCGCAGAGCGATGGGGAGCAGTGAGTGCAGAGCGATGGGGAGCAGTGAGCGCAGGGCGATGGGGAGCAGTGAGCGCAGAGCGATGGGGAACAGTGAGCGCAGGGCGATGGGCAGCAGTGAGCGCAGGGCGATGGGCAGCAGTGAGCGCAGAGCGATGGGCAGCAGTGAGCGCAGGGCGATGGGGAGCAGTGAGCGCAGAGCGATGGGCAGCAGTGAGCGCAGGGCGATGGGGAGCAGTGAGCGCAGAGCGATGGGCAGCAGTGAGCGCAGAGCGATGGGCAGCAGTGAGCGCAGAGCGATGGGGAGCAGTGAGCGCAGGGCGATGGGCAGCAGTGAGCGCAGGGCGATGGGGAGCAGTGAGCGCAGGGCGATGGGGAGCAGTGAGCGCAGAGCGATGGGAAGCAGTGAGCGCAGAGCGATGGGCATCAGTGAGCGCAGAGCGATGGGGAGCAGTGAGCGCAGGGCGATGGGCAGCAGTGAGCGCAGGGCGATGGGGAGCAGTGAGCGCAGAGCGATGGGGAGCAGTGAGCGCAGGGCGATGGGGAGCAGTGAGCGCAGAGCGATGGGCAGCAGCGAGCGCAGAGCGATGGGGAGCAGTGAGCGCAGAGCGATGGGAACAGTGAGCGCAGAGCGATGGGGAGCAGTGAGCGCAGAGCGATGGGCAGCAGCGAGCGCAGAGCGATGGGGAGCAGTGAGCGCAGGGCGATGGGGAGCAGTGAGCGCAGAGCGATGGGGAACAGTGAGCGCAGGGCGATGGGGAACAGTGAGCGCAGGGCGATGGGGAGCAGTGAGCGCAGAGCGATGGGGAGCAGTGAGCGCAGGGCGATGGGGAGCAGTGAGCGCAGGGCGATGGGGAACAGTGAGCGCAGGGCGATGGGGAGCAGTGAGCGCAGGGCGATGGGGAACAGTGAGCGCAGGGCGATGGGGAACAGTGAGCGCAGGGCGATGGGCAGCAGTGAGCGCAGAGCGATGGGGAGCAGTGAGCGCAGGGCGATGGGCAGCAGTGAGCGCAGGGCGATGGGGAGCAGTGAGCGCAGGGCGATGGGGAACAGTGAGCGCAGGGCGATGGGGAGCAGTGAGCGCAGGGCGATGGGGAGCAGTGAGCGCAGGGCGATGGGGAGCAGTGAGCGCAGAGCGATGGGGAACAGTGAGCGCAGGGCGATGGGGAACAGTGAGCGCAGGGCGATGGGGAACAGTGAGCGCAGGGCGATGGGGAGCAGTGAGCGCAGGGCGATGGGGAGCAGTGAGCGGAGGGCGATGGGGAGCAGTGAGCGCAGGGCGATGGGAGCAGTGAGCGGAGGGCGATGGGGAGCAGTGAGCGCAGGGCGATGGGGAACAGTGAGCGCAGGGCGATGGGGAACAGTGAGCGCAGGGCGATGGGGAACAGTGAGCGCAGGGCGATGGGCAGCAGTGAGCGCAGAGCGATGGGGAGCAGTGAGCGCAGGGCGATGGGCAGCAGTGAGCGCAGGGCGATGGGGAGCAGTGAGCGCAGGGCGATGGGGAACAGTGAGCGCAGGGCGATGGGGAGCAGTGAGCGCAGGGCGATGGGGAGCAGTGAGCGCAGGGCGATGGGGAGCAGTGAGCGCAGAGCGATGGGGAACAGTGAGCGCAGGGCGATGGGGAACAGTGAGCGCAGGGCGATGGGGAACAGTGAGCGCAGGGCGATGGGGAGCAGTGAGCGCAGGGCGATGGGGAACAGTGAGCGCAGGGCGATGGGAGCAGTGAGCGGAGGGCGATGGGGAGCAGTGAGCGCAGAGCGATGGGGAACAGTGAGCGCAGAGCGATGGGGAGCAGTGAGCGCAGGGCGATGGGGAACAGTGAGCGCAGGGCGATGGGGAGCAGTGAGCGCAGGGCGATGGGGAACAGTGAGCGCAGAGCGATGGGGAGCAGTGAGCGCAGGGCGATGGGGAACAGTGAGCGCAGGGCGATGGGGAGCAGTGAGCGCAGAGCGATGGGGAGCAGTGAGCGCAGGGCGATGGGGAACAGTGAGCGCAGAGCGATGGGGAGCAGTGAGCGCAGGGCGATGGGGAACAGTGAGCGCAGGGCGATGGGGAGCAGTGAGCGCAGAGCGATGGGGAGCAGTGAGCGCAGGGCGATGGGGAACAGTGAGCGCAGGGCGATGGGGAGCAGTGAGCGCAGAGCGATGGGAACAGTGAGCGCAGGGCGATGGGGAGCAGTGAGCGCGGAGCGATGGGGAACCGTGAGCGCAGAGCGATGGGGAGCAGTGAGCGCAGGGCGATGGGGAACAGTGAGCGCAGGGCGATGGGGAGCAGTGAGCGCAGAGCGATGGGGAGCAGTGAGCGCAGAGCGATGGGGAGCAGTGAGCGCAGAGCGATGGGGAGCAGTGAGCGCAGAGCGATGGGAACAGTGAGCGCAGAGCGATGGGGAACAGTGAGCGCAGGGCGATGGGGAGCAGTGAGCGCAGAGCGATGGGGAACAGTGAGCGCAGGGCGATGGGGAACAGTGAGCGCAGGGCGATGGGGAACAGTGAGCGCAGGGCGATGGGCAGCAGTGAGCGCAGAGCGATGGGGAGCAGTGAGCGCAGGGCGATGGGCAGCAGTGAGCGCAGGGCGATGGGGAGCAGTGAGCGCAGGGCGATGGGGAACAGTGAGCGCAGGGCGATGGGGAGCAGTGAGCGCAGGGCGATGGGGAACAGTGAGCGCAGGGCGATGGGGAGCAGTGAGCGCAGAGCGATGGGGAACAGTGAGCGCAGGGCGATGGGGAACAGTGAGCGCAGGGCGATGGGGAACAGTGAGCGCAGGGCGATGGGGAGCAGTGAGCGCAGGGCGATGGGGAACAGTGAGCGCAGGGCGATGGGAGCAGTGAGCGGAGGGCGATGGGGAGCAGTGAGCGCAGAGCGATGGGGAACAGAGAGCGCAGAGCGATGGGGAGCAGTGAGCGCAGGGCGATGGGGAACAGTGAGCGCAGGGCGTTGGGGAGCAGTGAGCGCAGAGCGATGGGGAGCAGTGAGCGCGGAGCGATGGGGAACCGTGAGCGCAGAGCGATGGGGAACAGTGAGCGCAGGGCGATGGGGAACAGTGAGCGCAGGGCGATGGGGAGCAGTGAGCGCAGGGCGATGGGGAGCAGTGAGCGCAGAGCGATGGGGAGCAGTGAGCGCAGAGCGATGGGGAGCAGTGAGCGCAGGGCGATGGGGAGCAGTGAGCGCAGAGCGATGGGGAGCAGTGAGCGCAGGGCGATGGGGAACAGTGAGCGCAGGGCAATGGGGAACAGTGAGCGCAGGGCGATGGGGAACAGTGAGCGCAGGGCGATGGGGAGCAGTGAGCGCAGGGCGATGGGGAGCAGTGAGCGCAGGGCGATGGGAACAGTGAGCGCAGGGCGATGGGGAGCAGTGAGCGCAGGGCGATGGGGAGCAGTGAGCGCAGGGCGATGGGGAGCAGTGAGCGCAGGGCGATGGGGAGCAGTGAGCGCAGGGCGATGGGGAGCAGTGAGCGCAGGGCGATGGGCAGCAGTGAGCGCAGGGCGATGGGGAACAGTGAGCGCAGGGCGATGGGGAACAGTGAGCGCAGGGCGATGGGGAGCAGTGAGCGCAGAGCGATGGGGAGCAGTGAGCGCAGGGCGATGGGAACAGTGAGCGCAGGGCGATGGGGAGCAGTGAGCGCAGGGCGATGGGCAGCAGTGAGCGCAGGGCGATGGGGAACAGTGAGCGCAGATCGATGGGAACAGTGAGCGCAGGGCGATGGGGAGCAGTGAGCGCAGGGCGATGGGCAGCAGTGAGCGCAGGGCGATGGGCAGCAGTGAGCGCAGAGCGATGGGGAGCAGTGAGCGCAGGGCGATGGGGAGCAGTGAGCGCAGAGCGATGGGGAGCAGTGAGCGCAGGGCGATGGGGAGCAGTGAGCGCAGAGCCATGGGGAGCAGTGAGCGCAGAGCGATGGGGAGCAGTGAGCGCAGGGCGATGGGCAGCAGTGAGCGCAGGGCGATGGGCAGCAGTGAGCGCAGAGCGATGGGCAGCAGTGAGCGCAGAGCGATGGGGAACAGTGAGCGCAGAGCGATGGGGAGCAGTGAGCGCAGGGCGATGGGGAGCAGTGAGCGCAGAGCGATGGGAGCAGTGAGCGCAGGGCGATGGGGAGCAGTGAGCGCAGAGCGATGGGGAGCAGTGAGCGCAGAGCGATGGGGAGCAGTGAGCGCAGGGCGATGGGCAGCAGTGAGCGCAGGGCGATGGGGAACAGTGAGCGCAGAGCGATGGGGAGCAGTGAGCGCAGGGCGATGGGCAGCAGTGAGCGCAGGGCGATGGGCAGCAGTGAGCGCAGGGCGATGGGGAACAGTGAGCGCAGAGCGATGGGGAGCAGTGAGCGCAGGGCGATGGGGAGCAGTGAGCGCAGAGCGATGGGAGCAGTGAGCGCAGGGCGATGGGGAGCAGTGAGCGCAGAGCGATGGGGAGCAGTGAGCGCAGAGCGATGGGGAGCAGTGAGCGCAGAGCGATGGGGAGCAGTGAGCGCAGGGCGATGGGGAGCAGTGAGCGCAGAGCGATGGGAGCAGTGAGCGCAGGGCGATGGGGAGCAGTGAGCGCAGGGCGATGGGGAGCAGTGAGCGCAGGGCGATGGGGAGCAGTGAGCGCAGAGCGATGGGGAACAGTGAGAGCAGGGCGATGGGGAACAGTGAGCGCAGGGCGATGGGGAACAGTGAGCGCAGGGCGATGGGGAGCAGTGAGCGCAGGGCGATGGGGAGCAGTGAGCGGAGGGCGATGGGGAGCAGTGAGCGCAGGGCGATGGGAGCAGTGAGCGGAGGGCGATGGGGAGCAGTGAGCGCAGGGCGATGGGGAACAGTGAGCGCAGGGCGATGGGGAACAGTGAGCGCAGGGCGATGGGCAGCAGTGAGCGCAGAGCGATGGGGAGCAGTGAGTGCAGGGCGATGGGCAGCAGTGAGCGCAGGGCGATGGGGAGCAGTGAGCGCAGGGCGATGGGGAACAGTGAGCGCAGGGCGATGGGGAGCAGTGAGCGCAGGGCGATGGGGAGCAGTGAGCGCAGGGCGATGGGGAGCAGTGAGCGCAGAGCGATGGGGAACAGTGAGCGCAGGGCGATGGGGAACAGTGAGCGCAGGGCGATGGGGAACAGTGAGCGCAGGGCGATGGGGAGCAGTGAGCGCAGGGCGATGGGGAACAGTGAGCGCAGGGCGATGGGAGCAGTGAGCGGAGGGCGATGGGGAGCAGTGAGCGCAGAGCGATGGGGAACAGTGAGCGCAGAGCGATGGGGAGCAGTGAGCGCAGGGCGATGGGGAACAGTGAGCGCAGGGCGATGGGGAGCAGTGAGCGCAGGGCGATGGGGAACAGTGAGCGCAGAGCGATGGGGAGCAGTGAGCGCAGGGCGATGGGGAACAGTGAGCGCAGGGCGATGGGGAGCAGTGAGCGCAGAGCGATGGGGAGCAGTGAGCGCAGGGCGATGGGGAACAGTGAGCGCAGAGCGATGGGGAGCAGTGAGCGCAGGGCGATGGGGAACAGTGAGCGCAGGGCGATGGGGAGCAGTGAGCGCAGAGCGATGGGGAGCAGTGAGCGCAGGGCGATGGGGAACAGTGAGCGCAGGGCGATGGGGAGCAGTGAGCGCAGAGCGATGGGAACAGTGAGCGCAGGGCGATGGGGAGCAGTGAGCGCGGAGCGATGGGGAACCGTGAGCGCAGAGCGATGGGGAGCAGTGAGCGCAGGGCGATGGGGAACAGTGAGCGCAGGGCGATGGGGAGCAGTGAGCGCAGAGCGATGGGGAGCAGTGAGCGCAGAGCGATGGGGAGCAGTGAGCGCAGAGCGATGGGGAGCAGTGAGCGCAGAGCGATGGGAACAGTGAGCGCAGAGCGATGGGGAACAGTGAGCGCAGGGCGATGGGGAGCAGTGAGCGCAGAGCGATGGGGAACAGTGAGCGCAGGGCGATGGGGAACAGTGAGCGCAGGGCGATGGGGAACAGTGAGCGCAGGGCGATGGGCAGCAGTGAGCGCAGAGCGATGGGGAGCAGTGAGCGCAGGGCGATGGGCAGCAGTGAGCGCAGGGCGATGGGGAGCAGTGAGCGCAGGGCGATGGGGAACAGTGAGCGCAGGGCGATGGGGAGCAGTGAGCGCAGGGCGATGGGGAACAGTGAGCGCAGGGCGATGGGGAGCAGTGAGCGCAGAGCGATGGGGAACAGTGAGCGCAGGGCGATGGGGAACAGTGAGCGCAGGGCGATGGGGAACAGTGAGCGCAGGGCGATGGGGAGCAGTGAGCGCAGGGCGATGGGGAACAGTGAGCGCAGGGCGATGGGAGCAGTGAGCGGAGGGCGATGGGGAGCAGTGAGCGCAGAGCGATGGGGAACAGAGAGCGCAGAGCGATGGGGAGCAGTGAGCGCAGGGCGATGGGGAACAGTGAGCGCAGGGCGTTGGGGAGCAGTGAGCGCAGAGCGATGGGGAGCAGTGAGCGCGGAGCGATGGGGAACCGTGAGCGCAGAGCGATGGGGAACAGTGAGCGCAGGGCGATGGGGAACAGTGAGCGCAGGGCGATGGGGAGCAGTGAGCGCAGGGCGATGGGGAGCAGTGAGCGCAGAGCGATGGGGAGCAGTGAGCGCAGAGCGATGGGGAGCAGTGAGCGCAGGGCGATGGGGAGCAGTGAGCGCAGAGCGATGGGGAGCAGTGAGCGCAGGGCGATGGGGAACAGTGAGCGCAGGGCAATGGGGAACAGTGAGCGCAGGGCGATGGGGAACAGTGAGCGCAGGGCGATGGGGAGCAGTGAGCGCAGGGCGATGGGGAGCAGTGAGCGCAGGGCGATGGGAACAGTGAGCGCAGGGCGATGGGGAGCAGTGAGCGCAGGGCGATGGGGAGCAGTGAGCGCAGGGCGATGGGGAGCAGTGAGCGCAGGGCGATGGGGAGCAGTGAGCGCAGGGCGATGGGGAGCAGTGAGCGCAGGGCGATGGGCAGCAGTGAGCGCAGGGCGATGGGGAACAGTGAGCGCAGGGCGATGGGGAACAGTGAGCGCAGGGCGATGGGGAGCAGTGAGCGCAGAGCGATGGGGAGCAGTGAGCGCAGGGCGATGGGAACAGTGAGCGCAGGGCGATGGGGAGCAGTGAGCGCAGGGCGATGGGCAGCAGTGAGCGCAGGGCGATGGGGAACAGTGAGCGCAGATCGATGGGAACAGTGAGCGCAGGGCGATGGGGAGCAGTGAGCGCAGGGCGATGGGCAGCAGTGAGCGCAGGGCGATGGGCAGCAGTGAGCGCAGAGCGATGGGGAGCAGTGAGCGCAGGGCGATGGGGAGCAGTGAGCGCAGAGCGATGGGGAGCAGTGAGCGCAGGGCGATGGGGAGCAGTGAGCGCAGAGCCATGGGGAGCAGTGAGCGCAGAGCGATGGGCAGCAGTGAGCGCAGGGCGATGGGCAGCAGTGAGCGCAGGGCGATGGGCAGCAGTGAGCGCAGAGCGATGGGGAACAGTGAGCGCAGAGCGATGGGGAGCAGTGAGCGCAGGGCGATGGGGAGCAGTGAGCGCAGAGCGATGGGAGCAGTGAGCGCAGGGCGATGGGGAGCAGTGAGCGCAGAGCGATGGGGAGCAGTGAGCGCAGAGCGATGGGGAGCAGTGAGCGCAGAGCGATGGGGAGCAGTGAGCGCAGGGCGATGGGCAGCAGTGAGCGCAGGGCGATGGGGAACAGTGAGCGCAGAGCGATGGGGAGCAGTGAGCGCAGGGCGATGGGCAGCAGTGAGCGCAGGGCGATGGGCAGCAGTGAGCGCAGGGCGATGGGGAGCAGTGAGCGCAGGGCGATGGGGAACAGTGAGCGCAGGGCGATGGGGAGCAGTGAGCGCAGGGCGATGGGGAGCAGTGAGCGCAGGGCGATGGGGAGCAGTGAGCGCAGAGCGATGGGGAACAGTGAGCGCAGGGCGATGGGGAACAGTGAGCGCAGGGCGATGGGGAACAGTGAGCGCAGGGCGATGGGGAGCAGTGAGCGCAGGGCGATGGGGAGCAGTGAGCGCAGGGCGATGGGAGCAGTGAGCGGAGGGCGATGGGGAGCAGTGAGCGCAGGGCGATGGGGAACAGTGAGCGCAGGGCGATGGGGAACAGTGAGCGCAGGGCGATGGGCAGCAGTGAGCGCAGAGCGATGGGGAGCAGTGAGCGCAGGGCGATGGGCAGCAGTGAGCGCAGGGCGATGGGGAGCAGTGAGCGCAGGGCGATGGGGAACAGTGAGCGCAGGGCGATGGGGAGCAGTGAGCGCAGGGCGATGGGGAGCAGTGAGCGCAGGGCGATGGGGAGCAGTGAGCGCAGAGCGATGGGGAACAGTGAGCGCAGGGCGATGGGGAACAGTGAGCGCAGGGCGATGGGGAACAGTGAGCGCAGGGCGATGGGGAGCAGTGAGCGCAGGGCGATGGGGAACAGTGAGCGCAGGGCGATGGGAGCAGTGAGCGGAGGGCGATGGGGAGCAGTGAGCGCAGAGCGATGGGGAACAGTGAGCGCAGAGCGATGGGGAGCAGTGAGCGCAGGGCGATGGGGAACAGTGAGCGCAGGGCGATGGGGAGCAGTGAGCGCAGGGCGATGGGGAACAGTGAGCGCAGAGCGATGGGGAGCAGTGAGCGCAGGGCGATGGGGAACAGTGAGCGCAGGGCGATGGGGAGCAGTGAGCGCAGAGCGATGGGGAGCAGTGAGCGCAGGGCGATGGGGAACAGTGAGCGCAGAGCGATGGGGAGCAGTGAGCGCAGGGCGATGGGGAACAGTGAGCGCAGGGCGATGGGGAGCAGTGAGCGCAGAGCGATGGGGAGCAGTGAGCGCAGGGCGATGGGGAACAGTGAGCGCAGGGCGATGGGGAGCAGTGAGCGCAGAGCGATGGGAACAGTGAGCGCAGGGCGATGGGGAGCAGTGAGCGCGGAGCGATGGGGAACCGTGAGCGCAGAGCGATGGGGAGCAGTGAGCGCAGGGCGATGGGGAACAGTGAGCGCAGGGCGATGGGGAGCAGTGAGCGCAGAGCGATGGGGAGCAGTGAGCGCAGAGCGATGGGGAGCAGTGAGCGCAGAGCGATGGGGAGCAGTGAGCGCAGAGCGATGGGAACAGTGAGCGCAGAGCGATGGGGAACAGTGAGCGCAGGGCGATGGGGAGCAGTGAGCGCAGAGCGATGGGGAACAGTGAGCGCAGGGCGATGGGGAACAGTGAGCGCAGGGCGATGGGGAACAGTGAGCGCAGGGCGATGGGCAGCAGTGAGCGCAGAGCGATGGGGAGCAGTGAGCGCAGGGCGATGGGCAGCAGTGAGCGCAGGGCGATGGGGAGCAGTGAGCGCAGGGCGATGGGGAACAGTGAGCGCAGGGCGATGGGGAGCAGTGAGCGCAGGGCGATGGGGAACAGTGAGCGCAGGGCGATGGGGAGCAGTGAGCGCAGAGCGATGGGGAACAGTGAGCGCAGGGCGATGGGGAACAGTGAGCGCAGGGCGATGGGGAACAGTGAGCGCAGGGCGATGGGGAGCAGTGAGCGCAGGGCGATGGGGAACAGTGAGCGCAGGGCGATGGGAGCAGTGAGCGGAGGGCGATGGGGAGCAGTGAGCGCAGAGCGATGGGGAACAGAGAGCGCAGAGCGATGGGGAGCAGTGAGCGCAGGGCGATGGGGAACAGTGAGCGCAGGGCGTTGGGGAGCAGTGAGCGCAGAGCGATGGGGAGCAGTGAGCGCGGAGCGATGGGGAACCGTGAGCGCAGAGCGATGGGGAACAGTGAGCGCAGGGCGATGGGGAGCAGTGAGCGCAGGGCGATGGGGAGCAGTGAGCGCAGAGCGATGGGGAGCAGTGAGCGCAGAGCGATGGGGAGCAGTGAGCGCAGGGCGATGGGGAGCAGTGAGCGCAGAGCGATGGGGAGCAGTGAGCGCAGGGCGATGGGGAACAGTGAGCGCAGGGCAATGGGGAACAGTGAGCGCAGGGCGATGGGGAACAGTGAGCGCAGGGCGATGGGGAGCAGTGAGCGCAGGGCGATGGGGAGCAGTGAGCGCAGGGCGATGGGAACAGTGAGCGCAGGGCGATGGGGAGCAGTGAGCGCAGGGCGATGGGGAGCAGTGAGCGCAGGGCGATGGGGAGCAGTGAGCGCAGGGCGATGGGGAGCAGTGAGCGCAGGGCGATGGGGAGCAGTGAGCGCAGGGCGATGGGCAGCAGTGAGCGCAGGGCGATGGGGAACAGTGAGCGCAGGGCGATGGGGAACAGTGAGCGCAGGGCGATGGGGAGCAGTGAGCGCAGAGCGATGGGGAGCAGTGAGCGCAGGGCGATGGGAACAGTGAGCGCAGGGCGATGGGGAGCAGTGAGCGCAGGGCGATGGGCAGCAGTGAGCGCAGGGCGATGGGGAACAGTGAGCGCAGATCGATGGGAACAGTGAGCGCAGGGCGATGGGGAGCAGTGAGCGCAGGGCGATGGGCAGCAGTGAGCGCAGGGCGATGGGCAGCAGTGAGCGCAGAGCGATGGGGAGCAGTGAGCGCAGGGCGATGGGGAGCAGTGAGCGCAGAGCGATGGGGAGCAGTGAGCGCAGGGCGATGGGGAGCAGTGAGCGCAGAGCCATGGGGAGCAGTGAGCGCAGAGCGATGGGGAGCAGTGAGCGCAGGGCGATGGGCAGCAGTGAGCGCAGGGCGATGGGCAGCAGTGAGCGCAGAGCGATGGGGAACAGTGAGCGCAGAGCGATGGGGAGCAGTGAGCGCAGGGCGATGGGGAGCAGTGAGCGCAGAGCGATGGGAGCAGTGAGCGCAGGGCGATGGGGAGCAGTGAGCGCAGAGCGATGGGGAGCAGTGAGCGCAGAGCGATGGGGAGCAGTGAGCGCAGGGCGATGGGCAGCAGTGAGCGCAGGGCGATGGGGAACAGTGAGCGCAGAGCGATGGGGAGCAGTGAGCGCAGGGCGATGGGCAGCAGTGAGCGCAGGGCGATGGGCAGCAGTGAGCGCAGGGCGATGGGGAACAGTGAGCGCAGAGCGATGGGGAGCAGTGAGCGCAGGGCGATGGGGAGCAGTGAGCGCAGAGCGATGGGAGCAGTGAGCGCAGGGCGATGGGGAGCAGTGAGCGCAGAGCGATGGGGAGCAGTGAGCGCAGAGCGATGGGGAGCAGTGAGCGCAGAGCGATGGGGAGCAGTGAGCGCAGGGCGATGGGGAGCAGTGAGCGCAGAGCGATGGGAGCAGTGAGCGCAGGGCGATGGGGAGCAGTGAGCGCAGGGCGATGGGGAGCAGTGAGCGCAGGGCGATGGGGAGCAGTGAGCGCAGAGCGATGGGGAACAGTGAGCGCAGGGCGATGGGGAACAGTGAGCGCAGGGCGATGGGGAACAGTGAGCGCAGGGCGATGGGGAGCAGTGAGCGCAGGGCGATGGGGAGCAGTGAGCGGAGGGCGATGGGGAGCAGTGAGCGCAGGGCGATGGGAGCAGTGAGCGGAGGGCGATGGGGAGCAGTGAGCGCAGGGCGATGGGGAACAGTGAGCGCAGGGCGATGGGGAACAGTGAGCGCAGGGCGATGGGCAGCAGTGAGCGCAGAACGATGGGGAGCAGTGAGCGCAGGGCGATGGGCAGCAGTGAGCGCAGGGCGATGGGGAGCAGTGAGCGCAGGGCGATGGGGAACAGTGAGCGCAGGGCGATGGGGAGCAGTGAGCGCAGGGCGATGGGGAGCAGTGAGCGCAGGGCGATGGGGAGCAGTGAGCGCAGAGCGATGGGGAACAGTGAGCGCAGGGCGATGGGGAACAGTGAGTGCAGGGCGATGGGGAACAGTGAGCGCAGGGCGATGGGGAGCAGTGAGCGCAGGGCGATGGGGAACAGTGAGCGCAGGGCGATGGGAGCAGTGAGCGGAGGGCGATGGGGAGCAGTGAGCGCAGAGCGATGGGGAACAGTGAGCGCAGAGCGATGGGGAGCAGTGAGCGCAGGGCGATGGGGAACAGTGAGCGCAGGGCGATGGGGAGCAGTGAGCGCAGGGCGATGGGGAACAGTGAGCGCAGAGCGATGGGGAGCAGTGAGCGCAGGGCGATGGGGAACAGTGAGCGCAGGGCGATGGGGAGCAGTGAGCGCAGAGCGATGGGGAGCAGTGAGCGCAGGGCGATGGGGAACAGTGAGCGCAGAGCGATGGGGAGCAGTGAGCGCAGGGCGATGGGGAACAGTGAGCGCAGGGCGATGGGGAGCAGTGAGCGCAGAGCGATGGGGAGCAGTGAGCGCAGGGCGATGGGGAACAGTGAGCGCAGGGCGATGGGGAGCAGTGAGCGCAGAGCGATGGGAACAGTGAGCGCAGGGCGATGGGGAGCAGTGAGCGCGGAGCGATGGGGAACCGTGAGCGCAGAGCGATGGGGAGCAGTGAGCGCAGGGCGATGGGGAACAGTGAGCGCAGGGCGATGGGGAGCAGTGAGCGCAGAGCGATGGGGAGCAGTGAGCGCAGAGCGATGGGGAGCAGTGAGCGCAGAGCGATGGGGAGCAGTGAGCGCAGAGCGATGGGAACAGTGAGCGCAGAGCGATGGGGAACAGTGAGCGCAGGGCGATGGGGAGCAGTGAGCGCAGAGCGATGGGGAACAGTGAGCGCAGGGCGATGGGGAACAGTGAGCGCAGGGCGATGGGGAACAGTGAGCGCAGGGCGATGGGCAGCAGTGAGCGCAGAGCGATGGGGAGCAGTGAGCGCAGGGCGATGGGCAGCAGTGAGCGCAGGGCGATGGGGAGCAGTGAGCGCAGGGCGATGGGGAACAGTGAGCGCAGGGCGATGGGGAGCAGTGAGCGCAGGGCGATGGGGAACAGTGAGCGCAGGGCGATGGGGAGCAGTGAGCGCAGAGCGATGGGGAACAGTGAGCGCAGGGCGATGGGGAACAGTGAGCGCAGGGCGATGGGGAACAGTGAGCGCAGGGCGATGGGGAGCAGTGAGCGCAGGGCGATGGGGAACAGTGAGCGCAGGGCGATGGGAGCAGTGAGCGGAGGGCGATGGGGAGCAGTGAGCGCAGAGCGATGGGGAACAGAGAGCGCAGAGCGATGGGGAGCAGTGAGCGCAGGGCGATGGGGAACAGTGAGCGCAGGGCGTTGGGGAGCAGTGAGCGCAGAGCGATGGGGAGCAGTGAGCGCGGAGCGATGGGGAACCGTGAGCGCAGAGCGATGGGGAACAGTGAGCGCAGGGCGATGGGGAACAGTGAGCGCAGGGCGATGGGGAGCAGTGAGCGCAGGGCGATGGGGAGCAGTGAGCGCAGAGCGATGGGGAGCAGTGAGCGCAGAGCGATGGGGAGCAGTGAGCGCAGGGCGATGGGGAGCAGTGAGCGCAGAGCGATGGGGAGCAGTGAGCGCAGGGCGATGGGGAACAGTGAGCGCAGGGCAATGGGGAACAGTGAGCGCAGGGCGATGGGGAACAGTGAGCGCAGGGCGATGGGGAGCAGTGAGCGCAGGGCGATGGGGAGCAGTGAGCGCAGGGCGATGGGAACAGTGAGCGCAGGGCGATGGGGAGCAGTGAGCGCAGGGCGATGGGGAGCAGTGAGCGCAGGGCGATGGGGAGCAGTGAGCGCAGGGCGATGGGGAGCAGTGAGCGCAGGGCGATGGGGAGCAGTGAGCGCAGGGCGATGGGCAGCAGTGAGCGCAGGGCGATGGGGAACAGTGAGCGCAGGGCGATGGGGAGCAGTGAGCGCAGAGCGATGGGGAGCAGTGAGCGCAGGGCGATGGGAACAGTGAGCGCAGGGCGATGGGGAGCAGTGAGCGCAGGGCGATGGGCAGCAGTGAGCGCAGGGCGATGGGGAACAGTGAGCGCAGATCGATGGGAACAGTGAGCGCAGGGCGATGGGGAGCAGTGAGCGCAGGGCGATGGGCAGCAGTGAGCGCAGGGCGATGGGCAGCAGTGAGCGCAGAGCGATGGGGAGCAGTGAGCGCAGGGCGATGGGGAGCAGTGAGCGCAGAGCGATGGGGAGCAGTGAGCGCAGGGCGATGGGGAGCAGTGAGCGCAGAGCCATGGGGAGCAGTGAGCGCAGAGCGATGGGGAGCAGTGAGCGCAGGGCGATGGGCAGCAGTGAGCGCAGGGCGATGGGCAGCAGTGAGCGCAGAGCGATGGGGAACAGTGAGCGCAGAGCGATGGGGAGCAGTGAGCGCAGGGCGATGGGGAGCAGTGAGCGCAGAGCGATGGGAGCAGTGAGCGCAGGGCGATGGGGAGCAGTGAGCGCAGAGCGATGGGGAGCAGTGAGCGCAGAGCGATGGGGAGCAGTGAGCGCAGAGCGATGGGGAGCAGTGAGCGCAGGGCGATGGGCAGCAGTGAGCGCAGGGCGATGGGGAACAGTGAGCGCAGAGCGATGGGGAGCAGTGAGCGCAGGGCGATGGGCAGCAGTGAGCGCAGGGCGATGGGCAGCAGTGAGCGCAGGGCGATGGGGAACAGTGAGCGCAGAGCGATGGGGAGCAGTGAGCGCAGGGCGATGGGGAGCAGTGAGCGCAGAGCGATGGGAGCAGTGAGCGCAGGGCGATGGGGAGCAGTGAGCGCAGAGCGATGGGGAGCAGTGAGCGCAGAGCGATGGGGAGCAGTGAGCGCAGAGCGATGGGGAGCAGTGAGCGCAGGGCGATGGGGAGCAGTGAGCGCAGAGCGATGGGAGCAGTGAGCGCAGGGCGATGGGGAGCAGTGAGCGCAGGGCGATGGGGAGCAGTGAGCGCAGGGCGATGGGGAGCAGTGAGCGCAGAGCGATGGGAGCAGTGAGCGCAGGGCGATGGGGAGCAGTGAGCGCAGAGCGATGGGGAACAGTGAGCGCAGAGCGATGGGGAACAGTGAGCGCAGAGCGATGGGGAGCAGTGAGCGCAGGGCGATGGGCAGCAGTGAGCGCAGAGCGATGGGGAGCAGTGAGCGCAGAGCGATGGGGAGCAGTGAGCGCAGGGCGATGGGGAGCAGTGAGCGCAGAGCGATGGGGAGCAGTGAGCGCAGGGCGATGGGAGCAGTGAGCGCAGAGCGATGGGGAACAGTGAGCGCAGGGCGATGGGGAACAGTGAGCGCAGGGCGATGGGCAGCAGTGAGCGCAGGGCGATGGGGAACAGTGAGCGCAGAGCGATGGGGAACAGTGAGCGCAGGGCGATGGGCAGCAGTGAGCGCAGGGCGATGGGGAACAGTGAGCGCAGGGCGATGGGGAGCAGTGAGCGCAGGGCGATGGGGAGCAGTGAGCGCAGGGCGATGGGGAGCAGTGAGCGCAGGGCGATGGGGAGCAGTGAGCGCAGAGCGATGGGGAGCAGTGAGCGCAGAGCGATGGGGAACAGTGAGCGCAGGGCGATGGGGAGCAGTGAGCGCAGGGCGATGGGGAGCAGTGAGCGCAGGGCGATGGGGAGCAGTGAGCGCAGGGCGATGGGGAGCAGTGAGCGCAGGGCGATGGGGAGCAGTGAGCGCAGAGCGATGGGGAGCAGTGAGCGCAGAGCGATGGGGAGCAGTGAGCGCAGGGCGATGGGCAGCAGTGAGCGCAGAGCGATGGGGAGCAGTGAGCACAGAGCGATGGGGATCAGTGAGCGCAGAGCGATGGGGAGCAGTGAGCGCAGAGCGATGGGGAGCAGTGAGCGCAGAGCGATGGGGAGCAGTGAGCGCAGAGCGATGGGGAGCAGTGAGCGCAGGGCGATGGGCAGCAGTGAGCGCAGAGCGATGGGGAGCAGTGAGCACAGAGCGATGGGGAGCAGTGAGCGCAGAGCGATGGGGAGCAGTGAGCGCAGGGCGATGGGGAGCAGTGAGCGCAGGGCGATGGGGAGCAGTGAGCGCAGGGCGATGGGGAGCAGTGAGCGCAGAGCGATGGGGAGCAGTGAGCGCAGGGCGATGGGGAGCAGTGAGCGCAGAGCGATGGGGAGCAGTGAGCGCAGGGCGATGGGGAGCAGTGAGCGCAGAGCGATGGGGAGCAGTGAGCGCAGGGCGATGGGGAGCAGTGAGCGCAGAGCGATGGGGAACAGTGAGCGCAGAGCGATGGGGAACAGTGAGCGCAGGGCGATGGGGAGCAGTGAGCGCAGGGCGATGGGCAGCAGTGAGCGCAGGGCGATGGGGAGCAGTGAGCGCAGGGCGATGGGCAGCAGTGAGCGCAGGGCGATGGGGAGCAGTGAGCGCAGGGCGATGGGGAGCAGTGAGCGCAGGGCGATGGGGACCAGTGAGCGCAGGGCGATGGGGAGCAGTGAGCGCAGGGCGATGGGCAGCAGTGAGCGCAGAGCGATGGGGAACAGTGAGCGCAGGGCGATGGGGAGCAGTGAGCGCAGGGCGATGGGGAGCAGTGAGCGCAGAGCGATGGGGAGCAGTGAGCGCAGGGCGATGGGGAACAGTGAGCGCAGGGCGATGGGCAGCAGTGAGCGCAGAGCGATGGGGAACAGTGAGCGCAGGGCGATGGGGAACAGTGAGCGCAGAGCGATGGGCAGCAGTGAGCGCAGGGCGATGGGGAACAGTGAGCGCAGAGCGATGGGCAGCAGTGAGCGCAGAGCGATGGGGAGCAGTGAGCGCAGGGCGATGGGGAACAGTGAGCGCAGAGCGATGGGGAGCAGTGAGCGCAGGGCGATGGGGAGCAGTGAGCGCAGGGCGATGGGGAGCAGTGAGCGCAGAGCGATGGGGATCAGTGAGCGCAGAGCGATGGGGAACAGTGAGCGCAGGGTGATGGGAACAGTGAGCGCAGAGCGATGGGCAGCAGTGAGCGCAGAGCGATGGGGAACAGTGAGCGCAGGGCGATGGGGAGCAGTGAGCGCAGGGCGATGGGGAGCAGTGAGCGCAGAGCGATGGGGAGCAGTGAGCGCAGAGCGATGGGGAGCAGTGAGCGCAGGGCGATGGGGAACAGTGAGCGCAGGGCGATGGGGAACAGTGAGCGCAGGGCGATGGGGAGCAGTGAGCGCAGAGCGATGGGGAACAGTGAGCGCAGGGCGATGGGGAACAGTGAGCGCAGGGCGATGGGGAGCAGTGAGCGCAGGGCGATGGGGAACAGTGAGCGCAGGGCGATGGGGAGCAGTGAGCGCAGGGCGATGGGGAGCAGTGAGCGCAGAGCGATGGGGAGCAGTGAGCGCAGAGCGATGGGCAGCAGTGAGCGCAGGGCGATGGGCAGCAGTGAGCGCAGAGCGATGGGGAGCAGTGAGCGCAGAGCGATGGGGAGCAGTGAGCGCAGAGCGATGGGGAGCAGTGAGCGCAGAGCGATGGGGAGCAGTGAGCGCAGGGTGATGGGGAGCAGTGAGCGCAGGGTGATGGGGAGCAGTGAGCGCAGGGCGATGGGAGCAGTGAGCGCAGGGCGATGGGGAGCAGTGAGCGCAGGGCGATGGGGAACAGTGAGCGCAGAGCGATGGGGAGCAGTGAGCGCAGAGCGATGGGGAACAGTGAGCGCAGGGCGATGGGGAACAGTGAGCGCAGAGCGATGGGGAGCAGTGAGCGCAGGGCGATGGGGAGCATTGAGCGCAGAGCGATGGGAACAGTGAGCGCAGAGCGATGGGCAGCAGTGAGCGCAGAGCGATGGGGAGCAGTGAGCGCAGAGCGATGGGGAGCAGTGAGCGCAGAGCGATGGGCAGCAGTGAGCGCAGAGCGATGGGGAGCAGTGAGTGCAGAGCGATGGGAGCAGTGAGCGCAGGGTGATGGGGAGCAGTGAGCGCAGGGTGATGGGGAGCAGTGAGCGCAGAGCGATGGGAGCAGTGAGCGCAGGGTGATGGGGAGCAGTGAGCGCAGGGCGATGGGAGCAGTGAGCGCAGAGCGATGGGGAGCAGTGAGCGCAGGGCGATGGGAACAGTGAGCGCAGGGCGATGGGGAGCAGTGAGCGCAGGGCGATGGGGAGCAGTGAGCGCAGAGCGATGGGGAACAGTGAGCGCAGGGCGATGGGCAGCAGTGAGCGCAGGGTGATGGGGAGCATTGAGCGCAGAGCGATGGGAACAGTGAGCGCAGAGCGATGGGCAGCAGTGAGCGCAGAGCGATGGGGAGCAGTGAGCGCAGAGCGATGGGGAGCAGTGAGCGCAGAGCGATGGGCAGCAGTGAGCGCAGAGCGATGGGGAGCAGTGAGTGCAGAGCGATGGGAGCAGTGAGCGCAGGGTGATGGGGAGCAGTGAGCGCAGGGTGATGGGGAGCAGTGAGCGCAGAGCGATGGGAGCAGTGAGCGCAGGGTGATGGGGAGCAGTGAGCGCAGGGCGATGGGAGCAGT
The DNA here is from genome assembly GCF_047496885.1 of Scyliorhinus torazame. Taxonomy (NCBI): domain Eukaryota; kingdom Metazoa; phylum Chordata; class Chondrichthyes; order Carcharhiniformes; family Scyliorhinidae; genus Scyliorhinus; species Scyliorhinus torazame. The sequence continues at coordinate 323,326,473 of NC_092711.1, forward strand.
GAGCGCAGAGCGATGGGGAGCAGTGAGCGCAGGGCGATGGGGAGCATTGAGCGCAGAGCGATGGGAACAGTGAGCGCAGAGCGATGGGCAGCAGTGAGCGCAGAGCGATGGGGAACAGTGAGCGCAGGGCGATGGGCAGCAGTGAGCGCAGGGCGATGGGGAACACTGAGCGCAGAGCGATGGGGAGCAGTGAGCGCAGGGCGATGGGCAGCAGTGAGCGCAGAGCGATGGGGAACAGTGAGCGCAGGGCGATGGGGAACAGTGAGCGCAGGGCGATGGGGAGCAGTGAGCGCAGAGCGATGGGGAGCAGTGAGCGCAGGGCGATGGGGAGCAGTGAGCGCACGGCGATGGGCAGCAGTGAGCGCAGGGCGATGGGGAACAGTGAGCGCAGAGCGATGGGGAGCAGTGAGCGCAGGGCGATGGGGAGCAGTGAGCGCAGGGCGATGGGGAACAGTGAGCGCAGGGCGATGGGCAGCAGTGAGCGCAGGGCGATGGGGAGCAGTGAGCGCAGGGCGATGGGGAGCAGTGAGCGCACGGCGATGGGCAGCAGTGAGCGCAGGGCGATGGGGAACAGTGAGCGCAGAGCGATGGGGAGCAGTGAGCGCAGAGCGATGGGGAGCAGTGAGCGCAGGGCGATGGGGAGCAGTGAGCGCAGGGCGATGGGGAGCAGTGAGCGCAGGGCGATGGGGAACAGTGAGCGCAGGGCGATGGGCAGCAGTGAGCGCAGGGCGATGGGGAACAGTGAGCGCAGGGCGATGGGGAACAGTGAGCGCAGAGCGATGGGGAGCAGTGAGCGCAGAGCGATGGGCAGCAGTGAGCGCAGAGCGATGGGGAGCAGTGAGCGCAGGGCGATGGGGAACAGTGAGCGCAGAGCGATGGGGAGCAGTGAGCGCAGGGTGATGGGGAGCAGTGAGCGCAGAGCGATGGGGAACAGTGAGCGCAGAGCGATGGGGAGCAGTGAGCGCAGGGCAATGGGAACAGTGAGCGCAGAGCGATGGGCAGCAGTGAGCGCAGAGCGATGGGGAACAGTGAGCGCAGGGCGATGGGGAGCAGTGAGCGCAGAGCGATGGGGAGCAGTGAGTGCAGAGCGATGGGGAGCAGTGAGCGCAGGGCGATGGGGAGCAGTGAGTGCAGGGCGATGGGGAGCAGTGAGCGCAGAGCGATGGGGAACAGTGAGCGCAGGGCGATGGGGAGCAGTGAGCGCAGAGCGATGGGAGCAGTGAGTGCAGAGCGATGGGGAGCAGTGAGCGCAGAGCGATGGGCAGCAGTGAGCGCAGGGCGATGGGCAGCAGTGAGCGCAGAGCGATGGGCAGCAGTGAGCGCAGAGCGATGGGGAACAGTGAGCGCAGAGCGATGGGGAGCAGTGAGCGCAGAGCGATGGGGAGCAGTGAGCGCAGAGCGATGGGGAGCAGTGAGCGCAGGGCGATGGGGAGCAGTGAGCGCAGAGCGATGGGGAGCAGTGAGCGCAGAGCGATGGGCAGCAGTGAGCGCAGGGCGATGGGCAGCAGTGAGCGCAGAGCGATGGGCAGCAGTGAGCGCAGAGCGATGGGGAACAGTGAGCGCAGAGCGATGGGGAGCAGTGAGCGCAGAGCGATGGGGAGCAGTGAGCGCAGAGCGATGGGGAGCAGTGAGCGCAGGGCGATGGGGAGCAGTGAGCGCAGAGCGATGGGGAGCAGTGAGCGCAGGGCGATGGGGAGCAGTGAGCGCAGAGCGATGGGGAGCAGTGAGCGCAGGGCGATGGGGAACAGTGAGCGCAGAGCGATGGGGAGCAGTGAGCGCAGGGCGATGGGGAGCAGTGAGTGCAGGGCGATGGGGAGCAGTGAGTGCAGAGCGATGGGGAGCAGTGAGCGCAGGGCGATGGGGAGCAGTGAGCGCAGAGCGATGGGGAGCAGTGAGCGCAGGGCGATGGGGAGCAGTGAGCGCAGAGCGATGGGGAACAGTGAGCGCAGAGCGATGGGGAGCAGTGAGCGCAGGGTGATGGGAACAGTGAGCGCAGAGCGATGGGCAGCAGTGAGCGCAGAGCGATGGGGAACAGTGAGCGCAGGGCGATGGGGAGCAGTGAGCGCAGAGCGATGGGGAGCAGTGAGTGCAGAGCGATGGGGAGCAGTGAGCGCAGGGCGATGGGGAGCAGTGAGTGCAGGGCGATGGGGAGCAGTGAGCGCAGAGCGATGGGGAACAGTGAGCGCAGGGCGATGGGGAGCAGTGAGCGCAGAGCGATGGGAGCAGTGAGTGCAGAGCGATGGGGAGCAGTGAGCGCAGAGCGATGGGCAGCAGTGAGCGCAGGGCGATGGGCAGCAGTGAGCGCAGAGCGATGGGGAGCAGTGAGCGCAGAGCGATGGGGAGCAGTGAGCGCAGAGCGATGGGGAGCAGTGAGCGCAGGGCGATGGGGAGCAGTGAGCGCAGAGCGATGGGGAGCAGTGAGCGCAGGGCGATGGGGAGCAGTGAGCGCAGAGCGATGGGGAGCAGTGAGCGCAGGGCGATGGGGAACAGTGAGCGCAGAGCGATGGGGAGCAGTGAGCGCAGAGCGATGGGGAGCAGTGAGCGCAGGGCGATGGGGAGCAGTGAGCGCAGAGCGATGGGGAGCAGTGAGCGCAGGGCGATGGGGAGCAGTGAGCGCAGGGCGATGGGGAGCAGTGAGCGCAGAGCGATGGGGAGCAGTGAGCGCAGGGCGATGGGGAGCAGTGAGCGCAGAGCGATGGGGAGCAGTGAGCGCAGGGCGATGGGGAACAGTGAGCGCAGAGCGATGGGGAGCAGTGAGCGCAGAGCGATGGGGAGCAGTGAGCGCAGGGCGATGGGGAGCAGTGAGTGCAGGGCGATGGGGAGCAGTGAGTGCAGAGCGATGGGGAGCAGTGAGCGCAGGGCGATGGGGAGCAGTGAGCGCAGAGCGATGGGGAACAGTGAGCGCAGAGCGATGGGGAGCAGTGAGCGCAGAGCGATGGGGAGCAGTGAGCGCAGGGCGATGGGGAGCAGTGAGCGCAGAGCGATGGGGAGCAGTGAGCGCAGGGCGATGGGGAGCAGTGAGCGCAGAGCGATGGGGAGCAGTGAGCGCAGGGCGATGGGGAACAGTGAGCGCAGAGCGATGGGGAGCAGTGAGCGCAGAGCGATGGGGAGCAGTGAGCGCAGAGCGATGGGGAGCAGTGAGCGCAGGGCGATGGGGAGCAGTGAGCGCAGAGCGATGGGCAGCAGTGAGCGCAGGGCGATGGGGAACAGTGAGCGCAGGGCGATGGGGAGCAGTGAGCGCAGAGCGATGGGGAACAGTGAGCGCAGAGCGATGGGGAGCAGTGAGCGCAGGGCGATGGGGAGCAGTGAGCGCAGAGCGATGGGGAGCAGTGAGCGCAGGGCGATGGGGAGCAGTGAGCGCAGAGCGATGGGGAACAGTGAGCGCAGAGCGATGGGGAGCAGTGAGCGCAGGGCGATGGGGAGCAGTGAGCGCAGAGCGATGGGGAGCAGTGAGCGCAGGGCGATGGGGAGCAGTGAGCGCAGGGCGATGGGGAGCAGTGAGCGCAGGGCGATGGGGAGCAGTGAGCGCAGGGCGATGGGGAGCAGTGAGCGCAGAGCGATGGGGAACAGTGAGCGCAGAGCGATGGGGAGCAGTGAGCGCAGAGCGATGGGGAGCAGTGAGCGCAGAGCGATGGGGAGCAGTGAGCGCAGAGCGATGGGGAGCAGTGAGCGCAGAGCGATGGGGAGCAGTGAGCGCAGGGCGATGGGGAGCAGTGAGCGCAGGGCGATGGGGAGCAGTGAGCGCAGAGCGATGGGGAACAGTGAGCGCAGGGCGATGGGGAGCAGTGAGCGCAGAGCGATGGGGAGCAGTGAGCGCAGAGCGATGGGGAGCAGTGAGCGCAGAGCGATGGGGAACAGTGAGCGCAGAGCGATGGGAGCAGTGAGCGCAGGGCGATGGGCAGCAGTGAGCGCAGGGCGATGGGGAACAGTGAGCGCAGAGCGATGGGGAGCAGTAAGTGCAGGGCGATGGGGAGCAGTGAGCGCAGGGCGATGGGAGCAGTGAGCGCAGGGCGATGGGCAGCAGTGAGCGCAGGGCGATGGGGAACAGTGAGCGCAGAGCGATGGGGAGCAGTAAGTGCAGGGCGATGGGGAGCAGTGAGCGCAGAGCGATGGGGAACAGTGAGCGCAGAGCGATGGGGAGCAGTGAGCGCAGGGCGATGGGCAGCAGTGAGCGCAGAGCGATGGGGAACAGTGAGCGCAGGGCGATGGGGAGCAGTGAGCGCAGAGCGATGGGCAGCAGTGAGCGCAGAGCGATGGGGAACAGTGAGCGCAGAGCGATGGGGAACAGTGAGCGCAGGGCGATGGGGAACAGTGAGCGCAGAGCGATGGGGAGCAGTGAGCGCAGAGCGATGGGGAGCAGTGAGCGCAGAGCGATGGGGAGCAGTGAGCGCAAGGCGATGGGGAGCAGTGAGCGCAGGGCGATGGGGAGCAGTGAGCGCAGAGCGATGGGGAGCAGTGAGCGCAGAGCGATGGGGAGCAGTGAGCGCAGAGCGATGGGGAGCAGTGAGCGCAGAGCGATGGGGAGCAGTGAGCGCAGAGCGATGGGGAACAGTGAGCGCAGGGTGATGGGGAGCAGTGAGCGCAGAGCGATGGGGAACAGTGAGCGCAGAGCGATGGGGAGCAGTGAGCGCAGGGCGATGGGGAACAGTGAGCGCAGAGCGATGGGGAGCAGTGAGCGCAGAGCGATGGGGAACAGTGAGCGCAGGGCGATGGGCAGCAGTGAGCGCAGAGCGATGGGGAGCAGTGAGCGCAGGGCGATGGGGAACAGTGAGCGCAGAGCGATGGGGAGCAGTGAGCGCAGGGTGATGGGGAGCATTGAGCGCAGAGCGATGGGAACAGTGAGCGCAGAGCGATGGGCAGCAGTGAGCGCAGAGCGATGGGGAGCAGTGAGCGCAGAGCGATGGGCAGCAGTGAGCGCAGGGCGATGGGGAGCAGTGAGCGCAGAGCGATGGGAGCAGTGAGCGCAGGGTGATGGGGAGCAGTGAGCGCAGGGTGATGGGGAGCAGTGAGCGCAGAGCGATGGGAGCAGTGAGCGCAGGGCGATGGGGAACAGTGAGCGCAGAGCGATGGGGAGCAGTGAGCGCAGAGCGATGGGGAGCAGTGAGCGCAGAGCGATGGGGAGCAGTGAGCGCAGAGCGATGGGGAACAGTGAGCGCAGGGCGATGGGGAACAGTGAGCGCAGGGCGATGGGGAACAGTGAGCGCAGAGCGATGGGGAGCAGTGAGCGCAGGGCGATGGGGAGCAGTGAGCGCAGGGCGATGGGGAGCAGTGAGCGCAGAGCGATGGGGAGCAGTGAGCGCAGGGCGATGGGGAGCAGTGAGCGCAGAGCGATGGGGAGCAGTGAGCGCAGAGCGATGGGGAGCAGTGAGCGCAGAGCGATGGGGAGCAGTGAGCGCAGAGCGATGGGCAGCAGTGAGTGCAGAGCGATGGGAACAGTGAGCGCAGGGCGATGGGGAGCAGTGAGCGCAGGGCGATGGGGAGCAGTGAGCGCAGGGCGATGGGGAGCAGTGAGCGCAGAGCGATGGGGAGCAGTGAGTGCAGGGCGATGGGGAGCAGTGAGCGCAGAGCGATGGGGAACAGTGAGCGCAGAGCGATGGGGAGCAGTGAGCGCAGAGCGATGGGGAGCAGTGAGCGCAGGGCGATGGGGAGCAGTGAGCGCAGAGCGATGGGGAGCAGTGAGCGCAGAGCGATGGGGAGCAGTGAGCGCAGAGCGATGGGGAGCAGTGAGCGCAGAGCGATGGGGAGCAGTGAGCGCAGAGCGATGGGCAGCAGTGAGCGCAGAGCGATGGGGAACAGTGAGCGCAGGGTGATAGGGAGCAGTGAGCGCAGAGCGATGGGGAACAGTGAGCGCAGAGCGATGGGGAGCAGTGAGCGCAGGGCGATGGGGAACAGTGAGCGCAGAGCGATGGGGAGCAGTGAGCGCAGAGCGATGGGGAACAGTGAGCGCAGGGCGATGGGGAACAGTGAGCGCAGGGCGATGGGCAGCAGTGAGCGCAGAGCGATGGGGACAGTGAGCGCAGAGCGATGGGCAGCAGTGAGCGCAGAGCGATGGGGAGCAGTGAGCGCAGAGCGATGGGGAGCAGTGAGCGCAGAGCGATGGGCAGCAGTGAGCGCAGGGCGATGGGGAGCAGTGAGCGCAGAGCGATGGGAGCAGTGAGCGCAGGGTGATGGGGAGCAGTGAGCGCAGGGTGATGGGGAGCAGTGAGCGCAGAGCGATGGGAGCAGTGAGCGCAGGGTGATGGGGAGCAGTGAGCGCAGAGCGATGGGGAACAGTGAGCGCAGGGCGATGGGCAGCAGTGAGCGCAGGGCGATGGGAGCAGTGAGCGCAGAGCGATGGGGAGCAGTGAGCGCAGGGCGATGGGCAGCAGTGAGCGCAGGGCGATGGGAGCAGTGAGCGCAGAGCGATGGGGAGCAGTGAGCGCAGGGCGATGGGGAGCAGTGAGCGCAGGGCGATGGGAACAGTGAGCGCAGGGCGATGGGGAGCAGTGAGCGCAGGGCGATGGGGAACAGTGAGCGCAGGGCGATGGGGAGCAGTGAGCGCAGAGCGATGGGGAACAGTGAGCGCAGAGCGATGGGGAGCAGTGAGCGCAGGGCGATGGGGAGCAGTGAGCGCAGAGCGATGGGGAACAGTGAGCGCAGAGCGATGGGGAACAGTGAGCGCAGGGCGATGGGCAGCAGTGAGCGCAGGGCGATGGGGAACAGTGAGCGCAGAGCGATGGGGAGCAGTGAGCGCAGGGCGATGGGCAGCAGTGAGCGCAGAGCGATGGGGAACAGTGAGCGCAGGGCGATGGGGAACAGTGAGCGCAGGGCGATGGGGAGCAGTGAGCGCAGAGCGATGGGGAGCAGTGAGCGCAGGGCGATGGGGAGCAGTGAGCGCAGGGCGATGGGGAGCAGTGAGCGCACGGCGATGGGCAGCAGTGAGCGCAGAGCGATGGGGAGCAGTGAGCGCAGGGCGATGGGGAGCAGTGAGCACAGGGCGATGGGGAACAGTGAGCGCAGAGCGATGGGGAGCAGTGAGCACAGGGCGATGGGGAACATTGAGCGCAGAGCGATGGGGAACAGTGAGCGCAGAGCGATGGGGAGCAGTGAGCGCAGGGCGATGGGGAGCAGTGAGTGCAGAGCGATGGGGAACAGTGAGTGCAGAGCGATGGGCAGCAGTGAGCGCAGGGCGATGGGCAGCAGTGAGCGCAGGGCGATGGGCAGCAGTGAGCGCAGAGCGATGGGGAACAGTGAGCGCAGGGCGATGGGGAGCAGTGAGCGCAGGGCGATGGGGAGCAGTGAGCGCAAGGCGATGGGGAACAGTGAGCGCAGGGCGATGGGGAGCAGTGAGCGCAGGGCGATGGGGAGCAGTGAGCGCAGGGCGATGGGGAGCAGTGAGCGCAGGGCGATGGGGAGCAGTGAGCGCAGGGCGATGGGGAACAGTGAGCGCAGAGCGATGGGGAGCAGTGAGCGCAGAGCGATGGGGAGCAGTGAGCGCAGGGCGATGGGGAACAGTGAGCGCAGGGCGATGGGGAGCAGTGAGCGCAGAGCGATGGGGAACAGTGAGCGCAGGGCGATGGGGAACAGTGAGCGCAGAGCGATGGGGAACAGTGAGCGCAGAGCGATGGGGAGCAGTGAGCGCAGGGCGATGGGGAACAGTGAGTGCAGAGCGATGGGGAACAGTGAGTGCAGGGCGATGGGCAGCAGTGAGCGCAGAGCGATGGGGAACAGTGAGCGCAGAGCGATGGGCAGCAGTGAGCGCAGGGCGATGGGCAGCAGTGAGCGCAGGGCGATGGGCAGCAGTGAGCGCAGAGCGATGGGGAGCAGTGAGCGCAGGGCGATGGGCAGCAGTGAGCACAGGGCGATGGGGAACAGTGAGCGCAGAGCGATGGGGAGCAGTGAGCACAGGGCGATGGGGAACAGTGAGCGCAGAGCGATGGGGAACAGTGAGCGCAGAGCGATGGGGAGCAGTGAGCGCAGGGCGATGGGGAGCAGTGAGTGCAGAGCGATGGGGAACAGTGAGTGCAGAGCGATGGGCAGCAGTGAGCGCAGGGCGATGGGCAGCAGTGAGCGCAGGGCGATGGGCAGCAGTGAGCGCAGAGCGATGGGGAGCAGTGAGCGCAGGGCGATGGGGAGCAGTGAGCGCAGGGCGATGGGGAGCAGTGAGCGCAGAGCGATGGGGAGCAGTGAGCGCAGGGCGATGGGAACAGTGAGCGCAGGGCGATGGGGAGCAGTGAGCGCAGGGCGATGGGGAGCAGTGAGCACAGGGCGATGGGGAACAGTGAGCGCAGGGCGATGGGCAGCAGTGAGCGCAGAGCGATGGGGAGCAGTGAGCGCAGGGCGATGGGGAGCAGTGAGCGCAGAGCGATGGGGAGCAGTGAGCGCAGAGCGATGGGGAGCAGTGAGCGCAGAGCGATGGGGAGCAGTGAGCGCAGAGCGATGGGGAGCAGTGAGCGCAGAGCGATGGGGAGCAGTGAGCGCAGGGCGATGGGGAGCAGTGAGCGCAGAGCGATGGGAGCAGTGAGCGCAGGGCGATGGGGAGCAGTGAGCGCAGGGCGATGGGGAGCAGTGAGCGCAGGGCGATGGGGAGCAGTGAGCGCAGAGCGATGGGAGCAGTGAGCGCAGGGCGATGGGGAGCAGTGAGCGCAGAGCGATGGGGAACAGTGAGCGCAGAGCGATGGGGAACAGTGAGCGCAGAGCGATGGGGAGCAGTGAGCGCAGGGCGATGGGCAGCAGTGAGCGCAGAGCGATGGGGAGCAGTGAGCGCAGAGCGATGGGGAGCAGTGAGCGCAGGGCGATGGGGAGCAGTGAGCGCAGAGCGATGGGGAGCAGTGAGCGCAGGGCGATGGGAGCAGTGAGCGCAGAGCGATGGGGAACAGTGAGCGCAGGGCGATGGGGAACAGTGAGCGCAGGGCGATGGGCAGCAGTGAGCGCAGGGCGATGGGGAACAGTGAGCGCAGAGCGATGGGGAACAGTGAGCGCAGGGCGATGGGCAGCAGTGAGCGCAGGGCGATGGGGAACAGTGAGCGCAGGGCGATGGGGAGCAGTGAGCGCAGGGCGATGGGGAGCAGTGAGCGCAGGGCGATGGGGAGCAGTGAGCGCAGGGCGATGGGGAGCAGTGAGCGCAGAGCGATGGGGAGCAGTGAGCGCAGAGCGATGGGGAACAGTGAGCGCAGGGCGATGGGGAGCAGTGAGCGCAGGGCGATGGGGAGCAGTGAGCGCAGGGCGATGGGGAGCAGTGAGCGCAGGGCGATGGGGAGCAGTGAGCGCAGGGCGATGGGGAGCAGTGAGCGCAGGGCGATGGGGAGCAGTGAGCGCAGAGCGATGGGGAGCAGTGAGCGCAGAGCGATGGGGAGCAGTGAGCGCAGGGCGATGGGCAGCAGTGAGCGCAGAGCGATGGGGAGCAGTGAGCACAGAGCGATGGGGATCAGTGAGCGCAGAGCGATGGGGAGCAGTGAGCGCAGAGCGATGGGGAGCAGTGAGCGCAGAGCGATGGGGAGCAGTGAGCGCAGAGCGATGGGGAGCAGTGAGCGCAGGGCGATGGGCAGCAGTGAGCGCAGAGCGATGGGGAGCAGTGAGCACAGAGCGATGGGGAGCAGTGAGCGCAGAGCGATGGGGAGCAGTGAGCGCAGGGCGATGGGGAGCAGTGAGCGCAGGGCGATGGGGAGCAGTGAGCGCAGGGCGATGGGGAGCAGTGAGCGCAGAGCGATGGGGAGCAGTGAGCGCAGGGCGATGGGGAGCAGTGAGCGCAGAGCGATGGGGAGCAGTGAGCGCAGGGCGATGGGGAGCAGTGAGCGCAGAGCGATGGGGAGCAGTGAGCGCAGGGCGATGGGGAGCAGTGAGCGCAGAGCGATGGGGAACAGTGAGCGCAGAGCGATGGGGAACAGTGAGCGCAGGGCGATGGGGAGCAGTGAGCGCAGGGCGATGGGCAGCAGTGAGCGCAGGGCGATGGGGAGCAGTGAGCGCAGGGCGATGGGCAGCAGTGAGCGCAGGGCGATGGGGAGCAGTGAGCGCAGGGCGATGGGGAGCAGTGAGCGCAGGGCGATGGGGACCAGTGAGCGCAGGGCGATGGGGAGCAGTGAGCGCAGGGCGATGGGCAGCAGTGAGCGCAGAGCGATGGGGAACAGTGAGCGCAGGGCGATGGGGAGCAGTGAGCGCAGGGCGATGGGGAGCAGTGAGCGCAGAGCGATGGGGAGCAGTGAGCGCAGGGCGATGGGGAACAGTGAGCGCAGGGCGATGGGCAGCAGTGAGCGCAGAGCGATGGGGAACAGTGAGCGCAGGGCGATGGGGAACAGTGAGCGCAGAGCGATGGGCAGCAGTGAGCGCAGGGCGATGGGGAACAGTGAGCGCAGAGCGATGGGCAGCAGTGAGCGCAGAGCGATGGGGAGCAGTGAGCGCAGGGCGATGGGGAACAGTGAGCGCAGAGCGATGGGGAGCAGTGAGCGCAGGGCGATGGGGAGCAGTGAGCGCAGGGCGATGGGGAGCAGTGAGCGCAGAGCGATGGGGATCAGTGAGCGCAGAGCGATGGGGAACAGTGAGCGCAGGGTGATGGGAACAGTGAGCGCAGAGCGATGGGCAGCAGTGAGCGCAGAGCGATGGGGAACAGTGAGCGCAGGGCGATGGGGAGCAGTGAGCGCAGGGCGATGGGGAGCAGTGAGCGCAGAGCGATGGGGAGCAGTGAGCGCAGAGCGATGGGGAGCAGTGAGCGCAGGGCGATGGGGAACAGTGAGCGCAGGGCGATGGGGAACAGTGAGCGCAGGGCGATGGGGAGCAGTGAGCGCAGAGCGATGGGGAACAGTGAGCGCAGGGCGATGGGGAACAGTGAGCGCAGGGCGATGGGGAGCAGTGAGCGCAGGGCGATGGGGAACAGTGAGCGCAGGGCGATGGGGAGCAGTGAGCGCAGGGCGATGGGGAGCAGTGAGCGCAGAGCGATGGGGAGCAGTGAGCGCAGAGCGATGGGCAGCAGTGAGCGCAGGGCGATGGGCAGCAGTGAGCGCAGAGCGATGGGGAGCAGTGAGCGCAGAGCGATGGGGAGCAGTGAGCGCAGAGCGATGGGGAGCAGTGAGCGCAGAGCGATGGGGAGCAGTGAGCGCAGGGTGATGGGGAGCAGTGAGCGCAGGGTGATGGGGAGCAGTGAGCGCAGGGCGATGGGAGCAGTGAGCGCAGGGCGATGGGGAGCAGTGAGCGCAGGGCGATGGGGAACAGTGAGCGCAGAGCGATGGGGAGCAGTGAGCGCAGAGCGATGGGGAACAGTGAGCGCAGGGCGATGGGGAACAGTGAGCGCAGAGCGATGGGGAGCAGTGAGCGCAGGGCGATGGGGAGCATTGAGCGCAGAGCGATGGGAACAGTGAGCGCAGAGCGATGGGCAGCAGTGAGCGCAGAGCGATGGGGAGCAGTGAGCGCAGAGCGATGGGGAGCAGTGAGCGCAGAGCGATGGGCAGCAGTGAGCGCAGAGCGATGGGGAGCAGTGAGTGCAGAGCGATGGGAGCAGTGAGCGCAGGGTGATGGGGAGCAGTGAGCGCAGGGTGATGGGGAGCAGTGAGCGCAGAGCGATGGGAGCAGTGAGCGCAGGGTGATGGGGAGCAGTGAGCGCAGGGCGATGGGAGCAGTGAGCGCAGAGCGATGGGGAGCAGTGAGCGCAGGGCGATGGGAACAGTGAGCGCAGGGCGATGGGGAGCAGTGAGCGCAGGGCGATGGGGAGCAGTGAGCGCAGAGCGATGGGGAACAGTGAGCGCAGGGCGATGGGCAGCAGTGAGCGCAGGGTGATGGGGAGCATTGAGCGCAGAGCGATGGGAACAGTGAGCGCAGAGCGATGGGCAGCAGTGAGCGCAGAGCGATGGGGAGCAGTGAGCGCAGAGCGATGGGGAGCAGTGAGCGCAGAGCGATGGGCAGCAGTGAGCGCAGAGCGATGGGGAGCAGTGAGTGCAGAGCGATGGGAGCAGTGAGCGCAGGGTGATGGGGAGCAGTGAGCGCAGGGTGATGGGGAGCAGTGAGCGCAGAGCGATGGGAGCAGTGAGCGCAGGGTGATGGGGAGCAGTGAGCGCAGGGCGATGGGAGCAGTGAGCGCAGAGCGATGGGGAGCAGTGAGCGCAGGGCGATGGGGAGCATTGAGCGCAGAGCGATGGGAACAGTGAGCGCAGAGCGATGGGCAGCAGTGAGCGCAGAGCGATGGGGAACAGTGAGCGCAGGGCGATGGGCAGCAGTGAGCGCAGGGCGATGGGGAACACTGAGCGCAGAGCGATGGGGAGCAGTGAGCGCAGGGCGATGGGCAGCAGTGAGCGCAGAGCGATGGGGAACAGTGAGCGCAGGGCGATGGGGAACAGTGAGCGCAGGGCGATGGGGAGCAGTGAGCGCAGAGCGATGGGGAGCAGTGAGCGCAGGGCGATGGGGAGCAGTGAGCGCACGGCGATGGGCAGCAGTGAGCGCAGGGCGATGGGGAACAGTGAGCGCAGAGCGATGGGGAGCAGTGAGCGCAGGGCGATGGGGAGCAGTGAGCGCAGGGCGATGGGGAACAGTGAGCGCAGGGCGATGGGCAGCAGTGAGCGCAGGGCGATGGGGAGCAGTGAGCGCAGGGCGATGGGGAGCAGTGAGCGCACGGCGATGGGCAGCAGTGAGCGCAGGGCGATGGGGAACAGTGAGCGCAGAGCGATGGGGAGCAGTGAGCGCAGAGCGATGGGGAGCAGTGAGCGCAGGGCGATGGGGAGCAGTGAGCGCAGGGCGATGGGGAGCAGTGAGCGCAGGGCGATGGGGAACAGTGAGCGCAGGGCGATGGGCAGCAGTGAGCGCAGGGCGATGGGGAACAGTGAGCGCAGGGCGATGGGGAACAGTGAGCGCAGAGCGATGGGGAGCAGTGAGCGCAGAGCGATGGGCAGCAGTGAGCGCAGAGCGATGGGGAGCAGTGAGCGCAGGGCGATGGGGAACAGTGAGCGCAGAGCGATGGGGAGCAGTGAGCGCAGGGTGATGGGGAGCAGTGAGCGCAGAGCGATGGGGAACAGTGAGCGCAGAGCGATGGGGAGCAGTGAGCGCAGGGCAATGGGAACAGTGAGCGCAGAGCGATGGGCAGCAGTGAGCGCAGAGCGATGGGGAACAGTGAGCGCAGGGCGATGGGGAGCAGTGAGCGCAGAGCGATGGGGAGCAGTGAGTGCAGAGCGATGGGGAGCAGTGAGCGCAGGGCGATGGGGAGCAGTGAGTGCAGGGCGATGGGGAGCAGTGAGCGCAGAGCGATGGGGAACAGTGAGCGCAGGGCGATGGGGAGCAGTGAGCGCAGAGCGATGGGAGCAGTGAGTGCAGAGCGATGGGGAGCAGTGAGCGCAGAGCGATGGGCAGCAGTGAGCGCAGGGCGATGGGCAGCAGTGAGCGCAGAGCGATGGGCAGCAGTGAGCGCAGAGCGATGGGGAACAGTGAGCGCAGAGCGATGGGGAGCAGTGAGCGCAGAGCGATGGGGAGCAGTGAGCGCAGAGCGATGGGGAGCAGTGAGCGCAGGGCGATGGGGAGCAGTGAGCGCAGAGCGATGGGGAGCAGTGAGCGCAGAGCGATGGGCAGCAGTGAGCGCAGGGCGATGGGCAGCAGTGAGCGCAGAGCGATGGGCAGCAGTGAGCGCAGAGCGATGGGGAACAGTGAGCGCAGAGCGATGGGGAGCAGTGAGCGCAGAGCGATGGGGAGCAGTGAGCGCAGAGCGATGGGGAGCAGTGAGCGCAGGGCGATGGGGAGCAGTGAGCGCAGAGCGATGGGGAGCAGTGAGCGCAGGGCGATGGGGAGCAGTGAGCGCAGAGCGATGGGGAGCAGTGAGCGCAGGGCGATGGGGAACAGTGAGCGCAGAGCGATGGGGAGCAGTGAGCGCAGGGCGATGGGGAGCAGTGAGTGCAGGGCGATGGGGAGCAGTGAGTGCAGAGCGATGGGGAGCAGTGAGCGCAGGGCGATGGGGAGCAGTGAGCGCAGAGCGATGGGGAGCAGTGAGCGCAGGGCGATGGGGAGCAGTGAGCGCAGAGCGATGGGGAACAGTGAGCGCAGAGCGATGGGGAGCAGTGAGCGCAGGGTGATGGGAACAGTGAGCGCAGAGCGATGGGCAGCAGTGAGCGCAGAGCGATGGGGAACAGTGAGCGCAGGGCGATGGGGAGCAGTGAGCGCAGAGCGATGGGGAGCAGTGAGTGCAGAGCGATGGGGAGCAGTGAGCGCAGGGCGATGGGGAGCAGTGAGTGCAGGGCGATGGGGAGCAGTGAGCGCAGAGCGATGGGGAACAGTGAGCGCAGGGCGATGGGGAGCAGTGAGCGCAGAGCGATGGGAGCAGTGAGTGCAGAGCGATGGGGAGCAGTGAGCGCAGAGCGATGGGCAGCAGTGAGCGCAGGGCGATGGGCAGCAGTGAGCGCAGAGCGATGGGGAGCAGTGAGCGCAGAGCGATGGGGAGCAGTGAGCGCAGAGCGATGGGGAGCAGTGAGCGCAGGGCGATGGGGAGCAGTGAGCGCAGAGCGATGGGGAGCAGTGAGCGCAGGGCGATGGGGAGCAGTGAGCGCAGAGCGATGGGGAGCAGTGAGCGCAGGGCGATGGGGAACAGTGAGCGCAGAGCGATGGGGAGCAGTGAGCGCAGAGCGATGGGGAGCAGTGAGCGCAGGGCGATGGGGAGCAGTGAGCGCAGAGCGATGGGGAGCAGTGAGCGCAGGGCGATGGGGAGCAGTGAGCGCAGGGCGATGGGGAGCAGTGAGCGCAGAGCGATGGGGAGCAGTGAGCGCAGGGCGATGGGGAGCAGTGAGCGCAGAGCGATGGGGAGCAGTGAGCGCAGGGCGATGGGGAACAGTGAGCGCAGAGCGATGGGGAGCAGTGAGCGCAGAGCGATGGGGAGCAGTGAGCGCAGGGCGATGGGGAGCAGTGAGTGCAGGGCGATGGGGAGCAGTGAGTGCAGAGCGATGGGGAGCAGTGAGCGCAGGGCGATGGGGAGCAGTGAGCGCAGAGCGATGGGGAACAGTGAGCGCAGAGCGATGGGGAGCAGTGAGCGCAGAGCGATGGGGAGCAGTGAGCGCAGGGCGATGGGGAGCAGTGAGCGCAGAGCGATGGGGAGCAGTGAGCGCAGGGCGATGGGGAGCAGTGAGCGCAGAGCGATGGGGAGCAGTGAGCGCAGGGCGATGGGGAACAGTGAGCGCAGAGCGATGGGGAGCAGTGAGCGCAGAGCGATGGGGAGCAGTGAGCGCAGAGCGATGGGGAGCAGTGAGCGCAGGGCGATGGGGAGCAGTGAGCGCAGAGCGATGGGCAGCAGTGAGCGCAGGGCGATGGGGAACAGTGAGCGCAGGGCGATGGGGAGCAGTGAGCGCAGAGCGATGGGGAATAGTGAGCGCAGAGCGATGGGGAGCAGTGAGCGCAGGGCGATGGGGAGCAGTGAGCGCAGAGCGATGGGGAGCAGTGAGCGCAGGGCGATGGGGAGCAGTGAGCGCAGAGCGATGGGGAACAGTGAGCGCAGAGCGATGGGGAGCAGTGAGCGCAGGGCGATGGGGAGCAGTGAGCGCAGAGCGATGGGGAGCAGTGAGCGCAGGGCGATGGGGAGCAGTGAGCGCAGGGCGATGGGGAGCAGTGAGCGCAGGGCGATGGGGAGCAGTGAGCGCAGGGCGATGGGGAGCAGTGAGCGCAGAGCGATGGGGAACAGTGAGCGCAGAGCGATGGGGAGCAGTGAGCGCAGAGCGATGGGGAGCAGTGAGCGCAGAGCGATGGGGAGCAGTGAGCGCAGAGCGATGGGGAGCAGTGAGCGCAGAGCGATGGGGAGCAGTGAGCGCAGGGCGATGGGGAGCAGTGAGCGCAGGGCGATGGGGAGCAGTGAGCGCAGAGCGATGGGGAACAGTGAGCGCAGGGCGATGGGGAGCAGTGAGCGCAGAGCGATGGGGAGCAGTGAGCGCAGAGCGATGGGGAGCAGTGAGCGCAGAGCGATGGGGAACAGTGAGCGCAGAGCGATGGGAGCAGTGAGCGCAGGGCGATGGGCAGCAGTGAGCGCAGGGCGATGGGGAACAGTGAGCGCAGAGCGATGGGGAGCAGTAAGTGCAGGGCGATGGGGAGCAGTGAGCGCAGGGCGATGGGAGCAGTGAGCGCAGGGCGATGGGCAGCAGTGAGCGCAGGGCGATGGGGAACAGTGAGCGCAGAGCGATGGGGAGCAGTAAGTGCAGGGCGATGGGGAGCAGTGAGCGCAGAGCGATGGGGAACAGTGAGCGCAGAGCGATGGGGAGCAGTGAGCGCAGGGCGATGGGCAGCAGTGAGCGCAGAGCGATGGGGAACAGTGAGCGCAGGGCGATGGGGAGCAGTGAGCGCAGAGCGATGGGCAGCAGTGAGCGCAGAGCGATGGGGAACAGTGAGCGCAGAGCGATGGGGAACAGTGAGCGCAGGGCGATGGGGAACAGTGAGCGCAGAGCGATGGGGAGCAGTGAGCGCAGAGCGATGGGGAGCAGTGAGCGCAGAGCGATGGGGAGCAGTGAGCGCAAGGCGATGGGGAGCAGTGAGCGCAGGGCGATGGGGAGCAGTGAGCGCAGAGCGATGGGGAGCAGTGAGCGCAGAGCGATGGGGAGCAGTGAGCGCAGAGCGATGGGGAGCAGTGAGCGCAGAGCGATGGGGAGCAGTGAGCGCAGAGCGATGGGGAACAGTGAGCGCAGGGTGATGGGGAGCAGTGAGCGCAGAGCGATGGGGAACAGTGAGCGCAGAGCGATGGGGAGCAGTGAGCGCAGGGCGATGGGGAACAGTGAGCGCAGAGCGATGGGGAGCAGTGAGCGCAGAGCGATGGGGAACAGTGAGCGCAGGGCGATGGGCAGCAGTGAGCGCAGAGCGATGGGGAGCAGTGAGCGCAGGGCGATGGGGAACAGTGAGCGCAGAGCGATGGGGAGCAGTGAGCGCAGGGTGATGGGGAGCATTGAGCGCAGAGCGATGGGAACAGTGAGCGCAGAGCGATGGGCAGCAGTGAGCGCAGAGCGATGGGGAGCAGTGAGCGCAGAGCGATGGGCAGCAGTGAGCGCAGGGCGATGGGGAGCAGTGAGCGCAGAGCGATGGGAGCAGTGAGCGCAGGGTGATGGGGAGCAGTGAGCGCAGGGTGATGGGGAGCAGTGAGCGCAGAGCGATGGGAGCAGTGAGCGCAGGGCGATGGGGAACAGTGAGCGCAGAGCGATGGGGAGCAGTGAGCGCAGAGCGATGGGGAGCAGTGAGCGCAGAGCGATGGGGAGCAGTGAGCGCAGAGCGATGGGGAACAGTGAGCGCAGGGCGATGGGGAACAGTGAGCGCAGGGCGATGGGGAACAGTGAGCGCAGAGCGATGGGGAGCAGTGAGCGCAGGGCGATGGGGAGCAGTGAGCGCAGGGCGATGGGGAGCAGTGAGCGCAGAGCGATGGGGAGCAGTGAGCGCAGGGCGATGGGGAGCAGTGAGCGCAGAGCGATGGGGAGCAGTGAGCGCAGAGCGATGGGGAGCAGTGAGCGCAGAGCGATGGGGAGCAGTGAGCGCAGAGCGATGGGCAGCAGTGAGTGCAGAGCGATGGGAACAGTGAGCGCAGGGCGATGGGGAGCAGTGAGCGCAGGGCGATGGGGAGCAGTGAGCGCAGGGCGATGGGGAGCAGTGAGCGCAGAGCGATGGGGAGCAGTGAGTGCAGGGCGATGGGGAGCAGTGAGCGCAGAGCGATGGGGAACAGTGAGCGCAGAGCGATGGGGAGCAGTGAGCGCAGAGCGATGGGGAGCAGTGAGCGCAGGGCGATGGGGAGCAGTGAGCGCAGAGCGATGGGGAGCAGTGAGCGCAGAGCGATGGGGAGCAGTGAGCGCAGAGCGATGGGGAGCAGTGAGCGCAGAGCGATGGGGAGCAGTGAGCGCAGAGCGATGGGCAGCAGTGAGCGCAGAGCGATGGGGAACAGTGAGCGCAGGGTGATGGGGAGCAGTGAGCGCAGAGCGATGGGGAACAGTGAGCGCAGAGCGATGGGGAGCAGTGAGCGCAGGGCGATGGGGAACAGTGAGCGCAGAGCGATGGGGAGCAGTGAGCGCAGAGCGATGGGGAACAGTGAGCGCAGGGCGATGGGGAACAGTGAGCGCAGGGCGATGGGCAGCAGTGAGCGCAGAGCGATGGGGACAGTGAGCGCAGAGCGATGGGCAGCAGTGAGCGCAGAGCGATGGGGAGCAGTGAGCGCAGAGCGATGGGGAGCAGTGAGCGCAGAGCGATGGGCAGCAGTGAGCGCAGGGCGATGGGGAGCAGTGAGCGCAGAGCGATGGGAGCAGTGAGCGCAGGGTGATGGGGAGCAGTGAGCGCAGGGTGATGGGGAGCAGTGAGCGCAGAGCGATGGGAGCAGTGAGCGCAGGGTGATGGGGAGCAGTGAGCGCAGAGCGATGGGGAACAGTGAGCGCAGGGCGATGGGCAGCAGTGAGCGCAGGGCGATGGGAGCAGTGAGCGCAGAGCGATGGGGAGCAGTGAGCGCAGGGCGATGGGCAGCAGTGAGCGCAGGGCGATGGGAGCAGTGAGCGCAGAGCGATGGGGAGCAGTGAGCGCAGGGCGATGGGGAGCAGTGAGCGCAGGGCGATGGGAACAGTGAGCGCAGGGCGATGGGGAGCAGTGAGCGCAGGGCGATGGGGAACAGTGAGCGCAGGGCGATGGGGAGCAGTGAGCGCAGAGCGATGGGGAACAGTGAGCGCAGAGCGATGGGGAGCAGTGAGCGCAGGGCGATGGGGAGCAGTGAGCGCAGAGCGATGGGGAACAGTGAGCGCAGAGCGATGGGGAACAGTGAGCGCAGGGCGATGGGCAGCAGTGAGCGCAGGGCGATGGGGAACAGTGAGCGCAGAGCGATGGGGAGCAGTGAGCGCAGGGCGATGGGCAGCAGTGAGCGCAGAGCGATGGGGAACAGTGAGCGCAGGGCGATGGGGAACAGTGAGCGCAGGGCGATGGGGAGCAGTGAGCGCAGAGCGATGGGGAGCAGTGAGCGCAGGGCGATGGGGAGCAGTGAGCGCAGGGCGATGGGGAGCAGTGAGCGCACGGCGATGGGCAGCAGTGAGCGCAGAGCGATGGGGAGCAGTGAGCGCAGGGCGATGGGGAGCAGTGAGCACAGGGCGATGGGGAACAGTGAGCGCAGAGCGATGGGGAGCAGTGAGCACAGGGCGATGGGGAACATTGAGCGCAGAGCGATGGGGAACAGTGAGCGCAGAGCGATGGGGAGCAGTGAGCGCAGGGCGATGGGGAGCAGTGAGTGCAGAGCGATGGGGAACAGTGAGTGCAGAGCGATGGGCAGCAGTGAGCGCAGGGCGATGGGCAGCAGTGAGCGCAGGGCGATGGGCAGCAGTGAGCGCAGAGCGATGGGGAACAGTGAGCGCAGGGCGATGGGGAGCAGTGAGCGCAGGGCGATGGGGAGCAGTGAGCGCAAGGCGATGGGGAACAGTGAGCGCAGGGCGATGGGGAGCAGTGAGCGCAGGGCGATGGGGAGCAGTGAGCGCAGGGCGATGGGGAGCAGTGAGCGCAGGGCGATGGGGAGCAGTGAGCGCAGGGCGATGGGGAACAGTGAGCGCAGAGCGATGGGGAGCAGTGAGCGCAGAGCGATGGGGAGCAGTGAGCGCAGGGCGATGGGGAACAGTGAGCGCAGGGCGATGGGGAGCAGTGAGCGCAGAGCGATGGGGAACAGTGAGCGCAGGGCGATGGGGAACAGTGAGCGCAGAGCGATGGGGAACAGTGAGCGCAGAGCGATGGGGAGCAGTGAGCGCAGGGCGATGGGGAACAGTGAGTGCAGAGCGATGGGGAACAGTGAGTGCAGGGCGATGGGCAGCAGTGAGCGCAGAGCGATGGGGAACAGTGAGCGCAGAGCGATGGGCAGCAGTGAGCGCAGGGCGATGGGCAGCAGTGAGCGCAGGGCGATGGGCAGCAGTGAGCGCAGAGCGATGGGGAGCAGTGAGCGCAGGGCGATGGGCAGCAGTGAGCACAGGGCGATGGGGAACAGTGAGCGCAGAGCGATGGGGAGCAGTGAGCACAGGGCGATGGGGAACAGTGAGCGCAGAGCGATGGGGAACAGTGAGCGCAGAGCGATGGGGAGCAGTGAGCGCAGGGCGATGGGGAGCAGTGAGTGCAGAGCGATGGGGAACAGTGAGTGCAGAGCGATGGGCAGCAGTGAGCGCAGGGCGATGGGCAGCAGTGAGCGCAGGGCGATGGGCAGCAGTGAGCGCAGAGCGATGGGGAGCAGTGAGCGCAGGGCGATGGGGAGCAGTGAGCGCAGGGCGATGGGGAGCAGTGAGCGCAGAGCGATGGGGAGCAGTGAGCGCAGGGCGATGGGAACAGTGAGCGCAGGGCGATGGGGAGCAGTGAGCGCAGGGCGATGGGGAGCAGTGAGCACAGGGCGATGGGGAACAGTGAGCGCAGGGCGATGGGCAGCAGTGAGCGCAGAGCGATGGGGAGCAGTGAGCGCAGGGCGATGGGGAGCAGTGAGCGCAGAGCGATGGGGAACAGTGAGCGCAGGGCGATGGGGAACAGTGAGCGTAGGGCGATGGGGAACAGTGAGCGCAGGGCGATGGGGAGCAGTGAGCGCAGGGCGATGGGCAGCAGTGAGCGCAGGGCGATGGGGAACAGTGAGCGCAGAGCGATGGGGAACAGTGAGCGCAGAGCGATGGGGAGCAGTGAGCGCAGAGCGATGGGGAGCAGTGAGCGCAGAGCGATGGGGAGCAGGGAGCGCAGAGTGATGGGGAGCAGTGAGCGCAGGGCGATGGGCAGCAGTGAGCGCAGGGCGATGGGGAGCAGTGAGCGCAGGGCGATGGGGAGCAGCGAGCGCAGGGCGATGGGCAGCAGTGAGCGCAGGGCGATGGGGAGCAGTGAGCGCAGAGCGATGGGCAGCAGTGAGCGCAGGGCGATGGGGAGCAGTGAGCGCAGAGCGATGGGGAGCAGTGAGCGCAGGGCGATGGGGAACAGTGAGCGCAGGGTGATGGGGAGCAGTGAGCGCAGAGCGATGGGGAACAGTGAGCGCAGAGCGATGGGGAGCAGTGAGCGCAGGGCGATGGGGAGCAGTGAGCGCAGGGCGATGGGCCGCAGTGAGCGCAGGGCGATGGGGAACAGTGAGCGCAGGGCGATGGGGAACAGTGAGCGCAGAGCGATGGGGAACAGTGAGCGCAGGGCGATGGGGAGCAGTGAGCGCAGGGCGATGGGCAGCAGTGAGCGCAGAGCGATGGGGAACAGTGAGCGCAGAGCGATGGGGAGCAGTGAGCGCAGAGCGATGGGAAGCAGTGAGCGCAGAGCGATGGGGAACAGTGAGCGCAGAGCGATGGGGAGCATTGAGCGCAGAGCGATGGGGAACAGTGAGCGCAGGGCGATGGGGAACAGTGAGCGCAGAGCGATGGGGAACAGTGAGCGCAGGGCGATGGGGAGCAGTGAGCGCAGAGCGATGGGAACAGTGAGCGCAGAGCGATGGGGAGCAGTGAGCGCAGGGCGATGGGGAGCAGTGAGCGCAGGGCGATGGGGAGCAGTGAGCGCAGGGCGATGGGGAGCAGTGAGCGCAGAGCGATGGGGAACAGTGAGCGCAGAGCGATGGGGAGCAGTGAGCGCAGGGCGATGGGGAGCAGTGAGTGCAGGGCGATGGGGAGCAGTGAGCGCAGGGCGATGGGCAGCAGTGAGCGCAGGGTGATGGGGAGCAGTGAGCGCAAGAGCGATGGGGAGCAGTGAGCGCAGAGCGATGGGGAGCAGTGAGCGCAGGGCGATGGGGAACAGTGAGCGCAGGGCGATGGGGAACAGTGAGCGCAGGGCGATGGGGAACAGTGAGCGCAGAGCGATGGGGAGCAGTGAGCGCAGGGCGATGGGGAACAGTGAGCGCAGGGCGATGGGGAACAGTGAGCGCAGGGCGATGGGGAACAGTGAGCGCAGGGCGATGGGGAACAGTGAGCGCAGGGCGATGGGGAACAGTGAGCGCAGAGCGATGGGGAGCAGTGAGCGCAGGGCGATGGGGAACAGTGAGCGCAGGGCGATGGGGAACAGTGAGCGCAGGGCGATGGGGAACAGTGAGCGCAGGGCGATGGGGAGCAGTGAGCGCAGGGCGATGGGGAACAGTGAGCGCAGGGCGATGGGGAGCAGTGAGCGCAGGGCGATGGGGAGCAGTGAGCGCAGGGCGATGGGGAGCAGTGAGCGCAGGGCGATGGGGAGCAGTGAGCGCAGGGCGCTGGGGAACAGTGAGCGCAGAGCGATGGGGAGCAGTGAGCGCAGGGTGATGGGGAGCAGTGAGCGCAGAGCGATGGGGAACAGTGAGCGCAGAGCGATGGGGAGCAGTGAGCGCAGGGTGATGGGGAGCAGTGAGCGCAGAGCGATGGGGAGCAGTGAGCGCAGGGCGATGGGGAGCAGTGAGCGCAGGGCGATGGGCCGCAGTGAGCGCAGGGCGATGGGGAGCAGTGAGCGCAGGGCGATGGGGAACAGTGAGCGCAGAGCGATGGGGAGCAGTGAGCGCAGGGCGATGGGGAGCAGTGAGCGCAGGGCGATGGGCCGCAGTGAGCGCAGGGCGATGGGGAACAGTGAGCGCAGGGCGATGGGGAACAGTGAGCGCAGAGCGATGGGGAACAGTGAGCGCAGGGCGATGGGGAGCAGTGAGCGCAGGGCGATGGGCAGCAGTGAGCGCAGAGCGATGGGGAACAGTGAGCGCAGAGCGATGGGGAGCAGTGAGCGCAGAGCGATGGGAAGCAGTGAGCGCAGAGCGATGGGGAACAGTGAGCGCAGAGCGATGGGAACAGTGAGCGCAGAGCGATGGGGAGCAGTGAGCGCAGGGCGATGGGGAGCAGTGAGCGCAGGGCGATGGGGAGCAGTGAGCGCAGGGCGATGGGGAGCAGTGAGCGCAGAGCGATGGGGAACAGTGAGCGCAGAGCGATGGGGAGCAGTGAGCGCAGGGCGATGGGGAGCAGTGAGCGCAGGGCGATGGGGAGCAGTGAGCGCAGGGCGATGGGCAGCAGTGAGCGCAGGGTGATGGGG
The DNA here is from genome assembly GCF_047496885.1 of Scyliorhinus torazame. Taxonomy (NCBI): domain Eukaryota; kingdom Metazoa; phylum Chordata; class Chondrichthyes; order Carcharhiniformes; family Scyliorhinidae; genus Scyliorhinus; species Scyliorhinus torazame. The sequence goes on from NC_092711.1 coordinate 323,349,360, forward strand.
AGCAGTGAGCGCAAGAGCGATGGGGAGCAGTGAGCGCAAGAGCGATGGGGAGCAGTGAGCGCAGAGCGATGGGGAGCAGTGAGCGCAGGGCGATGGGGAACAGTGAGCGCAGGGCGATGGGGAACAGTGAGCGCAGGGCGATGGGGAACAGTGAGCGCAGAGCGATGGGGAGCAGTGAGCGCAGGGCGATGGGGAACAGTGAGCGCAGGGCGATGGGGAACAGTGAGCGCAGGGCGATGGGGAACAGTGAGCGCAGGGCGATGGGGAACAGTGAGCGCAGGGCGATGGGGAACAGTGAGCGCAGAGCGATGGGGAGCAGTGAGCGCAGGGCGATGGGGAACAGTGAGCGCAGGGCGATGGGGAACAGTGAGCGCAGGGCGATGGGGAGCAGTGAGCGCAGGGCGATGGGGAACAGTGAGCGCAGGGCGATGGGGAGCAGTGAGCGCAGGGCGATGGGGAGCAGTGAGCGCAGGGCGATGGGGAGCAGTGAGCGCAGGGCGATGGGGAGCAGTGAGCGCAGGGCGCTGGGGAGCAGTGAGCGCAGAGCGATGGGGAGCAGTGAGCGCAGAGCGATGGGGAACATTGATCGCAGGGCGATGGGCAGCAGTGAGCGCAGAGCAATGGGGAGCAGTGAGCGCAGGGCGATGGGGAGCAGTGAGCGCAGGGCGATGGGCAGCAGTGAGCGCAGAGCGATGGGGAGCAGTGAGCGCAGAGCGATGGGGAGCAGTGAGCGCAGAGCGATGGGCAGCAGTGAGCGCGGGGCGATGGGGAGCAGTGAGCGCAGGGCGATGGGGAGCAGTGAGCGCAGGGCGATGGGCAGCAGTGAGCGCAGAGCGATGGGGAGCAGTGAGCGCAGGGCGATGGGGAACATTGAGCGCAGGGCGATGGGGAGCAGTGAGCGCAGGGCGATGGGCAGCAGTGAGCGCAGAGCGATGGGGAACATTGAGCGCAGAGCGATGGGGAACATTGAGCGCAGGGCGATGGGGAGCAGTGAGCGCAGGGCGATGGGCAGCAGTGAGCGCAGGGCGATGGGGAACAGTGAGCGCAGAGCGATGGGGAGCAGTGAGCGCAGAGCGATGGGGAGCAGTGAGCGCAGGGCGATGGGGAGCAGTGAGCGCAGGGCGATGGGGAGCAGTGAGCGCAGAGCGATGGGAGCAGTGAGCGCAGGGCGATGGGCAGCAGTGAGCGCAGGGCGATGGGCAGCAGTGAGCGCAGAGCGATGGGCAGCAGTGAGCGCAGAGCGATGGGGAGCAGTGAGCGCAGGGCGATGGGGAACAGTGAGCGCAGGGCGATGGGGAGCAGTGAGCGCAGAGCGATGGGGAGCAGTGAGCGCAGAGCGATGGGGAACAGTGAGCGCAGGGCGATGGGGATCAGTGAGCGCAGGGCGATGGGGAGCAGTGAGCGCAGAGCGATGGGAGCAGTGAGCGCAGGGCGATGGGCAGCAGTGAGCGCAGGGCGATGGGCAGCAGTGAGCGCAGAGCGATGGGCAGCAGTGAGCGCAGAGCGATGGGGAGCAGTGAGCGCAGGGCGATGGGGAACAGTGAGCGCAGGGCGATGGGGAGCAGTGAGCGCAGAGCGATGGGGAGCAGTGAGCGCAGAGCGATGGGGAACAGTGAGCGCAGGGCGATGGGGATCAGTGAGCGCAGGGCGATGGGGAGCAGTAAGTGCAGGGCGATGGGGAACAGTGAGCGCAGAGCGATGGGGAGCAGTGAGCGCAGAGCGATGGGGAGCAGTGAGCGCAGAGCGATGGGGAGCAGTGAGCGCAGAGCGATGGGGAACAGTGAGCGCAGAGCGATGGGGAGCAGTGAGCGCAGAGCGATGGGGAACAGTGAGCGCAGAGCGATGGGGAGCAGTGAGCGCAGAGCGATGGGGAGCAGTGAGCGCAGGGCGATGGGGAACAGTGAGCGCAGAGCGATGGGGAGCAGTGAGCGCAGAGCGATGGGCAGCAGTGAGCGCAGAGCGATGGGGAACAGTGAGCGCAGAGCGATGGGGAGCAGTGAGCGCAGAGCGATGGGGAGCAGTGAGCGCAGAGCGATGGGGAGCAGTGAGCGCAGGGCGATGGGGAGCAGTGAGCGCAGGGCGATGGGCAGCAGTGAGCGCAGAGCGATGGGGAGCAGTGAGCGCAGGGCGATGGGCAGCAGTGAGCGCAGAGCGATGGGGAGCAGTGAGCGCAGGGCGATGGGCAGCAGTGAGCGCAGGGCGATGGGGAGCAGTGAGCGCAGGGCGATGGGCAGCAGTGAGCGCAGAGCGATGGGGAGCAGTGAGCGCAGAGCGATGGGGAGCAGTGAGCGCAGAGCGATGGGCAGCAGTGAGCGCGGGGCGATGGGGAGCAGTGAGCGCAGGGCGATGGGGAACAGTGAGCGCAGGGCGATGGGGAGCAGTGAGCGCAGAGCGATGGGGAGCAGTGAGCGCAGGGCGATGGGGAGCAGTGAGCGCAGGGCGATGGGGAGCAGTGAGCGCAGAGCGATGGGAGCAGTGAGCGCAGGGCGATGGGCAGCAGTGAGCGCAGGGCGATGGGCAGCAGTGAGTGCAGAGCGATGGGCAGCAGTGAGCGCAGAGCGATGGGGAGCAGTGAGCGCAGGGCGATGGGGAACAGTGAGCGCAGGGCGATGGGGAGCAGTGAGCGCAGAGCGATGGGGAGCAGTGAGCGCAGAGCGATGGGGAACAGTGAGCGCAGGGCGATGGGGATCAGTGAGCGCAGGGCGATGGGGAGCAGTGAGCGCAGAGCGATGGGAGCAGTGAGCGCAGGGCGATGGGCAGCAGTGAGCGCAGGGCGATGGGCAGCAGTGAGCGCAGAGCGATGGGCAGCAGTGAGCGCAGAGCGATGGGGAGCAGTGAGCGCAGGGCGATGGGGAACAGTGAGCGCAGGGCGATGGGGAGCAGTGAGCGCAGAGCGATGGGGAGCAGTGAGCGCAGAGCGATGGGGAACAGTGAGCGCAGGGCGATGGGGATCAGTGAGCGCAGGGCGATGGGGAGCAGTAAGTGCAGGGCGATGGGGAACAGTGAGCGCAGAGCGATGGGGAGCAGTGAGCGCAGAGCGATGGGGAGCAGTGAGCGCAGAGCGATGGGGAGCAGTGAGCGCAGAGCGATGGGGAACAGTGAGCGCAGAGCGATGGGGAGCAGTGAGCGCAGAGCGATGGGGAACAGTGAGCGCAGAGCGATGGGGAGCAGTGAGCGCAGAGCGATGGGGAGCAGTGAGCGCAGGGCGATGGGGAACAGTGAGCGCAGAGCGATGGGGAGCAGTGAGCGCAGAGCGATGGGCAGCAGTGAGCGCAGAGCGATGGGGAACAGTGAGCGCAGAGCGATGGGGAGCAGTGAGCGCAGAGCGATGGGGAGCAGTGAGCGCAGAGCGATGGGGAGCAGTGAGCGCAGGGCGATGGGGAGCAGTGAGCGCAGGGCGATGGGCAGCAGTGAGCGCAGAGCGATGGGGAGCAGTGAGCGCAGGGCGATGGGCAGCAGTGAGCGCAGAGCGATGGGGAGCAGTGAGCGCAGGGCGATGGGCAGCAGTGAGCGCAGAGCGATGGGGAGCAGTGAGCGCAGGGCGATGGGGAGCAGTGAGCGCAGAGCGATGGGGAGCAGTGAGCGCAGGGCGATGGGGAACAGTGAGCGCAGGGCGTTGGGGAACAGTGAGCGCAGAGCGATGGGGAGCAGTGAGCGCAGAGCGATGGGGAGCAGTGAGCGCAGGGCGATGGGGAGCAGTGAGTGCAGGGCGATGGGGAGCAGTGAGCGCAGAGCGATGGGGAGCAGTGAGCGCAGAGCGATGGGGAGCAGTGAGCGCAGGGCGATGGGGAGCAGTGAGCGCAGGGCGATGGGGAGCAGTGAGCGCAGGGCGATGGGGAGCAGTGAGCGCAGAGCGATGGGGAGCAGTGAGCGCAGGGCGATGGGGAACAGTGTGCGCAGAGCGATGGGCAGCAGTGAGCGCAGAGCGATGGGAACAGTGAGCGCAGAGCGATGGGGAGCAGTGAGCGCAGGGCGATGGGGAGCAGTGAGCGCAGGGCGATGGGGAGCAGTGAGCGCAGAGCGATGGGGAGCAGTGAGCGCAGGGCGATGGGGAACAGTGAGCGCAGAGCGATGGGAACAGTGAGCGCAGAGCGATGGGGAGCAGTGAGCGCAGGGCGATGGGGAGCAGTGAGCGCAGGGCGATGGGGAGCAGTGAGCGCAGAGCGATGGGCAGCAGTGAGCGCAGAGCGATGGGAACAGTGAGCGCAGAGCGATGGGGAGCAGTGAGCGCAGGGCGATGGGGAGCAGTGAGCGCAGGGCGATGGGGAGCAGTGAGCGCAGGGCGATGGGGAGCAGTGAGCGCAGGGCGATGGGGAGCAGTGAGCGCAGGGCGATGGGGAGCAGTGAGCGCAGGGCGAAGGGCAGCAGTGAGCGCAGAGCGATGGGGAGCAGTGAGCGCAGGGCGAAGGGCAGCAGTGAGCGCAGAGCGATGGGGAGCAGTGAGCGCAGAGCGATGGGGAGCAGTGAGCGCAGGGCGATGGGCAGCAGTGAGCGCAGGGCGATGGGGAGCAGTGAGCGCAGAGCGATGGGGAGCAGTGAGCGCAGAGCGATGGGGAGCAGTGAGCGCAGGGCGATGGGGAGCAGTGATCGCAGGGCGATGGGGAACAGTGAGCGCAGGGCGATGGGCAGCAGTGAGCGCAGAGCGATGGGGAGCAGTGAGCGCAGGGCGATGGGGAGCAGTGAGCGCAGAGCGATGGGGAGCAGTGAGCGCAGGGCGATGGGGAACAGTGAGCGCAGGGCGATGGGGAACAGTGAGCGCAGAGCGATGGGCAGCAGAGAGCGCAGGGCGATGGGGAACAGTGAGCGCAGAGCGATGGGCAGCAGTGAGCGCAGAGCGATGGGAACAGTGAGCGCAGAGCGATGGGGAGCAGTGAGCGCAGGGCGATGGGGAGCAGTGAGCGCAGGGCGATGGGGAGCAGTGAGCGCAGAGCGATGGGGAGCAGTGAGCGCAGGGCGATGGGGAGCAGTGAGCGCAGGGCGATGGGGAGCAGTGAGCGCAGGGCGATGGGGAGCAGTGAGCGCAGAGCGATGGGCAGCAGTGAGCGCAGAGCGATGGGAACAGTGAGCGCAGAGCGATGGGGAGCAGTGAGCGCAGGGCGATGGGGAGCAGTGAGCGAAGGGCGATGGGGAGCAGTGAGCGCAGGGCGATGGGGAGCAGTGAGCGCAGAGCGATGGGCAGCAGTGAGCGCAGAGCGATGGGAACAGTGAGCGCAGAGCGATGGGGAGCAGTGAGCGCAGGGCGATGGGGAGCAGTGAGCGCAGGGCGATGGGGAGCAGTGAGCGCAGGGCGATGGGCAGCTGTGAGCGCAGGGCGATGGGGAACAGTGAGCGCAGGGCGATGGGGAGCAGTGAGCGCAGAGCGATGGGGAACAGTGAGCGCAGGGCGATGGGGAACAGTGAGCGCAGGGCGATGGGAAGCAGTGAGCGCAGGGCGATGGGGAGCAGTGAGCGCAGGGCGATGGGGAGCAGTGAGCGCAGGGCGATGGGGAGCAGTGACCGCAGGGCGATGGGGAACAGTGAGCGCAGGGCGATGGGGAGCAGTGAGCGCAGGGCGATGGGGAGCAGTGAGCGCAGAGCGATGGGGAGCAGTGAGCGCAGGGCGATGGGGAACAGTGAGCGCAGGGCGATGGTGAGCAGTGAGCGCAGAGCGATGGGGAGCAGTGAGCGCAGAGCGATGGGGAGCAGTGAGCGCAGAGCGATGGGGAACAGTGAGCGCAGGGCGATGGGGAGCAGTGAGCGCAGGGCGATGGGGAGCAGTGAGCGCAGGGCGATGGGCAGCAGTGAGCGCAGGGCGATGGGGAGCAGTGAGCGCAGAGCGATGGGGGGCAGTGAGCGCAGGGCGATGGGGAGCAGTGAGCGCAGGGCGATGGGGAGCAGTGAGCGCAGAGCGATGGGGAGCAGTGAGCGCAGGGCGATGGGCAGCAGTGAGCGCAGGGCGATGGGGAGCAGTGAGCGCAGAGCGATGGGCAGCAGTGAGCGCAGAGCGATGGGCAGCAGTGAGCGCAGAGCGATGGGGAACAGTGAGCGCAGGGCGATGGGGAGCAGTGAGCGCAGGGCGATGGGCAGCAGTGAGCGCAGAGCGATGGGGAGCAGTGAGCGCAGGGCGACGGGGAACAGTGAGCGCAGAGCGATGGGCAGCAGTGAGCGCAGGGCGATGGGGAGCAGTGAGCGCAGAGCGATGGGGAGCAGTGAGCGCAGGGCGATGGGGAACAGTGAGCGCAGGGCGATGGGCAGCAGTGAGCGCAGAGCGATGGGGAGCAGTGAGCGCAGAGCGATGGGGAGCAGTGAGCGCAGAGCGATGGGGAACAGTGAGCGCAGGGCGATGGGGAGCAGTGAGCGCAGAGCGATGGGGAACAGGGAGCGCAGAGCGATGGGGAGCAGTGAGCGCAGGGCGATGGGGAACAGTGAGCGCAGAGCGATGGGGAGCAGTGAGCGCAGAGCGATGGGGAACAGTGAGCGCAGAGCGATGGGGAACAGTGAGCGCAGAGCGATGGGGAACAGTGAGCGCAGGGCGATGGGGAGCAGTGAGCGCAGGGCGATGGGGAACAGTGAGCGCAGAGCGATGGGGAACAGTGAGCGCAGGGCGATGGGGAGCAGTGAGCGCAGGGCGATGGGGAACAGTGAGCGCAGGGCGATGGGGAACAGTGAGCGCAGAGCGATGGGCAGCAGTGAGCGCAGAGCGATGGGGAGCAGTGAGCGCAGAGCGATGGGGAACAGTGAGCGCAGAGCGATGGGCAGCAGTGAGCGCAGAGCGATGGGGAGCAGTGAGCGCAGGGCGATGGGGAACAGTGAGCGCAGAGCGATGGGCAGCAGTGAGCGCAGAGCGATGGGGAGCAGTGAGCGCAGAGCGATGGGCAGCAGTGAGCGCAGAGCGATGGGGAACAGTGAGCGCAGAGCGATGGGCAGCAGTGAGCGCAGGGCGATGGGGAACAGTGAGCGCAGAGCGATGGGCAGCAGTGAGCGCAGAGCGATGGGGAGCAGTGAGCGCAGAGCGATGGGCAGCAGTGAGCGCAGAGCGATGGGGAGCAGTGAGCGCAGAGCGATGGGGAGCAGTGAGCGCAGGGCGATGGGGAGCAGTGAGCGCAGAGCGATGGGGAACAGTGAGCGCAGAGCGATGGGGAACAGTGAGCGCAGAGCGATGGGGAACAGTGAGCGCAGAGCGATGGGGAGCAGTGAGCGCAGGGCGATGGGGAACAGTGAGCGCAGAGCGATGGGGAACAGTGAGCGCAGAGCGATGGGGAGCAGTGAGCGCAGGGCGATGGGCAGCAGTGAGCGCAGAGCGATGGGCAGCAGTGAGCGCAGAGCGATGGGGAACAGTGAGCGCAGAGCGATGGGCAGCAGTGAGCGCAGAGCGATGGGCAGCAGTGAGCGCAGAGCGATGGGGAACAGTGAGCGCAGAGCGATGGGGAGCAGTGAGCGCAGGGCGATGGGGAACAGTGAGCGCAGAGCGATGGGCAGCAGTGAGCGCAGAGCGATGGGCAGCAGTGAGCGCAGAGCGATGGGCAGCAGTGAGCGCAGAGCGATGGGGAACAGTGAGCGCAGAGCGATGGGGAGCAGTGAGCGCAGAGCGATGGGCAGCAGTGAGCGCAGAGCGATGGGCAGCAGTGAGCGCAGAGCGATGGGGAGCAGTGAGCGCAGGGCGATGGGCAGCAGTGAGCGCAGAGCGATGGGCAGCAGTGAGTGCAGGGCGATGGGGAGCAGTGAGCGCAGAGCGATGGGGAGCAGTGAGCGCAGAGCGATGGGGAGCAGTGAGCGCAGGGCGATGGGGAGCAGTGAGCGCAGAGCGATGGGCAGCAGTGAGTGCAGGGCGATGGGGAACAGTGAGCGCAGGGCGATGGGGAGCAGTGAGCGCAGAGCGATGGGCAGCAGTGAGTGCAGGGCGATGGGGAGCAGTGAGCGCAGAGCGATGGGGAGCAGTGAGTGCAGAGCGATGGGGAGCAGTGAGCGCAGGGCGATGGGGAGCAGTGAGCGCAGGGCGATGGGGAGCAGTGAGCGCAGAGCGATGGGCAGCAGTGAGTGCAGGGCGATGGGGAGCAGTGAGCGCAGAGCGATGGGGAGCAGTGAGCGCAGAGCGATGGGGAGCAGTGAGCGCAGGGCGATGGGGAGCAGTGAGCGCAGAGCGATGGGGAGCACTGAGCGCAGGGCGATGGGGAGCAGTGAGCGCAGGGCGATGGGGAGCAGTGAGCGCAGAGCGATGGGCAGCAGTGAGCGCAGAGCGATGGGCAGCAGTGAGCGCAGAGCGATGGGAACAGTGAGCGCAGGGCGATGGGCAGCAGTGAGCGCAGAGCGATGGGGAGCAGTGAGCGCAGGGCGATGGGGAACAGTGAGCGCAGAGCGATGGGCAGCAGTGAGCGCAGAGCGATGGGCAGCAGTGAGCGCAGAGCGATGGGGAACAGTGAGCGCAGGGCGATGGGGAACAGTGAGCGCAGAGCGATGGGCAGCAGTGAGCGCAGAGCGATGGGCAGCAGTGAGCGCAGAGCGATGGGGAACAGTGAGCGCAGGGCGATGGGGAGCAGTGAGCGCAGGGCGATGGGGAGCAGTGAGCGCAGAGCGATGGGGAGCAGTGAGCGCAGGGCGATGGGGAGCAGTGAGCGCAGAGCGATGGGAACAGTGAGCGCAGGGCGATGGGCAGCAGTGAGCGCAGAGCGATGGGGAGCAGTGAGCGCAGGGCGATGGGGAACAGTGAGCGCAGAGCGATGGGCAGCAGTGAGCGCAGAGCGATGGGCAGCAGTGAGCGCAGAGCGATGGGGAACAGTGAGCGCAGGGCGATGGGGAACAGTGAGCGCAGAGCGATGGGCAGCAGTGAGCGCAGAGCGATGGGCAGCAGTGAGCGCAGAGCGATGGGGAACAGTGAGCGCAGGGCGATGGGGAGCAGTGAGCGCAGGGCGATGGGGAACAGTGAGCGCAGGGCGATGGGGAACAGTGAGCGCAGGGCGATGGGGAGCAGTGAGCGCAGGGCGATGGGCAGCAGTGAGCGCAGGGCGATGGGGAGCAGTGAGCGCAGGGCGATGGGGAGCCGTGAGCGCAGGGCGATGGGGAACAGTGAGCGCAGAGCGATGGGGAGCAGTGAGCGCAGAGCGATGGGGAACAGTGAGCGCAGGGCGATGGGGAGCAGTGAGCGCAGGGCGATGGGAACAGTGAGCGCAGAGCGATGGGGAGCAGTGAGCGCAGGGCGATGGGGAGCAGTGAGCGCAGGGCGATGGGGAGCAGTGAGCGCAGAGCGATGGGCAGCAGTGAGCGCAGAGCGATGGGAACAGTGAGCGCAGAGCGATGGGGAGCAGTGAGCGCAGGGCGATGGGGAGCAGTGAGCGCAGGGCGATGGGGAGCAGTGAGCGCAGGGCGATGGGGAGCAGAGAGCGCAGGGCGATGGGCAGCAGTGAGCGCAGAGCGATGGGGAGCAGTGAGCGCAGAGCGATGGGGTGCAGTGAGCGCAGGGCGATGGGGAGCAGTGAGCGCAGGGCGATGGGGAGCAGTGAGCGCAGGGCGATGGGGAGCAGTGAGCGCAGGGCGATGGGGAGCAGTGAGCGCAGGGCGATGGGGAGCAGTGAGCGCAGGGCGATGGGGAACAGTGAGCGCAGAGCGATGGGGAGCAGTGAGCGCAGGGCGATGGGGAGCAGTGAGCGCAGGGCGATGGGGAGCAGTGAGCGCAGGGCGATGGGGAGCAGTGAGCGCAGAGCGATGGGGAGCAGTGAGCGCAGAGCGATGGGGAGCAGTGAGCGCAGAGCGATGGGGAGCAGTGAGCGCAGGGCGATGGGGAGCAGTGAGCGCAGGGCGATGGGGAGCAGTGAGCGCAGGGCGATGGGGAGCAGTGAGCGCAGAGCGATGGGGAGCAGTGAGCGCAGGGCGATGGGGAACAGTGAGCGCAGAGCGATGGGCAGCAGTGAGCGCAGAGCGATGGGAACAGTGAGCGCAGAGCGATGGGGAGCAGTGAGCGCAGGGCGATGGGGAGCAGTGAGCGCAGGGCGATGGGGAGCAGTGAGCGCAGAGCGATGGGGAGCAGTGAGCGCAGGGCGATGGGGAGCAGTGAGCGCAGGGCGATGGGGAGCAGTGAGCGCAGGGCGATGGGGAGCAGTGAGCGCAGAGCGATGGGCAGCAGTGAGCGCAGAGCGATGGGAACAGTGAGCGCAGAGCGATGGGGAGCAGTGAGCGCAGGGCGATGGGGAGCAGTGAGCGCAGGGCGATGGGGAGCAGTGAGCGCAGGGCGATGGGGAGCAGTGAGCGCAGAGCGATGGGCAGCAGTGAGCGCAGAGCGATGTGAACAGTGAGCGCAGAGCGATGGGGAGCAGTGAGCGCAGGGCGATGGGGAGCAGTGAGCGCAGGGCGATGGGCAGCAGTGAGCGCAGGGCGATGGGGAACAGTGAGCGCAGGGCGATGGGGAGCAGTGAGCGCAGAGCGATGGGGAACAGTGAGCGCAGGGCGATGGGGAACAGTGAGCGCAGGGCGATGGGGAGCAGTGAGCGCAGGGCGATGGGAAGCAGTGAGCGCAGGGCGATGGGGAGCAGTGAGCGCAGGGCGATGGGGAGCAGTGAGCGCAGGGCGATGGGGAGCAGTGAGCGCAGGGCGATGGGGAACAGTGAGCGCAGGGCGATGGGAGCAGTGAGCGCAGGGCGATGGGGAGCAGTGAGCGCAGAGCGATGGGGAGCAGTGAGCGCAGGGCGATGGGGAACAGTGAGCGCAGGGCGATGGGGAGCAGTGAGCGCAGAGCGATGGGGAGCAGTGAGCGCAGAGCGATGGGGAGCAGTGAGCGCAGAGCGATGGGGAACAGTGAGCGCAGGGCGATGGGGAGCAGTGAGCGCAGGGCGATGGGGAGCAGTGAGCGCAGGGCGATGGGCAGCAGTGAGCGCAGGGCGATGGGGAGCAGTGAGCGCAGAGCGATGGGGAGCAGTGAGCGCAGGGCGATGGGGAGCAGTGAGCGCAGGGCGATGGGGAGCAGTGAGCGCAGAGCGATGGGGAGCAGTGAGCGCAGGGCGATGGGCAGCAGTGAGCGCAGGGCGATGGGGAGCAGTGAGCGCAGAGCGATGGGCAGCAGTGAGCGCAGAGCGATGGGCAGCAGTGAGCGCAGAGCGATGGGGAACAGTGAGCGCAGGGCGATGGGGAGCAGTGAGCGCAGGGCGATGGGGAGCAGTGAGCGCAGAGCGATGGGCAGCAGTGAGCGCAGAGCGATGGGGAGCAGTGAGCGCAGGGCGATGGGGAGCAGTGAGCGCAGAGCGATGGGGAACAGTGAGCGCAGAGCGATGGGGAACAGTGAGCGCAGAGCGATGGGGAACAGTGAGCGCAGGGCGATGGGGAGCAGTGAGCGCAGAGCGATGGGGAACAGTGAGCGCAGAGCGATGGGGAACAGTGAGCGCAGGGCGATGGGGAGCAGTGAGCGCAGGGCGATGGGGAACAGTGAGCGCAGAGCGATGGGGAACAGTGAGCGCAGGGCGATGGGGAGCAGTGAGCGCAGGGCGATGGGGAACAGTGAGCGCAGGGCGATGGGGAACAGTGAGCGCAGGGCGATGGGGAGCAGTGAGCGCAGAGCGATGGGAACAGTGAGCGCAGAGCGATGGGAACAGTGAGCGCAGGGCGATGGGGAGCAGTGAGCGCAGGGCGATGGGGAACAGTGAGCGCAGAGCGATGGGGAACAGTGAGCGCAGGGCGATGGGGAGCAGTGAGCGCAGGGCGATGGGGAACAGTGAGCGCAGGGCGATGGGAACAGTGAGCGCAGAGCGATGGGGAGCAGTGAGCGCAGAGCGATGGGCAGCAGTGAGCGCAGAGCGATGGGGAGCAGTGAGCGCAGAGCGATGGGGAACAGTGAGCGGAGAGCGATGGGGAGCAGTGAGCGCAGGGCGATGGGGAACAGTGAGCGCAGAGCGATGGGCAGCAGTGAGCGCAGAGCGATGGGGAACAGTGAGCGCAGAGCGATGGGGAACAGTGAGCGCAGAGCGATGGGGAACAGTGAGCGCAGAGCGATGGGGAGCAGTGAGCGCAGGGCGATGGGGAACAGTGAGCGCAGAGCGATGGGGAACAGTGAGCGCAGAGCGATGGGGAGCAGTGAGCGCAGGGCGATGGGCAGCAGTGAGCGCAGAGCGATGGGCAGCAGTGAGCGCAGAGCGATGGGGAACAGTGAGCGCAGAGCGATGGGCAGCAGTGAGCGCAGAGCGATGGGCAGCAGTGAGCGCAGAGCGATGGGGAACAGTGAGTGCAGGGCGATGGGAACAGTGAGCGCAGAGCGATGGGCAGCAGTGAGCGCAGAGCGATGGGGAACAGTGAGCGCAGAGCGATGGGGAGCAGTGAGCGCAGGGCGATGGGGAACAGTGAGCGCAGAGCGATGGGCAGCAGTGAGCGCAGAGCGATGGGCAGCAGTGAGCGCAGAGCGATGGGCAGCAGTGAGCGCAGAGCGATGGGGAACAGTGAGCGCAGAGCGATGGGGAACAGTGAGCGCAGAGCGATGGGGAACAGTGAGCGCAGAGCGATGGGGAACAGTGAGCGCAGAGCGATGGGGAGCAGTGAGCGCAGGGCGATGGGGAGCAGTGAGCGCAGGGCGATGGGGAACAGTGAGCGCAGGGCGATGGGGAGCAGTGAGCGCAGGGCGATGGGGAGCAGTGAGCGCAGAGCGATGGGGAGCAGTGAGCGCAGAGCGATGGGGAGCAGTGAGCGCAGAGCGATGGGCAGCAGTGAGCGCAGGGCGATGGGGAACAGTGAGCGCAGAGCGATGGGGAGCAGTGAGCGCAGGGCGATGGGGAACAGTGAGCGCAGGGCGATGGGGAGCAGTGAGCGCAGGGCGATGGGGAGCAGTGAGCGCAGGGCGATGGGGAGCAGTGAGCGCAGAGCGATGGGGAGCAGTGAGCGCAGAGCGATGGGGAGCAGTGAGCGCAGAGCGATGGGCAGCAGTGAGCGCAGAGCGATGGGGAACAGTGAGCGCAGGGCGATGGGGAGCAGTGAGCGCAGAGCGATGGGGAGCAGTGAGCGCAGGGCGATGGGGAGCAGTGAGCGCAGGGCGATGGGGAGCAGTGAGCGCAGAGCGATGGGGAGCAGTGAGCGCAGGGCGATGGGGAGCAGTGAGCGCAGAGCGATGGGAACAGTGAGCGCAGGGCGATGGGCAGCAGTGAGCGCAGAGCGATGGGGAGCAGTGAGCGCAGGGCGATGGGGAACAGTGAGCGCAGAGCGATGGGCAGCAGTGAGCGCAGAGCGATGGGCAGCAGTGAGCGCAGAGCGATGGGGAACAGTGAGCGCAGGGCGATGGGGAACAGTGAGCGCAGAGCGATGGGCAGCAGTGAGCGCAGAGCGATGGGCAGCAGTGAGCGCAGAGCGATGGGGAACAGTGAGCGCAGGGCGATGGGGAGCAGTGAGCGCAGGGCGATGGGGAGCAGTGAGCGCAGAGCGATGGGGAGCAGTGAGCGCAGGGCGATGGGGAGCAGTGAGCGCAGAGCGATGGGAACAGTGAGCGCAGGGCGATGGGCAGCAGTGAGCGCAGAGCGATGGGGAGCAGTGAGCGCAGGGCGATGGGGAACAGTGAGCGCAGAGCGATGGGCAGCAGTGAGCGCAGAGCGATGGGCAGCAGTGAGCGCAGAGCGATGGGGAACAGTGAGCGCAGGGCGATGGGGAACAGTGAGCGCAGAGCGATGGGCAGCAGTGAGCGCAGAGCGATGGGCAGCAGTGAGCGCAGAGCGATGGGGAACAGTGAGCGCAGGGCGATGGGGAACAGTGAGCGCAGGGCGATGGGGAACAGTGAGCGCAGGGCGATGGGGAGCAGTGAGCGCAGGGCGATGGGCAGCAGTGAGCGCAGGGCCATGGGGAGCAGTGAGCGCAGGGCGATGGGGAGCAGTGAGCGCAGGGCGATGGGGAACAGTGAGCGCAGAGCGATGGGGAGCAGTGAGCGCAGAGCGATGGGGAACAGTGAGCGCAGGGCGATGGGGAGCAGTGAGCGCAGGGCGATGGGAACAGTGAGCGCAGAGCGATGGGGAGCAGTGAGCGCAGGGCGATGGGGAGCAGTGAGCGCAGGGCGATGGGGAGCAGTGAGCGCAGAGCGATGGGCAGCAGTGAGCGCAGAGCGATGGGAACAGTGAGCGCAGAGCGATGGGAGCAGTGAGCGCAGGGCGATGGGGAGCAGTGAGCGCAGGGCGATGGGGAGCAGTGAGCGCAGGGCGATGGGGAGCAGTGAGCGCAGGGCGATGGGCAGCAGTGAGCGCAGAGCGATGGGGAGCAGTGAGCGCAGAGCGATGGGGAGCAGTGAGCGCAGGGCAATGGGGAGCAGTGAGCGCAGGGCGATGGGGAGCAGTGAGCGCAGGGCGATGGGGAGCAGTGAGCGCAGAGCGATGGGGAGCAGTGAGCGCAGAGCGATGGGGAGCAGTGAGCGCAGAGCGATGGGGAGCAGTGAGCGCAGGGCGATGGGGAGCAGTGAGCGCAGGGCGATGGGGAGCAGTGAGCGCAGGGCGATGGGGAGCAGTGAGCGCAGAGCGATGGGGAGCAGTGAGCGCAGGGCGATGGGGAACAGTGAGCGCAGGGCGATGGGGAACAGTGAGCGCAGAGCGATGGGGAACAGTGAGCGCAGAGCGATGGGCAGCAGTGAGCGCAGAGCGATGGGGAACAGTGAGCGCAGAGCGATGGGCAGCAGTGAGCGCAGAGCGATGGGGAACAGTGAGCGCAGAGCGATGGGCAGCAGTGAGCGCAGGGCGATGGGAACAGTGAGCGCAGAGCGATGGGGAACAGTGAGCGCAGAGCGATGGGCAGCAGTGAGCGCAGAGCGATGGGGAACAGTGAGCGCAGAGCGATGGGCAGCAGTGAGCGCAGAGCGATGGGAACAGTGAGCGCAGAGCGATGGGGAGCAGTGAGCGCAGGGCGATGGGGAGCAGTGAGCGCAGGGCGATGGGGAGCAGTGAGCGCAGAGCGATGGGGAGCAGTGAGCGCAGGGCGATGGGGAGCAGTGAGCGCAGGGCGATGGGGAGCAGTGAGCGCAGGGCGATGGGGAGCAGTGAGCGCAGAGCGATGGCAGCAGTGAGCGCAGAGCGATGGGAACAGTGAGCGCAGAGCGATGGGGAGCAGTGAGCGCAGGGCGATGGGGAGCAGTGAGCGCAGGGCGATGGGGAGCAGTGAGCGCAGGGCGATGGGGAGCAGTGAGCGCAGAGCGATGGGCAGCAGTGAGCGCAGAGCGATGTGAACAGTGAGCGCAGACCGATGGGGAGCAGTGAGCGCAGGGCGATGGGGAGCAGTGAGCGCAGGGCGATGGGGAGCAGTGAGCGCAGAGCGATGGGGAGCAGTGAGCGCAGGGCGATGGGGAACAGTGAGCGCAGAGCGATGGGAACAGTGAGCGCAGAGCGATGGGGAGCAGTGAGCGCAGGGCGATGGGGAGCAGTGAGCGCAGGGCGATGGGCAGCAGTGAGCGCAGGGCGATGGGGAACAGTGAGCGCAGGGCGATGGGGAGCAGTGAGCGCAGAGCGATGGGGAACAGTGAGCGCAGGGCGATGGGGAACAGTGAGCGCAGGGCGATGGGGAGCAGTGAGCGCAGGGCGATGGGAAGCAGTGAGCGCAGGGCGATGGGGAGCAGTGAGCGCAGGGCGATGGGGAGCAGTGAGCGCAGGGCGATGGGGAGCAGTGAGCGCAGGGCGATGGGGAGCAGTGAGCGCAGGGCGATGGGGAGCAGTGAGCGCAGAGCGATGGGGAGCAGTGAGCGCAGGGCGATGGGGAACAGTGAGCGCAGGGCGATGGGGAGCAGTGAGCGCAGAGCGATGGGGAGCAGTGAGCGCAGAGCGATGGGGAGCAGTGAGCGCAGAGCGATGGGGAACAGTGAGCGCAGGGCGATGGGGAGCAGTGAGCGCAGGGCGATGGGGAGCAGTGAGCGCAGGGCGATGGGCAGCAGTGAGCGCAGGGCGATGGGGAGCAGTGAGCGCAGAGCGATGGGAGCAGTGAGCGCAGGGCGATGGGGAGCAGTGAGCGCAGGGCGATGGGGAGCAGTGAGCGCAGAGCGATGGGGAGCAGTGAGCGCAGGGCGATGGGCAGCAGTGAGCGCAGGGCGATGGGGAGCAGTGAGCGCACAGCGATGGGCAGCAGTGAGCGCAGGGCGATGGGGAGCAGTGAGCGCAGAGCGATGGGGAACAGTGAGCGCAGAGCGATGGGCAGCAGTGAGCGCAGAGCGATGGGCAGCAGTGAGCGCAGGGCGATGGGGAGCAGTGAGCGCAGGGCGATGGGGAACAGTGAGCGCAGAGCGATGGGGAACAGTGAGCGCAGGGCGATGGGGAACAGTGAGCGCAGAGCGATGGGGAACAGTGAGCGCAGGGCGATGGGGAGCAGTGAGCGCAGGGCGATGGGGAGCAGTGAGCGCAGAGCGATGGGCAGCAGTGAGCGCAGAGCGATGGGGAGCAGTGAGCGCAGGGCGATGGGAGCAGTGAGCGCAGAGCGATGGGCAGCAGTGAGCGCAGAGCGATGGGGATCAGTGAGCGCAGGGCGATGGGGAGCAGTGAGCGCAGGGCGATGGGCAGCAGTGAGCGCAGAGCGATGGGGAGCAGTGAGCGCAGGGCGATGGGGAACAGTGAGCGCAGAGCGATGGGCAGCAGTGAGCGCAGGGCGATGGGGAGCAGTGAGCGCAGAGCGATGGGGAGCAGTGAGCGCAGGGCGATGGGGAACAGTGAGCGCAGGGCGATGGGGAGCAGTGAGCGCAGAGCGATGGGGAACAGTGAGCGCAGAGCGATGGGGAGCAGTGAGCGCAGAGCGATGGGGAACAGTGAGCGCAGAGCGATGGGAGCAGTGAGCGCAGAGCGATGGGGAACAGTGAGCGCAGGGCGATGGGGAGCAGTGAGCGCAGAGCGATGGGGAGCAGTGAGCGCAGAGCGATGGGGAACAGTGAGCGCAGGGCGATGGGGAGCAGTGAGCGCAGGGCGATGGGGAACAGTGAGCGCAGAGCGATGGGGAACAGTGAGCGCAGGGCGATGGGGAGCAGTGAGCGCAGGGCGATGGGGAACAGTGAGCGCAGGGCGATGGGGAACAGTGAGCGCAGAGCGATGGGGAGCAGTGAGCGCAGAGCGATAGGCAGCAGTGAGCGCAGAGCGATGGGGAGCAGTGAGCGCAGAGCGATGGGGAACAGTGAGCGCAGAGCGATGGGGAGCAGTGAGCGCAGGGCGATGGGGAACAGTGAGCGCAGAGCGATGGGCAGCAGTGAGCGCAGAGCGATGGGGAACAGTGAGCGCAGAGCGATGGGGAACAGTGAGCGCAGAGCGATGGGCAGCAGTGAGCGCAGAGCGATGGGGAACAGTGAGCGCAGAGCGATGGGGAACAGTGAGCGCAGAGCGATGGGCAGCAGTGAGCGCAGAGCGATGGGGAACAGTGAGCGCAGAGCGATGGGGAACAGTGAGCGCAGAGCGATGGGGAGCAGTGAGCGCAGGGCGATGGGGAGCAGTGAGCGCAGGGCGATGGGCAGCAGTGAGCGCAGAGCGATGGGGAGCAGTGAGCGCAGAGCGATGGGGAGCAGTGAGCGCAGAGCGATGGGGAGCAGTGAGCGCAGAGCGATGGGAGCAGTGAGCGCAGAGCGATGGGGAGCAGTGAGCGCAGAGCGATGGGGAACAGTGAGCGCAGAGCGATGGGGAACAGTGAGCGCAGAGCGATGGGGAGCAGTGAGCGCAGGGCGATGGGGAACAGTGAGCGCAGAGCGATGGGGAACAGTGAGCGCAGAGCGATGGGGAGCAGTGAGCGCAGGGCGATGGGCAGCAGTGAGCGCAGAGCGATGGGCAGCAGTGAGCGCAGAGCGATGGGGAACAGTGAGCGCAGAGCGATGGGCAGCAGTGAGCGCAGAGCGATGGGCAGCAGTGAGCGCAGAGCGATGGGGAACAGTGAGCGCAGAGCGATGGGGAACAGTGAGCGCAGGGCGATGGGGAACAGTGAGCGCAGAGCGATGGGAACAGTGAGCGCAGAGCGATGGGAGCAGTGAGCGCAGGGCGATGGGCAGCAGTGAGCGCAGAGCGATGGGCAGCAGTGAGCGCAGAGCGATGGGGAACAGTGAGCGCAGAGCGATGGGCAGCAGTGAGCGCAGAGCGATGGGCAGCAGTGAGCGCAGAGCGATGGGGAACAGTGAGCGCAGGCGATGGGCAGCAGTGAGCGCAGAGCGATGGGCAGCAGTGAGCGCAGAGCGATGGGGAACAGTGAGCGCAGAGCGATGGGGAGCAGTGAGCGCAGGGCGATGGGGAACAGTGAGCGCAGAGCGATGGGCAGCAGTGAGCGCAGAGCGATGGGCAGCAGTGAGCGCAGAGCGATGGGCAGCAGTGAGCGCAGAGCCATGGGGAACAGTGAGCGCAGGGCGATGGGGAGCAGTGAGTGCAGAGCGATGGGGAGCAGTGAGCGCAGAGCGATGGGGAGCAGTGAGCGCAGGGCGATGGGGAACAGTGAGCGCAGGGCGATGGGGAGCAGTGAGCGCAGGGCGATGGGGAGCAGTGAGCGCAGGGCGATGGGGAGCAGTGAGCGCAGGGCGATGGGGAGCAGTGAGCGCAGAGCGATGGGGAACAGTGAGCGCAGAGCGATGGGGAGCAGTGAGCGCAGAGCGATGGGGAGCAGTGAGCGCAGAGCGATGGGCAGCAGTGAGCGCAGAGCGATGGGGAGCAGTGAGCGCAGGGCGATGGGGAGCAGTGAGCGCAGAGCGATGGG